>NC_041386.1:59050987-59093916 GCF_002162155.2 Triticum dicoccoides | reverse complement strand
GCTCACCTGGTCCCGCCACTCCACCTACCAACTCTCCAGGCCCCGCCACTCCACCAATCCCGACTCCTTCTTCTGATTCAGCTGGCCCCTCCATGCCACCGACTGCTGTTCCCGTTCCCATTCCTCGTAACGCCCACACCATGCGCACACGCAGCAAGTCTGGCTTTGCCCAACCTGTTGCTCGCCTCAACCTCACAGCTTCCACATCTCCTATCTCCCCCATTCCCACCTCGTACAAAGCAGCCCTTCTCGATCCGAACTGGTTCCAAGCCATGAAAGAAGAGTATGATGCCCTTCTTCTCAATAACACCTGGTCGCTCATTCCTTGACCTCCTGGTGCCAACGTAGTCTCTGGGAAATGGGTGTTTCGTCATAAATTCCATTCGGATGGTTCCCTCTCCCGCTACAAGGCTCGCTGGGTTTGTCGTGGCGATTCCCAGCAACCCGGCATCGATTTCGACGAGACATTCTTTCCGGTCATCAAACCTAGCACCATCCGTGTAGTTCTCAGCTTAGCTGTCTCCTCCTCTTGGCCCATTCACCAACTCGATGTCAAAAACGCCTTCCTACATGGCTCTCTCACTAAAACCGTTTACTGCCGGCAGCCGCTTGGGTTTTCCCACTCTTCCTACCCTGATCACGTCTGCCATCTCCAAAAATCCTTGTATGGCCTTAAACAAGCACCCAGAGCTTGGTTTCAACGGTTTGCCTCATTCATCCAGAGTCTCGGATTCATTCCCTCACGTTCTGACTCCTCTCTGTTCATCTACCACTCTTCCACCCACACTGCATATTTACTCTTATATGTTGATGACATAGTGTTGACGGCCTCCCCTGACTCTTTTCTCACTCACATCATCTCTTCTCTGCGCCAAGAATTCTGCATAACTGACCTCGGTCATCTTCACCACTTTCTTGGTATAGCTGTCTCACGCTCTTCCGCTGGCCTCTTCCTCTCCCAACGCCAGTATGCTATTGAGCTGCTCTCCAAGTCCAGCATGCTGGAATGCCATCCTACACGCACACCTACTGAGACCGGTGCCAAATTGTCTTCCGCCGGAGAACCCGTTCCCGACGCCACCCTATATCGTAGCATTACTGGCGCCCTTCAGTATATCACTCTCACTAGGCCTGAAATCACCTATGCTGTTCAACAAGCATGCCTATACATGCATGACCCACGTCTTCCACATATGAACCATGTCCGCTGCATCCTTCGATACCTCAAAGGTACTCTTGATCACGGTCTCTCCATCACCCCATCCTCTCCAACCTCTCTCACAGCTTACTCGGATGTAGACTGGGCGGGATGCCCTGATACACATCGGTCTACCTCGGGATACTGTGTTTATTTGGGTGATAATCTGATTTCATGGTCGTCGAAGCGGCAACTTACTGTTTCCAGGTCGTCTGTGGAGGCTGAGTATCGCTCGGTCGCTCATACAGTAGCGGAGACTGTTTGGATTCGACAACTACTCAGCGAGCTTCACCGACCTCTGCACCATGCTACTATTGTCTATTGTGACAATATTTCCACAGTGTACATGTCATGTAATCCTGTGCAGCATCGTAGAACTAAGCACATCAAGATAGACATCCATTTTGTTCGCGAGAAGGTAGCTCTAGGTGAGGTTCGAGTTCTGCATGTTCCTACTTCCGCCCAGTTTGCCGACATCTTCACCAAAGGGCTTCCAACAGCAGCCTTCCTCGACATACGCTCCAGTCTCAACATCGTCGACACCGCCGCTGACACTGCGGGGGGGTGTTAGAGCGTGGACTAGCTTCCCACTTGGATTGCACGATCGTTGCACGATCGTCTCTCCCCACGTCCTACCGCGGTTGCGCTCGGCTCCCCTATTTATGTACTCCTCTCTGTATTCTGTAATGACAACTGAACAATCAAGCATTTTACACTCCCCTCCCCAGAAGGCTACCCCGAGACAGAAACAACGGTTAGGGTTTTCACCCAGAACCTTGGCACAAGGAGGAAAACCACAGCGATGCCTCCAAGAGGGACGTGACACCCACATGCATTGTCCCTGTTGCCGCCGCCTCTAGAGCATTGAGCTTTCACTCGAAACCTCACCACGTTACACCGATGTACCAAGGTTGCCTATCCATCCAGAGGGAATGACCACCACCACTAGATCGAGACCTCCAAATCAAGACAAGGGAGCGGCCACCGCTAAAGCAACAACAACATCAGGATTACCCGCTGCCCGTCCATCGTCATCCACACAACCAAGGAAAGAGCTACCACCACTGCAGCGCTACTTGTTGTAGAAGTGGGACATGCTTGAGATATATGCCATCATCTTTAAGAGTTTGTGTCATCCATAAGAGTTGAGCATAATAAGAACCGACTGAGAAACATTCGGCTTCGGCACTAGATAGGGATACAGAGTTTTGTTTCTTGGAGGACCGAGATATAAGGAGTAAATAGTCAAAAACCATCACAATTGGGATGATACCTTGAAAAACCACCATTTTCATAAAAGTTTGCCGATGGCACTGTTTTTGAGTAATTTGTTTGCCGAAGGCACTAAAACGACAATTGACCGCTTGTTGCACGAAAACTGATAATGGGGCCCATCCGCCAGGGCCACATGGCACGCGGTAGCCAGCCTAGACGACCGTTAGATAGACATGTTATCTTGACATAGGGCCCACCGAGTAGTACCCTCTTCCTCTAGTTGGTGTGTGGCATTTCGCCGAACACCTAGCAGGCGTCGACTGCCAGCGAATCCATTGTCGCCAGGAGCCAAGCCAAGTCGGACTCTCTGGACGGTGGGGCTTCGGTGACCAAGGTGCTGAGAGGAAGAGGAGGAGGGATGGCTCTGGATGCCTCTAGATGAGGGAATCACTGTCGCCAGCTCGCTACATCGCTTCCCCGAGGTGTGTCGTCTTCGCGGCCAACAACTATCCTGAGCCAAGCCCCCTTGTCCATTAGTGTCACCTAGCTGGGAAGATTCTCTCCGCAGAAGGAATCGACCTAGGGTGCAACATAAGCCCACTCCGTCGGTCGTCTTCCTCCACCGCATCGATCTCCGCCACTAGTCCTATCTCATGCGGTTAGGCAGCAGTTGGGCGGGGCCGGTGGGCGCACACACTCAGCCGCGAATCCTCGACATCCTGCATGCTGCTTCTGGACAGCTCCCGCCGCGACGCGCTGATTACTTCCTTTGGTGATCTAAAAATGGAGCATAAAAGATTCTTGCATTTTTCCCATAGGTGACCCTGAGTTATCGAACCCATGGGAGGACAATATCCTTTAAGTTAGGGTCTCAAATAAGCTTTTGCTAAAGAATTAATTCTATCTTTTGATCGGATCGTAAATCAAACTGACACAAGAAAGAACACTTATAATAAAAATAAGCATGGGTGTGAGGTCTTATGCCTACAACCATATATTTGTGACGGGGCCAAATATGATCTTTAAGATGTGCTTGCTACGTATTAAAGTGGGGGATGTGTCCAAATTACTTCTTGACTGACACATGTCCTACATCAAGAGTCAGTTGTCCAATCAAAGGCTCTATCCGTCACACGGGCTTGCCTCGATGATTAAGATTGCAATAATCAAATAAAAGCATTGTATGTTTAATAACTAGGGAATAATTTTATGTTACACATACGAGACGTTAATTCAAAGTCCTTCCATTGATCCCTCCAACAAATACATCGGATTGCAAGACCCTTGCCTCAACCCATACATTACCGAACTACTAACACACGGAGATCAAATCACACGAAGAACACATCATGAAGATAGATTGATTGGTAATATGTCTTACAATGGATGTTGTGTTTGATACATGGTTACAAGTATGACTAGATTGTGGAGAACTATGATAGAGGTGAAAGTTGTGGCTATGGACATGGAAATGGCGGCGGCTATGGTTGATGGAGATGAAGATGATGATTACTGGTTGTTCTACGCTTCCCCCGGCTTCTTTATTATCCATTTGGCATCGTCCCCTTTAGAAATTTTGTTCAGATGGAGGTGGAATCTCGGTTCTCATTGGTGCGCGTCGGTGCTAAACAAACGGTTTCTAACCCCTTTCCGCGACGTCATTTGGAACCATCGCCAAGTGAGTGTGTGCGATAGGGTGTCCTTCCCACATGATTCAGAAATCGTCGGGGATAGGCCCTCCTGGGACCCAGGCCGGGGCCGTGTGCGATCGGGCGAGGCATCGAAACCCAATCACTTCCGTAGCTATGTACATCCCATACGATAATCTGAGACAATCATTTCCGTAGGTATGTACATCCCACACGGTAATCCGAGAAAATCATTTCCGTAGGTATGTACATCCCACACGGTAATCCGAGAAAATCATTTCCGTAGGTATGTACATCTCACACGGTAATTCGAGAAAATCATTTCCGTAGGTATGTACATCCCACACGGTGAATCCCAGTAAAACATTTCCATTCGTATGTATATCACACATAGTCAATCCAAGGAATACGTTTCCGTTCTTATGTACATCCCACACAGTCAATCTAGGGAAAACGTTTCCGTTCGGACGTACATCTGACGCAGTTTTATGTGTAGGCTCATGTCTGAGAGGTGTAACTATCACACACGGTCTTTCTTGGTTAACTGTTTGCTTTTATCAACTATATCACACACGATTTGATGAAGAAAACTGTGTGACATTGGGCTATCCATCGCAAGCGCTTTTACTGCTAGAACCGTTTGCAAAGATCCATGACACATTTAGCAGGTTTATTAGTTTACAATTAATAATTTCAGCATTATGCAAATTCACATTTCATATCGAACAGTTGCTTCCCAATTTCATATCAGGCACATAAATATATTATAACATCACAGTACGGTAGCTACATGGAAACAACACAGTACAACATATAGCTAATTCAACTTCATAAGAACAATATATTCATTTCCCTAATCGAGATCATCCAGGCTCGTCTTATCCACCTCTGCTTTCAGTTTAGTAAGAACCCGTTTTGCACGGGCCAACTGGGAAAGTGCCTCCTCCTTCGCCAACACCATCTTAGCAAAGTCTGATTTAAAAAATCCGAGCTCATTCTCCACCTTTAACTTTTTATCCCGCATCTTGAAATATGCTTCAGTGTTGACAATACTTTCTCTAATCCTACGTGTGTTCTCTTCCTCATACATGCTCCAGAGCTTCGTTAGGCACATCTTCAAAGATTGTGGCCACTCTTGATCAACCCACTCCAAGTAAGAACACTTCCGTTCATCCTATAACATTTAAAACTCGACCAGTAACAATTGTAGGGAAAATGGGTTTATAGCAACATAGAAAATCACCAATGATTATTTTGAAAAACTAAAGAAACATGTTAATTATGACATATCTTCTCAAAAAGATCAATGTGCAAATGAAATAATTGGTACTGAGACAACAACCAAATTCTGGAACATCAGAAGCTATAATTAACTACAACGATGCTACAAGTTCTTACTCATGTACAATAAATAACAAATTGAACATTTTATGAGGAAGGTAAATATAACTGCAATAGCATAGCGACAGTGTTTGGATGACAGCAAATTGATACTAATAGGTGTGTACATGCATAAATTTAGTAATATAGAACTAATAGCACTAAGGCCGTCCACTATGTATGCCAAAGCTGGGGTAAAGACAACTGTTCCTACATCTCGCACCGGTGCCCTGCACTGCGAGCCGATGTAGCGGAAAAAAACAGGGACCCGGACTCCGAAGCACGTAGTTGCTCCGATGCCCAGTTCCTTCGTGCCATAAAGATTTAGTATTTTACTGATTGGCTTCTCGGATGTGTGGACCAAAGTTGGCTGCAAAAACTGCTGAAGCGGTGCCAAATAATTTTCTAATGGCACCGCTGATGAGATGGCAACAATTTAAGATACTAGGTACAAACTGTGACACTGTCTTAGAATGCATTTGGTTGAAGGTGTGGTATGAATGGGTTGGGACCGTGAAGTGTCTGAATCACATCTAACAAATGATTTGTAACAACGAAAGAGGGTCTAACCTTCTTTGCACATGGCAGAAACTTCCTCCCACTGTCCACAGAATCAAACGCAACTAGCTCCACGCATGGAGATTGATGGTGACAATGAGCAGATAGATCTTCAGCCACCCCGCTTCATTCGTTGCCACTAATGGTCTTAGGGAGCTACAAGAGGAAGAAACGACACAAATAGACCTCTAGGTAAAAATACTTCATTCCAAGTCATAGCCTGAGAGAGAGAGAGAGAAGAGAGGCATACCCGGGTGGTGAAGGAGTAGTCGCCGGAGGAGGAACCGCTGGGGATGTCTTTGAAGAAGACCATGGCGATCCCGGCGGTAGGATGCGAGACGACGAGAGTGAGGAAGCGGCTATAGCTTAGTAAGGAAGGAAGGAAGGAGGAAACAGGGGAAATATGACTTGTGGTCGGGGAGAAAAGGGGTGGGGAAGGGGGAAAGGGGGGCGGGGGTAGATATTTTGGCGGTAGGCCAAAATTTTGGAAATGAGGGAAACTTTGCGCGCGGTGTCGCCGAACCATTCACTTTGAATGATTGTGTGCATTGCAAACGATTCTTCTGCTTTACGCGCATGGGATGAGTTTGATAATTCAAATTTTGGTGGAAATTTCCTCGGATACGTCATTGCATAATTTAATATCGCTTGCTAATTTGGGCACACAAAAGAGAGTACAACAGACAGACCACAGTTACTAAATCGAGCAATTTTAGTAATTACACAGAGCCAGTTGACCTAAACATTGCTCTAACAAAAGACCAGCATTAAAAACAAAGCCTAAGTACACATAATTAAAAATACGCCGCCGCGCCGCCTATGCATCGCCGGTGTGAGATGAGACGTCGATGACTTGTCCTGACGACATGCCGCCGTTGGTGGACTCTGCGTCCCCCTGCTGAAGTCGACCGAGTCCTCGTCCTCGTCCTCGTCCTCGACGCCGCCCTCAAGGTTTTAGTACTCGTAGTAGTGGCTGCACCAGAGCTCGCGTTGGTACTCCACCGCCGATTCCTCGACGGAAAGAATCTTCTCTACCTCGACCTTGGCCACATGCAACTCCTCCTCCCAGCGCTCCTTGATCTCCGCCGCCTCCTGCATCTCCAGCTCCCGCTCGGCGACCTCATGAGGAAGCATGTGCTCCATGGCCACCGCCGCCTTTTCAGACATGGGTTGTATGCTGGAGTTAGAGGTGGCCTGAAATATCTTGGCGTGTGCATCCTTGATCTTGCCGTGGATGGCCTCGACCCGGGCCAGGGCGACATCAGTGACACGGACGGTAGCTCGAGCGCTCTTGGCGTTTGCAGCCGCCGTCGCAGCAGCAGCTGCCCTGTCGGCTGCCACAGATGCCCTCTCGGCAGAAGCGGTCGCACTCAATGCGGATGCGGCGGCACTCTTGGCGTAGGCGGCGGCGCTCGGGGGGGGGGGGACGCGGCCATCGTATGGGCCTTCACGAAGCGTTTCCATGGCGTCATCTTTGCAAGAAGGGGGTGCAGGAATGGGGATCGGGATTCGTGGATTCAGGGGTTGCCAGCACTAGAGCTGATGAGCCGGCGAAGCTTAAGGAGGGAGACTTAAATAGACCCAAATATTTTTATCGCAAATAGTTTCTAGAAAACAACTGTGTGTGATGTTGTAGATATTTTTTACTAGTTGTGAAAGACGAATCTGGAATAAAGTGCCAACGAATGGTGTTTTAAATGAACGAGAAATTTTGTAGTACTAATACAACTATCGTGTCAAATTTTGGAAAATTTCAGGGGTCATTTGACCTTCTAAAACATTTAAGTGATTTTCTAGCCATTTAATGTCCGCAATTGAAATTTGAACTACATGTACATGCAACAGCTAACCATAATGGTTTGAAAACTCATATTTCGTGTACTTGTGTGTGATTTAATTCCATGTGCAGTAAATTGGAAGGAATTTTCAAACATATTGGTCTAACGGCTATGACACAATTAAGCATGAAGTGACATGGCATTTTAATTCCAAAAAATAAAAAAATCAGAAACACATGAAACCTTGGTTGATATTATGTCATGCCACCAAGATGATGTGGTAAAAAAATTGGCATGTTTGACCAAAATTTGGACACACACCCCTCACAAACCGGAGCAACTCAATAGAAGGCTCGTGGTTCCGAAAGGGAACAATGCATGTTTGATGACGAATGGGAGATAGCTTCCTCTTATGGCCTTCAAGTTTTTTCTACGTATAACATGCACTACTACAATTGTAATGTGAAATTTTTAAAAATTCTAGGGGTCATTTGACCTTTTAAAGACATCTAAGTGATTTTCTAGCCATTTAATGACTGTAATTCCAATTTGAACTACATCTACATGCAACGCTAACCAAAACGGTTTGAAAAATCATATTTGTGTACTTGTGTGCGAGTTAATTCCATGTGCAGTAAACTAGAAGGAATTTTCAAACATATTTGTATCACGACATGGACACATATGCATGAATACGTATGCATAGGAGTGGCATGGCATTTTAATTCCAAAAAAAAATCAGAAACACATGAAACCTTGGTTGATGTAATGTCATGCCACCAAGATGATTTGGTAAAGAAATTGGCATGTTTGATAAAAGTTTGGACACCCCCCCTCATAAACCGGAGCAACTCGCTAGAAGGTTCGTGGCTCCTAGAGGGAACAATGCATGTTTGATGACGAACGGGAGATAGCTTCCTCTTACGGCCTTCCAAATTTTTTCTACATCTAACGTGCACTACTACAACTGTAATGTGAAATTTTGGAAAATTCTAGGAGTCATTTGACCTTTTAAAGACATTTAAGTGATTTTCTAACCATTTAATGGTCGTAATTCAAATTTGAACCACATCTACATGCAATGCCTAACCAAAACAGTTTGAAAAATCATATATGTGTACTTGTGTGTGAGTTAATTCCATGTGCAGTAAATTAGAAAGAATTTTCAAACATATTGGTCGCACGACATGGACACATGCATACGTATGCATGGAGTGACATGACATTTTAATTCAAACAAATAGAAAAAATTATCAGAAACACATGAAACCTTGGTTAATGTAATGTCATGCCACCAAGATGATGTGGTAAAGAAATTGACATGTTTGACGAACGTTTGGACACACACCCCTCACAAACTGGAGCAACTCGCTAGAAGGTTCGTGGTTCCGAGAAGGAACAATGCATGTTTAATGATGAACGGGAGATAGCTTCCTCTTACGGCCTTCAAATTTTCTCCTACGTTTAACATGCACTAATACAACTGTCATGTGAAAATTTGGTAAATTTCAGGTGTCATTTGACCTTTTCAAGACATTTAAGTGATTTTCTAACCATTTAATGACCGTAATTCAAATTTGAACTACATCTACATGCAACGCCTAACCATAACGGTTTGAAAAATCATATTTTGGTGTACTTGTGCGCGAGTTAATTCCATGTGCAGTAAATTAGAAGGAATTTTCAAACATATTGGTGTCAAGGCATGGGCACATGCATGGAGTGCATGCCATGGCATTTTAATTCCAAAAAATTAAAAAATGATCAGAAAAACATAAAACCTTGCTTGATTTAATGTCATCCACCAAGATGATGTGGTAAAGAAATTGGCATGTTTGACAAAAGTTTGGACACACACCCCTCACAAACTGGAGCAACTTGCTAGAAGGTTCATGGTTCCGAGAGGGCACAATGCATGTTTGATGACAAACGGGAGATAGATTCCTCTTACGGCCTTCAAATGTTTTCTACATTTAACGTGAACTACTACAACTGTAATGTGAAATTTTGGAAAATTCTAGGGGTCATTTGACCTTTTAAAGATATTTAAGTGATTTTCTAACCATTTAATGACCGTAATTCAAATTTGAACTACATCTACATGCAATGCCTAACCATAACGGTTTGAAAAATCATATTTATGTACTTGTGTGCGAGTTAATTCCATGTGCAATAAATTAGAAGGAATTTTCAAACATATTGGTCTCACGACATGGACACATGCATACGTATGCATGGAGTGACATAGCATTTTAATTCAGAAAAATAGAAAAATGATCAGAAATACATGAAACCTTGGTTGATGTAATGTCATGCCACCAAGATGATGTGGTAAAGAAATTGGCATGTTTGAGGAACGTTTGGACACACACCCCACATAAATTTGAGCAACTCGCTAGAAGGTACGTGGTTCCAAGAGGGAACAATGCATGTTTGATGACGAACGGGAGATAGCTTCCTCTTACGGCCTTCAATTTTTTCTTACGTTTAACATGCAACTGTCATGTGAAAATTTAGTAAATTTCAGGGGTCATTTGACCTTCTAAAGATATTTAAGTGATTTTCTAACAATTTAATGACCATAATTCAAATTTGAACTACATCTACATGCAACGCCTAACCAAAACGGTATGAAAAATCATATTTTTGTGTACTTGTGTGTGAATTAATTCCGTGTGCAGTAAATTATAATGAAATTTATTGGTGTCAAGGCATGGGCACATGCATAGAGTGCATGCCATGACATTTTAATTCCAAAAAATTTAAAAATAATCAGAAAAACATGAAACCTTGCTTGAGTTAATGTCATGCCACCAAGATGATGTGGTAAAAAAATTGGTCTGTTTGACGAAAGTTTGGACACACCCCTCACAAATCGGAGCAACTCACTAGAAGGTTCGTGGTTCCGAGAGGGAACAATGCATGTTTGCTGACGGACGGGAGATAGCTTCCTCTTACGACCTTCAAATTTTTTCCTATGTTTAACGTGCACTGGTACAACTATCATGTGAAAATTTAGAAATTTCCAGGCGTTATTTGATCTTGTAAAGACATTTAAGTGATTTTCTAACCATTTAATGACCGTAATTCAAATTTAAACTACATCTACATGCAACGCCTAACCAAAACGGTTTGAAAAATCATATTTTTGTGTACTTATGTGCGAGTTAAAAAATCATCAGACGATGTAAATATCTAGTGTTCAAAAAAGAAAATGTAAAGATCTGGCAAGACAACCACCCCACACGATTGGCAGTCTATCTCGCGGCTCGAGGTATGGTAGGTGAATGGCGGGATCATTAATCAAACATGGTTCTGCATTGGAAACCGTCAGCTATTATGTTCACACATGGATTTTGGCTATTATGTTCACACACGGATTTTGCTGCAGGAATCGTGTGTAATTCAAACTACAATACTCATAAATTCCAGCGACCGACGTTTGTACTGTCCCCGTCGATCTATATTCTGGCCGCCAATAAATACTACCTTGCTTACGTCGTCCTGCCTGCATTCTCATCTACATCCTCCCCTCGCTCACCATCTCTCTCTCTCAAATCTCTGCCATGGCGCCGCTGGTCTGGCCACGCGCCGACGAGGAGTCGCCACCCCCCGAGGACGCTCACTCGATTAGCAGCACGAGGACCCCTACGCGCCACCTTGCGAGGTTGCGCCGGAGCCCCCAACTTTGGATTGGTTTTGGGGCCAGTACAATCTTTGTCTGTGGAAGTCGCTGCCGCCGGCTGAGAAAGCCAGGCAAGTGGCATTCAAGAAGGAGATGGCGGAGGAGGAAGCCAGCTACCTGGCGGCCTGTGAAGCCCGTTGTCGGTGTCAAAACTGGCGGATCTCGGGTAGGGGGTCCCGAACTGTGCGTCTAGGATCGATGGTAACAGGAGGCAAGGGACACGATGTTTTACCCAGGTTCGGGCCCTCCTGATGGAGGTAAAACCCTACGTCCTACTTGATTTATTCTTGATGATATGGGTATTACAAGAGTTGATCTACCACGAGATCGTAGAGGCTAAAACCCTAGAAGCTAGCCTATGGTATGATTGTTGTATATTTCTATCGACTAGCCTGGCCTCGGTTTATATAATGCACCAGAGGCCTAGGATAACAAGAGTCCTAGCCGAATACGCCGGTGGGGAGGAGTCCTTGTCTTAATCGCCAAGTCTTGTGGAATCTTCCTTGTATGCGGTAGCTGTCCGAACTGGCCCATGAGTATATGGCCATGGGGGTCCTCGTCCCAATCTAACAGATCGGGAGATGACGTGGTGAGTACCCCCTTGTCCAGGACACCGTCAGTAGCCCCCTGAACCGGTCTTCAAGTTAGGGATGCTCCTCGATTCTTCCGAACTGTTCTTCATCTTCGGTTGACGGTCTTGAAAACTGGTTCAACAAATCTTCTCATCTTCGATCTTGAGGATCGCCGAAATGCATTCGGCAAGTTTACACGTCGAGTATCCGAGGAGCCCCTTTAAGTTTCCGGCCTTTATCAATGCCTTGTTATTTTTATGCCACACCTCGGGTTTGAAGTTGTTCCCGGGAGGCAGTGTCCTCTTGCGTCCGAGCTCTAACGCCGGACTGCATTCGAGGTATCTTTTGCGGCCGAGCACCAATGCTGGACCGCTTCCGAGCTCCAACGCTGGAATGTATACGAGCTCCAACGCCGGACTATGTCCAAGCTCCAACGCCGGACTGTATCCGAGCTCCAACGCCGGACTATATCCGAGGTGTCATATCACCTTGGTTCAAAAAAGTTGAAGGAGTTTAGCCGAGCTTAATGCCGGAAATGCCCTCTATGGAGCCAGCCACTAGCGCCCGAGCTTTATGCCAGACTGTGGGCCGACTTTTTGTCAATATTTTTTATTATTGCAATTTATTCTCTGCCGAGATATATGGCCAGTAGCCCTCAAGGTGTGTATCGGTTTAAAACCCGAGATGCACCTAAAGGATGACGTAAGACCGCTGATCCCAATAGCCGCTGAGACTCAGGTTGATTTGTAAAATCAGCCTGAGGATCAAGTCCTAGCTCGGCAGGATACTTCGAGACACAAAAAGCGGCGTGCTCAGTCCTCGAGACTCAGGTAGGGTGCGGCCGACCAACCTGAGGATCAAAATCTCCTCGGAAACTGTATTGCACTTAATTTTTTTTGCATTAGATAGGCAATGCAGTAGCCCCGAGACACTGGTCGGGTGGCAACACTAGATCAGGGGATCAATGTGCCCCTTTAATATTTGTAAATAATAAGCCCGAAGCCCAGTAGCCCCCGAGCCTTAATGCGGGCACGGGTGGCCGAGTTAAGGATCGATATCCATAGTAAAATTACAAATTATGTGTAATGACTCTATGTATCCAAGTACTTTACGTCATTAATGCTCGGATCCGCATTGTACAAAACTTTGTTGACCGACCATCGGCTTCCACCTCCTCGGCCAGTAGCCGAGGAGTGTTTGTCCTACTTTATAAAGCCTTTATGAGGGCGAAGATTTACGACAAACAAGGCAATCTGGCCATACAGTTTTATAAGCAAAGGTATGCAGAGAGATATGTTATATTACTGTTTAACAGAAGAAATGTCTTCCAAAGAAAATAGTCCTGCTATCGGTTCCTTTCTTTGGGTTGTCATGCTAAGCATGATCATGAAACCTCAGCTCTAATGTAAGAGCAAAGTATCGAGGATTTAGTTTGGGAGGCCAGTTAATAGCCCCGGTTGTGTTTGGTGACAGTCGAGGTCAAACTGTAAACACTTCGGCCATTGTTATGAGTGGCCCGTCATTTAACACAGTCATCGGATCGCTGACCAGTTTACGCTTATTATGCCAGTCAGTTTTCGGCTTTCTCCACTGAGGTGCTTAACCGTGTGAGCTGGAAGCACAATCGTAGTGGTTCTCCCTTTGCACGCCTAGCCGAACAAAGCAGAACGTAGGAAGCAAGTGCAGGAGCCGGGCAACCCAACTATTGACCGAAGACACAATTCGAAACCGATGCATATATAGCAATATCCGAGAATATTTTTGCCGAATCTATAAAGGTGTCCGGCATTGCACAGCGAGACTTGTGCTGAAAACACACAAATAGTTTAAAAGTGCCATAAGCTTGCAAAACCAAAAAAACGTCAGTAAAAACTTGACGTCCGAACAAGATCAAGTGTTCGGTGCCAGTCCGAAAATTGGTCTTAGAAAAAAAAGAGTGCTTCTGTCGTGCTTTAACATTACACATCCGATCTCAAGACTTCAAGCGGGTCAGCCTACGGCAGCAGCCTCCTATCCCGAAGGCGGAGTGCTTCTCGTTAGACCAGTTTAGCAAACTAAACTCGAGCGGTCACTAGAGAGAAAATGGGTTATCTGGCTATTGACCACACACTCACGTCAAAAAAGGAGCGATAGAAAAAGACTTTGCAACGACCAAGAAGAAAACACATTTACTATAAAATAGCTCATATAAATTTTAAGAGCCCCCAAGTGACTTGAGTAAAAGAAAGATTCCATGTACCGAAGTACTTATATCATATCTATGTTCAACCGAACTTTAAACGCGTCTTAACCGACCGTCGGCTTCTCCCTCTTCGGTCAAGGACCGAAAAGTGTTATGTACTCCATGTGTCGAGAATATCGACGGTGTTTCCAATAACCAGGCAATCAGGCCATAAGGATGTAACAGACAAAGCGCGCTCAGGGAACTTATGCTATATTACTGCAAAGTGTAAAAGAAGCATCTTCAAAGAAAATAGTACCCCCACCGATACCTTTCTTCGGTGCTCATTGTTATTATGAGACTTGTGCAATAGATTTTTTGTACTCATGAGTTTCGTTGTGTGCCGACCATCATTGAAAACAATAAGAGCGCTAGCTTTCGGCTTCACCCAGTCTGAGGTCCGGCTCGGGTGACCCGATCGTGACAATCGCAGAGGTGCTCCCTTTACTCCCTAGCCGAACAATCGGGAACGTAGGGGTAAACACAGGAGCGAGGCAACCCAGCTTGCAAATCGCTTAAGTCAATATGGTGCATATTGTGGCGTAATACATGAATAAGGAATGAAGCCGTACAAGTATAATCATATGCAAGAGGAAAAGCTTCATAAAGGAAGCCCCCAAGTAAACGGGGTATTTGAATTTATGCGTCACAAACAAAGTTTGGACAAGGAAATTTTTTACAAGCAACTTTTTCCCAAAAAAGTATAATGCTTGGTCGAACCGAACGCAAGTTAAAAATTAAAACTTTGAGCATGAAAGCGACTTAGCTGGTTAATGTGTTCGGCATTGATGACGCGGTCCGAGCTTGATGCGGGACAAGGTTCCATCCCCCAAGCCGGTTCCGAGGTGGCGGAGCGGAGAGCTCGACACACCGAAGTGGTGACATATCACGGTCAATGCAGACCGGTAGAGTGATGCCGAAGTCCCCGGATCATTTTCCTGTGCACAAAAAGTAGTGCAAACCGGAGATAATAGTAATAATAATAATTAAAAAATCGTTGCATAATAAATAATTTATGCAAAGTGAGTAATAAAAGAAATATGACCTGGCGCCGAAGTCAATGTCGATGCAGGGTGTCGGCGTGATGCGGTAAAGGCGTGGCAAAGCCTGAATTCACAGGTCGGTCCGAGTTCCAGATGCGGCATTCGCCGGACTATGTATGGAGACTGACTGAACCACCATGCGACCGTCATTAATGCGGCCACCATTTGATAGACCTGTGTACATATGATGGACAAGCCAGAGTAATAATTACTTGGGAAAAATAGACCCAAATATTTTTATCGCAAATGGTTTCTAGAAAACAATTGTGTGTGATGTTGTAGATATTTTTTATTAGTTGTGAAAGACTAATCTGGAATAAAGTGCCAACGAATGGTGCTTTAAATGAACGAGAAATTTTGTAGTACTAATACATCTGTCATGTCAAATTTTGGAAAATTTCAGGGGTCATTTGACCTTCTAAAACATTTAAGTGATTTTCTAGCCATTTAATGACCGCACTTGAAATTTGAACTACATGTACATGCAATAGCTAACCATAATGGTTTGAAAACTCATATTTCGTGTACTTGTGTGCGATTTAATTCCATGTGCAGTAAATTGGAAGGAATTTTCAAACATATTGGTCTAACGGCTATGACACAATTAAGCATGAAGTGACATGGCATTCTAATTCCAAAAAATAAAAAAAATCAGAAACACATGAAACCTTGGTTGATATTATGTCATGCCACTAAGATGATGTGGTAAAAAAATTGGCATGTTTGACCAAAATTTGGACACACACCCCTCACAAACCGGAGCAACTCACTAGAAGGCTCGTGGTTCCGAAAGGGAACAATGCATGTTTGATGACGAACGGGAGATAGCTTCCTCTTATGGCCTTCAAGTTTTTTCTACGTCTAACATGCACTACTACAAATTGTAATGTGAAATTTTTAAAAATTCTTGGGGTCATTTGACCTTTTAAAGACATTTAAGTGATTTTCTAGCCATTTAATGACCGTAATTCCAATTTGAACTACATCTACATGCAACGCCTAAACAAAACGGTTTGAAAAATCATATTTGTGTACTTGTGTGCGAGTTAATTCCATGTGCAGTAAACTAGAAGGAATTTTCAAACATATTTGTATCACGACATGGACACATATGCATGAATACGTATGCATAGGAGTGGCATGGCATTTTAATTCCAAAAAAATCAGAAACACATGAGATCTTGGTTGATGTAATGTCATGCCACCAAGATGATGTGGTAAAGAAATTGGCATATTCAATGAAAGTTTGGACACCCCCCCTCATAAACCGGAGCAACTCGCTAGAAGGTTCGTGGTTCCTAGAGGGAACAATGCATGTTTGATGACGAACGGGAGATAGCTTCCTCTTACGGCCTTCCAAATTTTTTCTACATCTAACGTGCACTACTACAACTATAATGTGAAATTTTGGAAAATTCTAGGAGTCATTTGACCTTTTAAAGACATTTAATTGATTTTCTAACCATTTAATGGTCATAATTCAAATTTGAACTACATCTACATGCAATGCCTAACCAAAACAGTTTGAAAAATCATATATGTGTACTTGTGTGTGAGTTAATTCCATGTGCAGTAAATTAGAAAGAATTTTCAAACATATTGGTCTCACGACATGGACACATGCATAAGTATGCATGGAGTGACATGACATTTTAATTCAAAAAATAGAAAAATTTATCAGAAACACATGAAACCTTGGTTGATCTAATGTCATGCCACCAAGATGATATGGTAAAGAAATTGACATGTTTGACGAACGTTTGGACACACACCCCTCACAAACTGGAGCAACTCGCTAGAAGGTTCGTGGTTCCGAGAAGGAACAATGCATGTTTGATGACGAACGGGAGATAGCTTCCTCTTACGGCCTTCAAATTTTCTCCTACGTTTAACATGCACTAATACAACTGTCATGTGAAAATTTGGTAAATTTCAGGGGTCATTTGACCTTTTAAAGACATTTAAGTGATTTTCTAACCATTTAATGACCGTAATTCAAATTTGAACTACATCTACATGCAACGCCTAACCATAACGGTTTGAAAAATCATATTTTGGTGTACTTGTGCGTGAGTTAATTCCATGTGCAGTAAATTAGAAGGAATTTTCAAACATATTGGTGTCAAGGCATGGGCACATGCATGGAGTGCATGCCATGGCATTTTAATTCCAAAAAATTAAAAAATGATCAGAAAAAAATAAAACCTTGCTTGATTTAATGTCATCCACCAAGATGATGTGGTAAAGAAATTGGCATGTTTGACAAAAGTTTGGACACACACCCCTCACAAACTGGAGCAACTTGCTAGAAGGTTCGTGGTTCCGAGAGGGCACAATGCATGTTTGATGACGAACGGGAGATAGCTTCCTCTTACGGCCTTCAAATTTTTTCTACATTTAACGTGAACTACTACAACTGTAATGTGAAATTTTGGAAAATTCTAGGGGTCATTTGACCTTTTAAAGATATTTAAGTGATTTTATAACCATTTAATGACCGTAATTCCAATTTGAACTACATCTACATGCAATGCCTAACCATAACGGTTTGAAAAATCATATTTGTGTACTTGTGTGCGAGTTAATTCCATGTGCAATAAATTAGAAGGAATTTTCAAACATATTGGTCTCACGACATGGACACATGCATACATATGCATGGAATGACATAGCATTTTAATTCAAAAAAATAGAAAAATGATCAGAAACACATGAAACCTTGGTTGATGTAATGTCATGCCACCAAGATGATGTGGTAAAGAAATTGGCATGTTTGAGGAACGTTTGGACACACGCCCCTCATAAATTGGAGCAACTCGCTAGAAGGTACGTGGTTCCAAGATGGAACAATACATGTTTGATGACGAACGGGAGATAGCTTCCTCTTACGCCCTTCAATTTTTTCCCTACGTTTAACGTGCAACTGTCATGTGAAAATTTGGTAAATTTCAGGGGTCATTTGACCTTCTAAAGACATTTAAGTGATTTTTTAACAATTTAATGACCATAATTCAAATTTGAACTACATCTACATGCAACGCCTAACCAAAACGGTTTGAAAAATCATATTTTTGTGTACTTGTGTGTGAATTAATTCCATGTGCAGTAAATTATAATGAAATTTATTGGTGTCAAGGCATGGGAACATGCATAGAGTGCATGCCATGGCATTTTAATTCCAAAAAAAATTAAAAATGATTAGAAAAAGATGAAACCTTGCTTGAGTTAATGTCATGCCACCAAGATGATGTGGTAAAAAAAATTGGCCTGTTTGACGAAAGTTTGGACACACCCCTCACAAATCGGAGCAACTCACTAGAAGGGTCGTGGTTCCGAGAGGGACCAATGCATGTTTGCTGACGGACGGGAGATAGCTTCCTCTTACGGCCTTCAAATTTTTTCCTATGTTTAACGTGCACTGGTACAACTGTCATGTGAAAATTTAGAAATTTCCAGTCGTTATTTGATCTTTTAAAGACATTTAAGTGATTTTCTAACCATTTAATGACCGTAATTCAAATTTAAACTACATCTACATGCAACACCTAACCAAAACGGTTTGAAAAATCATATTTTTGTGTACTTATGTGCGAGTTAAAAAATCATCAGACGATGTAAATATCTCGTGTTCAAAAAAGAAAATGTAAAGATCTGGCAAGACAACCACCCCCACACGATTGGCAGTCTATCTCGCAGCTCGAGGTATGGTAGGTGAATGGCGGGATCATTAATCAAACATGGTTCTGCATTGGAAACCGTCAGCTATTATGTTCACACATGGATTTTGGCTATTATGTTCACACACGGATTTTGCTGCGGGAATCGTGTGTAATTCAAACTACAATACTCATAAATTCCAGCGACCGGCGTTTGTACTGTCCCCATCAATCTATATTCTGGCCGCCAATAGATACCACCTTGCTTACGTCGTCCTGCCTGCATTCTCATCTACATCCTCCCCTCGCTCACCATCTCTCTCTCTCAAATCTCTGCCATGGCGCCGCTGGTCTGCCCACGCGCCGACGAGGAGTCGCCGCCCCCGAGGACGCTCACTCGATTAGAAGCACGAGGACCCCTACGCGCCACCTGGCGAGGTTGCACCGGAGCCCCCAACTTTGGATTGGTTTTGGGGCCAGTACAATCTTTGTCTGTGAAAGTGGCTGCCACCGGCTGAGAAAGCCAGGCAAGTGGCGTTCAAGAAGGAGATGGCGGAGGAGGAAGCCAGCTACCTGGCGACCTGTGAAGCCCATTGTCGGTGTCAAAACCGGCGGATCTCGGGTAGGGGGTCCCGAACTGTGCGTCTAGGATCGATGGTAACAAGAGGCAAGGGACACGATGTTTTACCCAGGTTTGGGCCCTCCTGATGGAGGTAAAACCCTACGTCCTGCTTGATTTATTCTTGATGATATGGGTATTACAAGAGTTGATCTACCACGAGATCATAGAGGCTAAAACCCTAGAAGCTAGCCTATGTATGATTGTTGTATATTTCTATCGACTAGCCTGGCCTCGGTTTATATAATGCACCAGAGGCCTAGGATAACAAGAGTCCTAGCCGAATAGGCCGGTGGGGAAGAGTACTTGTCTTAATCGCCAAGTCTTGTGGAATCTTCCTTGTATGCGGTAGCTGTCCGAACTGGCCCATGAGTATACGGCCATGGGGGTCCCCGTCCCAATCTAACAGATCGGGGGATGATGCGGTGAGTACCCCCTTGTCCAGAACACCGTCAGTAGCCCCCTAAACCGGTCTTCAAGTTAGGGACGCTCCTCGATTCTTCCGAACTGTTCTTCATCTTCGGTTGACGGTCTTGAAAACTGGTTCAACAAATCTTCTCATCTTCGATCTTGAGGATCGCCGAAATGCATTCGGCGAGTTTAGACGTCGGGTATCCGAGGAGCCCCTTTAAGTTTCTGGCCTTTATTAATGCCTTGTTATTTTTATGCCACACCTCGGGTTTGAAGTTGTTCCCAGGAGGCAGTGTCCTCTTGCGTCCGAGCTCTAACGCCGGACTGCATTCGAGGTATCTTTTGCGGCCGAGCACCAATGCCGGACCGCTTCCGAGCTCCAACGCCGGAATGTATCCGAGCTCCAACGCCGGACTATGTCCAAGCTCCAACGCCGGACTGTATCCGAGCTCCAACGCCGGACTATATCCGAGGTGTCATATCACCTTGGTTCAAAAAAGTTGAAGGAGTTTAGCCGAGCTTAATGCCGGAAATGCCCTCTATGGAGCCAGCCACTAGCGCCCAAGCTTTATGCCGGACTGTGGGCCAATTTTTTGTCAATATTTTTTATTATTGCAATTTATTCTCTACCGAGATATATGGCCAGTAGCCCTCAAGGTGTGTATCGATTTAAAACCCGAGATGCACCTGAAGGATGACGTAAGACCGCTGATCCCAGTAGCCGCTGAGACTCATGTTGATTTGTAAAATCGGCCTGAGGATCAAGTCCTAGCTCGGCAGGATACTTCGGGACACAAAAAGCGGCGTGCTCAGTCCTCGAGACTCAGGTAGGGTGCGGCTGACCAACCTGAGGATCAAAATCTCCTCGGAAACTGTTTTGCACTTAAAATTTTCTGCATTGGATAGGCAATGCAGTAGCCCCCGAGACACTAGTCGGGTGGCAACACCAGATCAGGGGATCGATGTGCCCCTTTAATATTTGTAAATAATAAGCCCGAAGCCCAGTAGCCCCCGAGCCTTAATGCGGGCACGGTGGCCGAATTAAGGATCGATATCCATAGTAAAATTACAAATTATGTGTAATGACTCTATGTATCCAAGTACTTTACGTCATTAATGCTCGGATCCACATTGTACAAAACTTTGTTGACCGACCATCGGCTTCCACCTCCTCGGCCAGTAGCCGAGGAGTGTTTGTCCTACTTTATAAAGCCTTTATGAGGGCAAATATTTACGACAAACAAGGCAATCTGGCCATACGGTTTTATAAACAAAGGTATGTAGAGAGATATGTTATATTACTATTTAACAGAAGAAATGTCTTCCAAAGAAAATAGTCCCGCTATCGGTTCCTTTCTTTGGGTTGTCATGCTAAGCATGATCATGAAACCTCAGCTCTAATGTAAGAAAAAAATATCGAGGATTTAGTTTGGGAGGCCAGTTAATAGCCCCGGTAGTGTTCGGCGACAGTCGAGGTCAAGCCGTAAACACTTCGGCCATTGTTATGAGTGGCCCGTCATTTAACACAGTTGAAAGAACATGCGGTGCCCCCATGTTTGGTTTTGGTAATTGATGACAATCTCTATGGACTAATGGTTGCCTTGAGTTATATTTGATGGTTTTGTCCATAGGCTTTTCTTGGAGTACATGTGTTTGTTTCAAGGAGAGTTTGTGTCGACCAAGGTGTTATTCAAGGAATTATCCAAAGATTGGTCATGTGAGAGTTGAGCTTATTGCAAGCATGTCTTGAAGAAGAAGATTGTGTGATCATTCATGTCTACCTTCAAGACATCATTCAAATGAAGAGAATTGGAAAGGTTCAAGGATGATCAAGACTAAGTCAAGAGTGAATCAAGTTGATCAACTCACAAAGCGCAGAAGATGTACCGAGAGGGATCAAGTGATCCCATGGTATGGTAAGAATTATCAATTACGCTTTGTGTACTAACCCATGGTCTTCGTGAGAGTTCTTTGTGGGGTTAGGTTGCGGTGTGCAAGTTCAAGTGGAGCATCACGAAGAGATCAAATGCTTGAAACTTGCCGTCCTTTGTGGTGATAATGGACTTGTGAAGATGTGCGGAAGAGTGGCTCACCCATAGTGGAGTATGGTGGAGCAATCAACTAGTCTTCATCGAGTCAACACAATCAAGAAAGGTGGTCCAACTTGAGGGAGTCAAGATTGTCATCATCTAGCTCAAGTGGACCATGTGCAAGGCAAAGGTTTGCCCTTGATAGGTTTTCTATTTTACCGGTCTCATGATGGTAGTTGGGAGACCGGGTTATAGGATCGATTGCCGTACTATCAAGGGGGGCTCTCGATGAGTAGCTTGATCGTATTGTTCGTAGAGAGCTCAAACCATTGCATCCTTGCATCATCTTTCTTGGTTCTTGTTTGGTTCTCTTTGTGAGTCTTAGAGCTTATGGTCATCTTGATGACAAGCTCGAGTTCATCGAAAACGGAGTTCACATGCATCTTCTATGATGTTTTCGATGTTGGAGGTTTTGCCGGTTCTTCTCGGTTGGAGGTTTCACTCGTCTATTTGTTGGCATACCTCCCCTGCCTCTTCTTACTATATCCAACAAGCTTGTTTCCAACAAGCTTGAGTTTGCTCAATTCGGAGCTCATATGCAGAAGTTATGGCAGTTCTGGTTTTCTTGAGAGTGGTTTTTGTCTGGTCCTAGCGGTAGTACCGCGTGCCCCAGCGGTAGTACCGCTTGGAGCTCTCAGCCGTTGTACCGCTGCTTCCGGGCGGTGGTACCGCCAACTTGCTCAGCAAAGACTTGGGCGGTTGTTCCGGCCAGGCACTGCCCAAGTACCGGTCAGGCCTCTGTTTTGATGCGGTACTCGGGCGGTGGTGGCCCGGTTGGTCCGGTCGTACCGGTACCACCGGTGTCCGGAGCGGTTCGACCGCTCAGGACTTAGCCGCCCGAGCGCTCAAGGCCATGCGGTTGCACCGGCCCGGTACCGCTCGACTACCGCACTCAGGGGTGACTCCCTTCTGTTCCTATGCGGTGGTTGAGCGGTGGCTGGGCGGTTGGTCCGGTTGTTCTTCTCAACCAGTGCTACCGCCTGGTCGCCCGGTTGTACCGCCTGGTAGGGTTCTTCACGTATACTGTGAGTCCCGGTTGTACCAGGACTAGGAGCGGTAGTACTGCTCGTGTGCGGGCTGAGCACATAACAGTTGGATTTTCCCCCTCCTATAAAAGGGGGTCTTCTTCCCCATTGAACCTAACCCTTTTGAGCTCGTGTTCTTCCCCCTTTGTTGACCTTCTTTGAGCTTGCTAACTCTCAATCCCTCCATGGATTCTTTCTAGTTTTTGAGGGAAAAGAGACAGGAGATCTAGATCCACATTTCCACCAATCACTTTCTCCTCTATGTGAGGGGAACTCCTTGGATCTAGATCTTGGAGTTCTTGGTGTTGTCCTTCTTGTTCTTCCTCTCATTTTCCTCCCTAGCATTAGTTGCTCCGGTGGGATTTGAGAGAGAAGGACTTGGGCACTCCGTGTGCCCTTGCCATTGCATTTGGTGCATCGGTTTGAGTTCTCCACGGTGATACATGGAAGTGAAGTTTGAGAAGCTTATTACTCTTGGGTGTTTGGGCACCCTAGAGCTTGTTCCTCTTGGGTGCCTTGGCGCCCTAGACGGTTGGTGTTGTTCGGAGCTCAATCATTGTGGTGTAAAGCTCCGGGCAAGCGTCGGGGTCTCCAATTAGGTTGTGGAGATCGCCCCGAGCAATTTGACGGGTACCGGTGACCGCCCCCAAGGGTTGCCAAAGTGTACGGGTTCGGTGACCGCCCCCAAGGGTTGCCATTTGTACGGGTTCGGTGACCGCCCTCAAGGGTCCCTTAGTGGAATCATGACATCTTGCATTGTGCGAGGGCGTGAGGAGATTACGGTGGCCCTAGTGGCTTCTTGGGGAGCATTGTGCCTCCACACCGCTCCAAACAGAGATTAGCATCCGCAAGGGTGTGAACTTCGGGATACATCATCGTCTCCGCATGCCTCGGTTATCTATTACCCGAGCTCTTTACTTATGCACTTTACTTTGTGATAGCCATATTGTTTCTTGTCATATATCTTGCTATCACATAGTTGCTTATCTTGCTTAGCATAAGTTGTTGGTGCACATAGGTGAGCCTAGTTGTTTTAGGTTTTGTGCTTGAAAAATTAACCGCTAGGTTTATTCCGCATTTGTTCAAGCCTAAATCGTAATTATTTTAAAACGCCTATTCACCCCCCTCTAGGCGACATCCACGATCTTTCAACAGTCATCGGATCGCTGACCAGTTTACGCTTATTATGACAGTCAGTTTTCGGCTTTCTCCACTGAGGTGCTTAACCGTGTGAGCTGGAAGCACAATCGTAGTGGTTCTCCCTTTGCACGCCTAGCCGAACAAAGCAGAACGTAGGAAGCAAGTGCAAGAGCCGGGCAACCCAACTATTGACCGAAGACACAATTCGAAACCGATGCATATATAGCAATATCCAAGAATATTTTTGCCGAATCTATAAAGGTGTCCGGCATTGCACAGCGAGACTTGTGCTGAAAACACACAAATAGTTTAAAAGTGCCATAAGCTTGCAAAACCAAAAAAACGTCAGTAAAAACTTGACGTCCGAACAAGATCAAGTGTTCGGTGCCAGTCCGAAAATTGGTCTTAGAAAAAAAAGAGTGCTTCTGTCGTGCTTTAACATTACACATCCGATCTCAAGACTTCAAGCGGGTCAGCCTACGGCAGCAGCCTCCTATCCCGAAGGCGGAGTGCTTCTCGTTAGACCAGTTTAGCGAACTAAACTCGAGCGGTCACTAGAGAGAAAATGGGTTATCTGGCTATTGACCACACACTCACGTCAAAAAAGGAGCGATAGAAAAAGACTTTGCAACGACCAAGAAGAAAACACATTTACTATAAAATAGCTCATATAAATTTTAAGAGCCCCCAAGTGACTTGAGTAAAAGAAAGATTCCATGTACCGAAGTACTTATATCATATCTATGTTCAACCGAACTTTAAACGCGTCTTAACCGACCGTTGGCTTCTCCCTCTTCGATCAAGGACCGAAAAGTGTTATGTACTCCATGTGTCGAGAATATCGACGGTGTTTCCAATAACCAGGCAATCAGGCCATAACGATGTAACAGACAAAGCGCGCTCAGGGAACTTATGCTATATTACTGCAAAGTGTAAAAGAAGCATCTTCAAAGAAAATAGTACCCCCACCAATACCTTTCTTCGGTGCTCATTGTTATTATGAGACTTGTGCAATAGATTTTTTGTACTCATGAGTTCCGTTGTGTGCCGACCATCATTGAAAACAATAAGAGCGCTAGCTTTCGGCTTCACCCAGTCTGAGGTCCGGCTCGGGTGACCCGATCGTGACAATCGCAGAGGTGCTCCCTTTACTCCCTAGCCGAACAATCGGGAACGTAGGGGTAAACACAGCAGCGAGGCAACCCAGCTTGCAAATCGCTTAAGTCAATATGGTGCATATTGTGGCGTAATACACGAACAAGGAATGAAGCCGTACAAGTATAATCATATGCAAGAGGAAAATCTTCATAAAGGAAGCCCCCAAGTAAACGGGGTATTTGAATTTATGCGTCACAAACAAAGTTTGGACAAGGAATTTTTTTACAAGCAACTTTTTCCCCAAAAAGTATAATGCTTGGTCTAACCGAACGCAAGTTAAAAATTAAAACTTTGAGCATGAAGGCGACTTAGCTGGTTAATGTGTTCGGCATTGATGACGCGGTTCGAGCTTGATGCGGGACAAGGTTCCATCCCCCAAGCCGGTTCCGAGGTGGCGGAGCGGAGAGCTCGACACACCGAAGTGGTGACATAGCACGGTCAATGCAGACCGGCAGAGTGATGCCGAAGTCCCTGGATCATTTTCCTGTGCACAAAAAGTAGTGCAAACTGGAGATAATAGTAATAATAATAATTAAAAAATCATTGCATAATAAATAATTTATGCAAAGTGAGTAATAAAAGAAATATGACCTGGCGACGAAGTCAATGTCGATGCAGGGCGTCGGCGTGATGCGGTAAAGGCGTGGCAAAGCCTGAATTCACAGGTCGGTCCGAGTTCTGGATGCGGCATTCGCCGGACTATGTACGGAGACTGACTGAACCACCATGCGACCGTCGTTAATGCGGCCACCATTTGATAGATCTGTGTACATATGATGGACAAGCCAGAGTAATAATTCCTTGGGAAAAATGAACCCAAACAAGCAAAAAATACTGGGATTAATAGCACCTGGTTTATTTGTTGTAGCAATCCGAAGGAAGGTGATTCCCGAAATTGGGACTTGATCCGCACACCCATTGCCTGATGGGCGATAAAACGACGGCATGGCAATGCTGGCAAAGGTTGGCTCGCCGAGGCAAAGCCCTCGGTCCAGCTAACGTGACGGAGCTGGTCGGCTAGTGACGCCGAAGTGTTCGGAGTAGGTTGATGAAGAGAAGGCGAAGCCCCCGGTCCAGCCGACATGTCGAAGCCTCGATGTCAGCCGATGAGTCGAAGTAGGTCGGCGTGATGGACACTAGCTTGAAGAAGCAATAGTGCGGCCCTGACGATGCAGGTCGTGACGTGGTCGATGCTGGCTTGATGAAGCGATCGTGCGGCGATGCCGGTATTCCTGCTCCGTGTAATCCGTGGGGCGGCGATGTTGATGATGATTTATCCTTCGTGATGCCCGACTCTTGTTTGGCTTGCCGAGATGATGATCCGAAGAAGTTGAGCTTGGCTCAACAAAGTGACGATGTGTCTAGCACAGGTCGGCAGCCGTGGAACAATATTGCCGAACTGGTTTGACACTAGCATGATGTTGAAGATCATGTTCAAAAGATCTTAAAGTTAGTGGGATGTGTTCAGGAACAAAACACAATACCCCATACAAAACTTCCTTCAAAAGGGATGTCCGAAATTCCGTTCATAAAAAAGACGAACTTGGGTCGGATTTGTTTTCGCGCAGAAAACAGATCCTTAAAGTGATGCACTAATCGGAAGGTTCCCGGAGTTTGGACGGTCGGATCGAGCTGAAATGTTGAGAGGGGGTAGATATAGGAATTACGCAGCCGATCAACGGTTGGATCTTCCAAAGGACGTCCGAGCTAGAAGCTGGACACCACACCCTAAACTCATCCAGATTCCCGTCCATATTTGACAGGGCTCCGGTATTATCGTAGATTGTCGGAGATTCCTCCATCGGAACTCAACGAAATTTTCCAGAGTTGTTGTAGACTCAATTCCGCACAATTCCACCGAAGGGATCATCAAAACGATGCTCTAAGAGGTGGTGTCAGCGGATACAAGTTTGCTGTTCGGAAAAACTGCACGGCCGCTCGAGGGCAATGTTGACGTTGAGCCCCCAAGCTCCATGGATGATTCCTCCATGATCTTGATAGAGATCGGAGTTGATGATGAAGGCCCTCGTCCGAACATGACGATCGGAGATGAAGCATGGTCCTCGGTCGAGCCAAGGTGACCAGTTGAGCCGACGATGAAGATGCCGACATCGCAGTTGACTTGCAGACGAGCCATGGATCCTTTTGCCGATCACACAGCGGAACTCTCAATGAAAGCACCAATCTCGGTGTCAAAACCGGCAGATCTCGGGTAGGGGGTCCCGAACTGTGCGTCTAGGATCGATGGTAACAGGAGGCAAGGGACACGATGTTTTACCTAGGTTCGGGCCCTCCTGATGGAGGTAAAACCCTATGTCCTACTTGATTTATTCTTGATGATATGGGTATTACAAGAGTTGATCTACCACGAGATCGTAGAGGCTAAAACGCTAGAAGCTAGCCTATGGTATGATTGTTGTATATTTCTATCGACTAGCCTGACCTCGGTTTATATAATGCACCAAAGGCCTAGGATAACAAGAGTCCTAGCCGAATACGCTGGTGGGGAAGAGTCCTTGTCTTGATCGCCAAGTCTTGTGGAATCTTCCTTGTATGCGGTAGCTGTCCGAACTGGCCCATGAGTATATGGCCATGGGGGTCCTCGTCCCAATCTAACAGATTGGGAGATGACGTGGTGAGTTCCCCCTAGTCCAGGACACCGTCACCCGTGATGCCGCCTGGAAAAAGGAGGCGGCGGAGCTTTGGGGGCGGGCGCGTCATCATGCAAGGAGGTGTACGAAGACGGGTACTTCGCGGGGAAGGTCATAGGCGCTGGGAGCCTCGTCGTTGCATGGAGGTGGGCCGATAAGCGCCAGCGTGCCACCGACGAGGAGCTCCGGTGGACGCCCAATGAAATGGCAAGATCGGCCGCGCATGTTGAGGGAGTCCTGGACTAAGGGGTCCTCGGGTGTCCGATCTATTGGATATGGGCCGGAATGATGGACCGTAAGGATACAAAGACCGAAGACTCTACCCATGTCCGGATAGGACTCCCCTTGGCGTAGAAGGGAAGCTTGTTGACCAACTATGAAGATTCCTTTCTCTGTAACCGACCTTATGTAACCCTAGATCCCTCTAGTGTTTATATAAACTAGAGGGCTAGGTCCGTAGATAGATCTGAATCCTCATAATCATAGCCAGACTAGACTCTTAGGGTTTAGTCACTACGATATCGTGATAGATCAACTCTTGTAATACTCATATTCATCAAGATCAATCAAGCAAGAAGTAGGGTATTGCCTCCATAGAGAGGGCCCGAACCTGGGTAAACATTGTGTCCCCATCTCCTGTTACCATCGATCCTAGACGCACAGTTCGGGACCCCCTACCCGAGATCCGCCGATTTTGACACCGACATTGGTGCTTTCATTGAGAGTTCCACTATTCCGTCCTCAAAAGGTTTGATGGCTCCTTCAATCATCTACAACACCTAGGAGAAGTCTTCCTCCCCGGACAGATCTTCGTGTTCGGCGGCTTCGCATTGAGGGCCAACTCGCTTGGCCATCTGGAGCAGATCGAAAGCTACGCCCCTGGCCACCAGGTCAGATTCGGAAGCTTGAGCTACGTCACATATATCCGTGGGGACTTGATCCTCGACGGATTCGCGACCATGACAGCCGCTCCCGGTCACCATGATGAACATGACTTAGATCTATCATCGGGCCATACCCAGGAAATTGCACCTGAAACGCTCTGGCCTTAAATCCGAAGCAGGTCGCGCCATCCGAGGACAGGAAGCTCAACCCCGTCACGGAAGCCACAGACCCCCCGGCGTTGGAGCCAAACACAGACTTAACTTCAAGTAACATCTATGTCACCGGAGCTATGGACTCGTTTCTGGTTATAAGTTCCGAACTATGTGCGTCTGCACATGTCGAGCATGATCGGTCATCGATTGCCGAATTCAGTGCCGCGGATATCTTCTGGCACTCGCCTCTGGGCGACGTTCTCAACTCGTTAAGAGCACTATCTTTAGCGGGAGGCTCACAGCCGGATTGTGTCCAACTCGAATCAGAGGCTGGTGAGGGAGAATTTCACTTCCCACCCACCGCCCACTTCATAGCCACTGTCGAAGACTTAACTGACATGCTTGATTACGGCTCCAATGACATCGACGGTATGGACGACGATGCCGGAGAAGAAGAGGCCCAGAACCCGTTGTTCACCGGACGCTGGACGGCCACTTCCTCGTATGATGTATACATGGTGGATGCACCAAAGAAGAATAGCGGCAATGACAAGGAAGATCCAGCTGAGGATAAACCTTCCGAGATACAATCAAAGTGCCGGTGCCAGCGGCGACGCTCTAAGTCACGCCGCAGTAAAGACAACAACACCAGCACGGGAGAAGATAACACTCCGGAAGGTGCTGAAGACAACGAAGACCCCGTCGACGCAGCCACTGAACAGGACGAACGGGAAGATGGACAGGTTAGCCCTAGTAAACAGGCCACGCACGAAGACTCGGAGGATGGTAGTTATCTTCCGCTATCCGAGGATGAGGCGAGCCTCGACACTGACGATTTCATCGTGCCTGAGGAACCTCTTGAACAGGAGCGCTTCAAGCGCCAGCTAATAGCCACTTCAAGGAGCCTGAAAAAGAAGCAACAACAGCTTCAAGCTGACCAAGATCTGCTCAACGACAAATGGACCGATGTCCTAGTAGCCGAAGAATACGACCTCAAGCGCCCAACCAAAAGCTACCCGAAGCGCAAATTGCTACCCCAGTTCGATGAAGAGGTGCCGGAACACATACTACCATCGTGCAATGCGGCTGACCGACCACTACGTGGTTGGGACAAAACGGAAACTCAGGCCAGACACCATCTCGCCCCGCCTCAGCGCAAAAGCAGAGGTAAATCAGCTAACGGTCATACATACGACCTTCGGCAGGGCCTGAACAATAAAGCAGGACATACCAGATTGATCTACGGATCGCGAGGATGCGCCCCTACACGCGACGACGGCCATCTATTTGGACGTGACAAACCTAGTCATACCCGGACTGAAAGCCGCAGACGGACTCCATCAGAGCTACGTCGCGATACGGCCTGATATAGAGGCGCCGCACACCCCCATTGCTTCACCGACGAAGTCATGGAGCATGAATTCCCAGAAGGGTTCAAACCCGTGAATATAGAATCATACGATGGAACCACAAACCCCACGGTATGGATTGAAGACTTCATCCTCCACATTCATATGGCCCGCGGCGATGACCTTCATGCCATCAAATACCTCCCCCTAAAACTCAAAGGACCAGCCCGACACTGGTTGAATAGCCTGCAGGAAAACTCCATCGGCAGCTGGGAGGACTTGGAAGAAGCCTTCCTTGCTAACTTCCAAGGTACATATGTTCGACCTCCGGACGCGGACGACTTAAGTCATATAGTCCAACAGCCCGGAGAGTCCGCCAGAAAATTCTGGACAAGGTTCTTAACTAAAAAGAACCAGATCGTCGACTGTCTGGATGCCGAAGCCCTAGCGGCCTTTAAACACAACATCCACGATGAATGGCTCGCCCGCCACCTCGGCCAAGAGAAGCCAAAATCCATGGCGGCCCTCACGGCACTCATGACCCGTTTTTGTGCGGGCGAGGATAGTTGGCTGGCCCGTAGCAAAAACAACGCAAATGACGCCAGCACCCCTGAAGCTAAAAATAGCAACGACAAGTCTCGACGCAACAGATACAAGCGTCGAAACAACAATGACAACACCAAGGATACGATGGTCAATGCCGGATTCAGTGGCTCTAAGTCCGGTCAGCGGAAGAAGCCATTCGAAAAGAACAATTCAGGCCCATCTAGCTTGGACCGCATACTTGATCGTCTGTGCCAGATTCATGGCACCCCAGACAAACCACCCAATCACACTAATAGAGATTGTTGGGTTTTTAAATAGGCCGACAAGTTAAATGCCGAAAACAAGCATAAGGGATCGCAAAGCGAAAATGACGACGAGGAGTCCCGGCCGCCGAACACAGGGGGGCAGAAGAAGTTTCCCCCTCAGGTCAAATGGTAAACATGATAGACGCCACTCACATTCCCAAGAGGGAGCGCAAGCGTGCACTCAGGGACGTCTACGCGATAGAGCCAGTCACCCCCTAATTCAATCCATGGTCGTCATGCCCAATCACTTTCGATCGCCGGGATCATTCGACCAGTATCCATCACGGCGGATCAGCCACACTGGTCCTGGGCCCAATAATTGATGGGTTCCACCTGACGCGAGTCCTGATGGACGGTGGCAGCAGCCTTAATCTGCTCTATTAGTATACAATGCGCAAAATGGGCATTAACCCATCACAGATCAAGCCCACAAAGACTACCTTTAAAGGAGTCATACCGCGCGTAGAGGCCCGCAGCACGGGCTCAATCACACTAGAGTTTGTCTTCGGATCTCTGGACAACTTCCGAAGTGAGGAGTTAATCTTCGATATCGTCCCCTTTCGCAGCGGCTACCACACACTGCTGGGACGAACCGCATTTGCTCAATTCAATGCAGTGCCACACTACGCTTATCTCAAGCTCAAGATGCCCGGACCACGCGGCGTCATAACATTCAATGGAAACACGGAACGCTCCCTCCGCACCGAGGAGCACACCGCTGCCTTAGCGGCAGAGGTACAGGGCGGCCTTTTTAGGCAGAAACTCAATTCGGCAGCCGACCCCCCGGACACTGTCAAGAGAGTCTGAACTATTCCGCAGAAGGACAGCTCGGCTCGCCAGGAGCACGACTAGCTATTTAGCCTCCGTCCTAGTCCCGACCAAGTGGCGACAACTGTGCCGCGCGTACATAATTACACACTAAAAATACCATGGGCACGGGCGGAGGCATAACCAGCTTGTGTTCCGCAATACGGCTCGACCGCTCCGGACACACATAATTTCATTATTTCCTTTTTCTTTTTTTATAGGCCTTTTCTGGCGGCTTGACCATCAATTCTTTTCGAAGGATAAAAATACCAAGGTGACAAGAAGAATAGACGTACAGGGTAATCCTTAGGTGGTCTCTTTAACGATCCCTCTACCTATTTTCAGGACCCACACGCGGCTCTCCCTTCTGCTTATCGCACTACTTGTATAAATGCACTTTAATGCACTAAGGAAATCATAATAGAAGCAGTTTGTGGCCCAAATTTTTACGGCTCTACCTTACCACTTGTTCTTCTTTTTTCTTCCTTTTTGTCTTTTCTTTTTTTCTAGTAACTCTATCAGGTAACACCCGTACACTCTGGTGAGTTTCAATTCGCCAGGGGCTTCATAGCGCCCCACAGCATGGCAACAAAAGTCCGAACACTTTTACAAGTACAGTTCGACACCCCAAATTTTGCACTATATGCATTGCCTCCGAATCATGTCTTTGGTCAATAGTTGGGTTGCCCGGCTCCTGTGCTTACTACCTTACGTTCCACTGGATCGGCTAGGGTAGTAAAGGGAGAACTACTGCGATTGTGCCCTGGTTTACCTAAGTGAGCACCTCAGTAGAGAAAGCTGAAAAATGACTATCATGATTTGGCGAGAGCCGGTCAGCTCTTCGGAGGTCTCAAATCCTTAGAGATTTTTCCGAAATACGCGAGGGATTGGTACTTACCCAATCAAGTGTTTATAGCATCCTAGTCCGGATACTAGGGGTTGCGCCTATATTTCTATTTGTCAAAGTCCTATGGCTAAGTGAGGGTGCTAAAGCCACATAGTCCGATTGCCTAGTTCATCGCGCTAAACACCTCCTTCAAGGACCAAACAATTGGATCAAGAGTGTTTAGATTATATCCCGAACACCCCCGTATTTTCTACATGGGGGCAGAAGCCGACGACTGGCCAACTCTTAGATTTCACATAACACGGCTGCACAGCAGGAGAATTTTTTTAACTAAACATTATATTACATAACGATTTTGTTTCATCATACAGGGCAAAGACAACATGATTGTATTCATTCGAAAATAGTGTCTTGCGCACATTGCGTTGCTACAATGCGCGACCCCTCCAGGACATCTGCAAAATACCGCTCAGGCGTGCGGTGCTCCTTGCCCTCTGGTGGCCCCTCGGTCGTCAGCTTGACGGCGTCCATCTTCACCCACCATATCTTGACGCCGGCGAAGGCCATGCGCGCACCTTCAATGCAGGTCGATCGCTTGATGACGTTCAGCCGAGGACATGCGTTCACCAGCCGCTTCACGAGTCCGAAGTAGCTGCCGGGCATAGCTTCGGCTGGCCACAACCAGATTATCAAATCCTTCATGGCCAGTTCGGCCACCCTATGCAGCTCCACCAGCTGTTTTAGCTGATCGGTGAAGGGCACATGATGCTCTAGCGCAAGATACTGTGACCAAAACAACTTCTCCGCCGAGCTCCCCTCTTCGGCTCGGAAGAACTCCGCGGTGCCGGACACACTACGCGGCAGATCTGCAAATGCCCCTGGAGAACTCCGAATCCGTGTTAGTAGGAGATATTTCTTCTTCACATGCTTGCATTGCATACTAAATGCCGTACCCGCTACGATCTTCTTGGCCTCCTGGATCTCCTGGAGGGCACCCTAGGCTTCAACCTGGGCCGCTTTCGTGCTTTGGCGAGCCTTTGAGAGTTCGGCCTCTCGAGTAGGAACATCTCCCTCCAAGGCCTCATACTTCTTGACAGCATCTTGGAGCTCTTGCTGGACCTTGTTCAGCCTGGCCTTAAGCTTTTTATGAGCAACCTGCTCCTTGACAGCTTTTCCCTTGGCTTCGGCCAGGGCCTTTTTCAGGGCCTCAACCTCGGTCGTCGCCCCTACACATATCATGAACACCACGATCAGTATATAAAATTTATTCTTCCCGAATACATAGCGAGTCACTACATACCTTGCTGGCCTCCAGCTGCTTCCTCGCCTGGCCGAGCTCTTCTTCGGCCCGCTCCAGTTTCTGCCTTACTCCGGAAACTTCGGCAGTGTGAGAGGTCGTGGCCAGCAACGATGCCTGCTTATTCAAACTAGACACAGTTTGGTTAGCTTCCTGCGAAATTTAATTGATCCTCTTCCCGGCTTTTCTTTCCGAACACCGGACAGTGTCTCAGGGGCTACTGTCTATATTGGGATTTTCTCAGTTAAACGCTGCTTACCTCAAAACCTGTCAGCAGGCCACTGCAGGCTTCGGTCAGTCTGCTCTTAACGGACTGAACCTTCTCAATCACCGTACCCATAAGGATACGATGTTCTTCCACAATGGAAGCACCTCGTAGCGCTTCCAATAGATTATCTAGCGCCTCTGGTTGGACAAAGGTCACCGGCGAGACGGGCACGCCTCCTTCTCTTGAAGGAGGCTGCTTGTCAGACTCCAGGGCCGTATGGGTCTCCGGATCCGTGCTCAGAGGGGGGCCGAATTGAGTACGGCCCCATCATCAGTCTCCATGGGGGCTTGTTCCCCCATGTGTCCGGCGGCCTAGGTGTCGCCCTCCGGTGCCGCCTTGACGGTCTCTCGAACCTCTCCCTTGCCTGGGAAGGTCCTTTGGGACAGCACCTCGTCGCCTCCCTTGGCCTTGGGAGAGTAAGCAGCCGGCGGTGTCTCGCTGGCCATCTCCTTTGAGTCCAACGAGCCTCTTGACGAGGATCGCTGGGAGCTGTCGTGGGCCGAACTGCAATGACATAATTAAACCATGTAAAATACCATAAGCTGGAAAGGCCGGATAATTGAACGTGTACGGGTTCTTAGCACTCACGATGCGGCCAGGGGCTTGTTCCGGGGGCGTTGCTCCGGACTGCTGTCGACGTCCCATGCGGAGCTGCCCACGTGTCGGTGTGGAACGACACCTATGGGATCACAAGAATCCCTAATGTGGTTAGCGGGGCGCGGGGTCGTGAGAAGAGCGGATCTAACAGGTAGCACACGGTTTGTTTATCCAGGTTCGGGCCGCGAGGATGCGTAAAACCCTACTCCTGCTTTGGTGGATTGTATATCTGTGTTCTTGAGCTAGCTATGGGGCGTGAGGAGCTCCAAAAAGCCGAATCCTTCCTCTGGTCGCCTCGGGCCTCCTTTTATAGAAAAAGGGGTTGCCACAGTGGCACACAGGAGGTGGAAAGGGTATAGTGATGCGAGGTTATCCCTCGCATTACATGACAAGGCACATTTAATGCATCTTGCTTAGGTGTCCTTGCTTTATCGGGGACGGGGGAGAAACCTGTCTCGTCCGCCGCCGCTCCTTCTTCTGTCGACACGCGCCCTGGCCAGCGACGCCTGTGATGCCACGTAGGTAGGCGGGCAGCTGAGGTGGCGCAGTGGTGGGTCTTCACGAAGATCTGCATGCCGCCACGCAGGTGCCTGCCCAGCTGGTTGGGTCGGCAGCTGCATGCATGCGATGGTGGAGGTTTAGTCGGCGTGGGCCTGATGGTGGCCCTGCGGGTGTCCTCAGCAAGGGCCTTGCCGGGGCCCCGACAAGGGTCTTGCCGAGGCGCCTGTTGTCATCCCCGGCAAGGAGCTTGCCGGGGGCCTTGTGGTCTTCCTCGGCTGGGATCCCGCCAAGGGTTGTCGTCTCCTTAGTACGTATCGGATCTTGAATGTCTTCACGAAGATCTGCATGCTGCCACGGGGATGTCTCCCGAATCCTTGCCCTTTGGGGGCAGTGGACTCAAGGGTGATTTGCTCCATAGGCGCGGGACGAGTCGCCGCGGCAAGGGTCTTGCCGGGGCTGCTAGAACTATCTCCTGGCAAGGATCTTGCCCGGGGAGTCCGCTTCGTCCCCTTTGCTCTTTGTGGTCTTGGCCTTAGCGTTGTTCTAGTTCTCTTGAGCTTCGGTCTTACCCTAGCTCACCTCCCTTGACTTGCTTGGTGTGGTGGTGCCCGTGGCTCAGACTGCCCGTGCACAGTTATAGGGGTACAAAAAGTGTACCCCTCTTTTTGTACACCGACAAGAGCCCCCAGGCCTGGGCCACACATAAGCGCGACGCGTTGTTGGTCTAGGCTTAACTGCGGGGGAGGGGGAAGGGATCGACAAAAGATCCAAGTCCACCTCCTTTAAACCGGCGGACGAAATAGTCAAATTCCATGTCCATCCAATGGATCCCAATAAAACATCTTCCATCGGGGCACAGTTAAACCCTGATGTCGACGCCGCATTGCGAGAGTTCCTACGAGAGAACTGGGACATTTTCGCCTGGCACCCTTCAGACATGCCAGGAATCCCACGCAGGCTGGCCGAGCACAACTTAAATATCCAAACAGGATTCAAACCTGTCAAACAGGCTCTTCGGCGTTTTTCCGAACCTAAGAGACAGGCCATGGGAGAGGAGCTAGCAAAGCTATTGGAGGCCGGATTCATCAGAGATATAAAACATCCGGACTGGCTAGCAAACCTGGTGATGGTACCAAAGAAGGACAAATCCTGGCGCCTGTGTGTCGATTTTAAAGACCTTAACAAGGCTTGCCCAAAGGATCCCTTCCCCCTCCCCCGCATCGATCAAATTATCTATGCTACCGCAGGACACGATTTGTTGTGTTTCCTCGATGCATATTCTGGCTACCATCAAATCTTTTTGTTAGGAAAGGAATAACCGCGGGCGTGCTGCTCACTTTCTCCTCTTTCCTCGTGCCTTTTCCAATCTCAGAGCCGCCGTTTCCTCTCTTCCTTCCTTCCTAAGCTTCCGCCGTCGCCCGCCGTCGTTGCTTCGCCATCCCCCTTCCTCAGCCCTTTAAACTTCTTGGTCGCCATGGCGCCCAAATCCGTCAAGGGCAAGGGGGTGGCTAAGGGCGCTGGGACTGTGGAGCCGCCGGAGAGCGCGCTATCGGGGGACCGGACGAAGTCCGCCTTTTTCTTCCCCTCGACGGTTGATGTTTGTCGGTGTCAAAACCGGCGGATCTCAGGTAGGAGGTCCTGAACTGTGCGTCTAGGCCGGATGGTAACAGTAGGCAAGGGACACGAAGTTTTACCCAGGTTCGGGCCCTCTCGATGGAGGTAAAACCCTATGTCCTGCTTGATTAATATTGATGATATGGGTAGTACAAGAGTTGATCTACCACGAGATCGAGGAGGCTAAACCCTAGAAGCTAGCCTATGGTATGATTGTTGATGTGTATGTTGTCCTACGGACTAAAACCCTCTGGTTTATATAGACACCGGATAGGGTTAGGGTTACATAGAGTCAGTTACAGTGGTAGGAGATCTTCATATCCGTATCGCCAAGCTTGCCTTCCACGCCAAGGAAAGTCCCTTCCAGACACGGGACAGAGTCTTCAATCTTGTATCTTCATAGTCCAGGAGTCCGGCTGAAGGTATAGTCCGGCTATCCGAACACCCCCTAATCCAGGACTCCCTCAGTAGCCCCCGAACCAGGCTTCAATGACGATTAGTCCGACACGCAGATTGTCTTCAGCATTGCAAGGCGGGTTCTCCTCCAAATTCCTTGTACTCCAAGTCTGGTTTCTTGTAGATGTTGCGCTCCTTGGCTTCTACGCCCAATAATGGCCGCTCCCCACGTGTCAAACGAATATGAAAAGTCTGAGTGTTTTTACATTCACACCTCTAGGCGCGTGAATGAGCTTCCCTATTTAAGGGGATGAGGATTTAGATCCAATCCACACCATCTCCCCTCCGCGAGTGTTCATCAGAGCGCATCCGACAAAGGTCCATTCCACCATGGCCAGCCGTCGCAACTCCTCCCCTCGCCCTTCCAGCCCTAAGCCTGGATATTGGGAGAGATGTTCCGTCCCGCATAGCGAGCTAGTGACACTCCAGACCAAGGGATTTCTCCCCCGGCCTATATGGTCCCGGTTCGAGCCGGTCTTGCCGTCTACAACGGCGGAGAGCAAGCAGAGAATGCCCCTAATCCCTCCAAAGGAGAGCGGGTGTGCCTCGTCCCTTACTTAATAAGGGGGCTCGGATTTCCAATCCATCCATTTCTCCGGGGGTTGCTGGAGTTCTACGGCCTCCAGCTACATAATCTCACGCCTGCCTCAGTACTGCATATCGCGGGCTTTGTAGCCCTCTGCGAGCTGTTCTTGGGTGTTGATGCTCATTTCGGACTGTGGAAGGAGCTATTTTGCCTCGTGCCCCGTTCCAAGAAGGGGTCAATGTATCAAGTTGGCGGAGCCGAAGTGTGGCGCATCGCCGGGACCGGATATCTGTCCGGAACCCCAAAGAAGGCGTCTGAAGACTAGCCCTCGGAGTGGTTTTATATAGAAGACGCCTCGTTGCCAGATCCTGTCCGGATCGGCCTCCCTGAATTCAATAGTACTCCCTTAAAGAAGCGCCTAAGCTGGCGCCCACAGAGCCCTCAGAGGGGAGGTGACAGGGACATCATTTACCTGATGGGCCAAATAAGATTGTTAGCCCATTCCGGACTAACCATGATCGGGGTTATGCCTGAATGCATTATGCGGGGGGTGCAGCCGCTTCAGTATAGAAGCCACCCCATGTGGGACTTCAATGGGGAGGACGACGCCACCCGCTACGGCCATAAGGGGCCAGATTTAGCTGCCGCTCTACTAAAGATCTTGTCCACTTTATATAAGGGAGAAGAGGAGGAATTTCTCCGTGTCAACCCTGAGGGCGGATTCTCCATGCACAATCCCCCAAGCTGGGTAAGCGGCCGTATTTACTTGTCCATCCTTTTTGTATTCCCATTGTTAAATATTCAGTCTGACGACTCCAACGCAGGAACTACGCCGGGATGTTAAGGAAATAAGCAGCCCTCCTCCACAACCCGAGGACCCAGGACGGTCCCTCGACCCGGCCTCCCAAGAGGATCCGGAGTGTTCCATCAACTGAGCAAGGACAACACCTTGGTGACCATTACGGCCGATTAACCAGGGCTAATCCTTACCCCCCAGGTACCTGAGATCAAAGTCCCAGTACCCCGAATAGGTGTCCGCCCACTTGTGTTCAGTTTCCTGATTGCAACCGAACTTTGCAGGGGAGGTATTTAAGGCGGAAGGCCGAACCTGCGGCGACAAGCCAACGAGGGGCCGTAGGGCCCCGCGGGCAAAAAAGAAGTGCAGTCCGGACCGAGGCATCAGCGCAAAGGTATGGCGCGCCCCCTTATCCCAGGTGTTATACCTTAGAGGCATATTGACACTCACGCTCTTTTTAGGACAAAGAGACCTCGCCGGACTACATCCGGAGAGGCTGCCGATCGCGCCTCCACCAGCCAGGCTCCAAAGCCTGGTCAGGAGGCGGAGGCGAACGCAAGGCGCGCGCCAGACGCTCTTCCGACGGAGGATGTGGACGGGTTGTCTGCCACCAACTCTGAGGTGGAGAGTGCCATGAACCACAGGCGTCACCGGACAGTTCTTCGCGACGCTTGTTTCTCCCAAGGGGTGTTAGATGCCTTCAACTCGGTAGATGCATATCTCCGTGCCACTCAAAATGGTCTAGCCAGAGCCACGGAGCAGTATGTAAAATACATACGGGTAAGAAAATTCTGGTAATTATATGTATATACCAGTAGCCCCCGAGACTTGAAACAGTTAGAATAACTGATTTAAGGATCATTTGTGATGCAGGTTCTTATAGAAAAGAATTCCCTACTGTCCAAGGAGTTGGAAGAGTGCAAAGCCCAACTTGAGGCCGCACTAGCCACGGCAGGGGAGCCTAAGGAGACCCCCTCTGGTAATATACACTTTGAAAGATAAGTATTTTGCGAAGCACGGCTTTGGTGCGAATCTGACAAATGGAATTGCAGATGGCGCCGGATTGAATCCGGAATGGCAACACCTCCTACGCCAGCTAAAGGCTAGTGAGAGGGTGCTGATAAAGGTGATGGGGGAGAAGAACGATCTCCAAGATGCCAACACCAAGCTGGGCATCGAGCTGAAAGATGTCCGTGCCCAGCTGTCAGACTCCGTGAAGGAGAATCAGCAGCTTCGGCGCGACATATTTAGTAAGTGCTTGAATGAACCTTTTGAAAGAAAGTTCGGCGGGGAAGTCGACTAACAGAGCAATGTCTGTAGGTGTGATAACAGGTCGTCCTGCAGAGGAGATGCCTGGTTCTACAGGTGACCTTCTTCCCGAGCTCTCACAACTGCTCGATCGAGTTCGACAGGCGATGCGAGGCGTCGCCCAGGCCCTGTGGCCATCCGTCTCCATGCCCGAAGGTCTTGGAGAGCTTGCGGAGAAGCTAAAGGGAGCACGGAGGCGCTTCTGATTGTGGAAGATATCAGCCTGCCGTCAAGGCGCTAGGGAGGCCTGGGCCATGGTGAAGACGCGGTATGCAAAGGCTGACCCCAACCACATGGCCGAGGTCGGTCCTGTAGGGCCCGATGGGAAGGAGATCCCTGTAGGCTTAGTATACGGCCAGGTAGAGTTGGCCGCAAAGTATTCCCAGCAGGACTGTAAATTAGACAGCCTGTTAGATGGTATTGAAGAGGAATACAACCAGTCAAAATGACTATGTAATTTAATCGACATTTATAATGCCTTCTAGCCGGATTGTAGATCATTTGTCATGGCTGACCTTTTCGCTTCAACCTCGGGACCTGACGGTCCGGAGTCTGTCCGAATTCCCATGCGGTTATATAGGAACCAGGGAATGCATGGAGACCAGGCGTAGGGGTCATTAGGGCGTGAACAGACAAGTGCCCGACTAGGTATGTTATATTACATGGTTAGTAAGAAACATCTTCCAGGGAGAATAGTTCCATTAGGGGTTCCTTTCCCTGGGAGGCATGCCCTAAGGTGCATGTCCATGCTGCAAAAAGAAACGCAGGAAAAACATCTAGGGACGTATAGATAAAAATAAAAAAGATCATCTTTAGTTCACCGACCGAATATTCCCTTAAGAACGCTAGCTTTCGGCTTCACCCAGTCTGAGGTACACGTCCGGCTGACCCGGCAGTAACAATCACAGAGGTGCTCCCTTTACCACCTAGACGAACAATCGGGAACGTAGGGGTAAGCACAGGAGCCAGGCAACCCAGCTTGGCCAAAACCTAAGTCATATCGATGCATATAATGGTGAATAAAAGGTACATGCGGAAGTGTGACACATGTGTTGGGCATGAAGCCCGCATGAATAAGCTTCTGTTTAAAGAAGCCCCCAGGTTTAATGAGCGCGGATAGCGTGTCACTTCATGAGCCTTTAGAGGCTATAAGAGAGAGAGAGAAGAAGAGAAATGTAAGACAGAAAATATAAAAAATGGACAGAGGAAGGAGACGAACACAGAGTCCGACGCTAGGCATAGAATCTTCGGAGACGGGCTGCGTTCCATGGGTTTGGCTCGAGTTGGTTATCCAATGCATCCCGCAGGCGGTACACTCCACCAGTCAGGACTTGGTCAATTATGAAGGGACCTTCCCGCTTGGGCTTGAGTTTGTCCTTTTTCTTGTCCGGTAGTCGTAGAACTAATTCGCCAACGTTGTAATTTTTGGCCCGTACTTCTCTGCTTTGGTATCTTCGAGCCTGCTGTTGATAGAATGCGGAACGGGCTTTTCCCATGTCACGCTCCTCCTCCAATGCGTCCAAGCTGTCCTGCCGATCGAGCTCGGCTTCTCTTTCTTCGTACATGCGCACTCGAGGTGAGTCATGAATTATGTCGCAAGGCAAAACTGCCTCTGTGCCATACACCATAAAGAATGGTGTGTATCCGGTGGTGCGATTCGGTGTGGTCCGCAGCCCCCAGAGTACGGAGTCGAGCTCCTCTACCCAGTGCGTCTTAGATTCCTTGAGGGACCGCACTAATCTTGGTTTGATGCCGCTCATGATAAGACCATTTGCACGTTCGACCTAGCCGTTAGTTTGTGGGTGATAGATAGAAGCATAATCGAGCTTGATGCCCATGTTTTTGCACCAGAGTTTTACCTCATCGGCCGTGAAGTTCGTGCCGTTATCAGTGATGATGCTGTGGGGGACGCCGTAACGGTGTACAACCCCGGATATAAAGTCTATCACCGGTCCAGATTTGGCCGTCTTAACAGGCTTGGCTTCTATCCATTTGGTGAACTTATCCACCATGACCAGTAAGTATTTTTGCTTGTGGGTTCCGCCTTTAAGGGGTCCAACCATGTCAAGCCCCCAGACCGCAAAGGGCCAAGTAATGGGGATAGTTTGGAGGGCGGTGGGTGGCATATGGCTTTGGTTTGCAAAGAGCTGGCAACCGGTGCATCGTTGGACCAAGTCCTGAGCGTCTGCCTGGGCCGTCGGCCAATAAGAGCCTGTACGGAAGGCCTTGCTTACAAGGGACCGGGCTGCAGCGTGATGACCGCCAAGTCGGGCATGAATTTCAGCCAGGAGGTTCCGCCCCTCCTCTTCGGAGATGCACCTTTGAAGGACTCCGGTAGTGCTTTTCTTATAAAGCTCTCCCTCGTGGACTCTGTAGGCTTTGGATCGCCGCACTATGCAACGTGCCTCATTTTGGTCCTCGGGGAGTTCCTGCCTAGTAAGGTAGGCAAGGAATGGTTCTATCCATGGGGCGATAACGGTCATTATTATGTGGACTGAAGGTGTTATTTCATGGGCAGAGCCTCCGATTGTGTCAGAATGTTCGGTGTCGGGCAGTGCGGTTGGGTCCGGGCTGTTATTGTTCGGCTCCCCTTCCCATACTATGGATGGCTTGAACAGCCTTTCCA
>NC_041386.1:59029315-59050384 GCF_002162155.2 Triticum dicoccoides | reverse complement strand
GATGCGTGCCAGGACATCTACCGCCTGATTATTTTCCCGGGCTATATGGTGAAATTCAAGCCCCTCGAACCGAGCTGACATTTTTAGGACGACATTGCGGTAAGCTGCCATTTTTGGATCCTTGGCATTGAAGTCTCCATTTATTTGGGATATTGCGAGGTTCGAGTCCCCGCGCACCTTTAGGCGTTGGATGCCCATGGATACTGCCATCTGGAGACCATGTAAAAGGGCCTCATATTCGGCTGCGTTGTTGGAGTCCGTGTACATTATCTGTAGTACGTATTGAACTGTGTCTCCTATGGGGGACGTCAAAACGACGGCAGCCCCTAGTCCGGCCAACATCTTGGAGCCGTCGAAATGCATGATCCAATTTGAATATGTGCCGTACTCTTTAGGGAGTTCGGCCTCCGTCCATTCTGCGACGAAGTCGGCCAAGACTTGCGACTTGATGGCTTGTCGTGGCTTATAAGTTATGTCGAACGGGAGGAGCTCAATGGCCCATTTTGCAATCCGGCCCGTTGCGTCACGGTTGTTTATAATATCGTTAAGTGGTACTTCCGAGGCTACTGTTATTAAACACTCTTGAAAGTAGTGTCGTAGCTTCCGGGATGCCATGAATACCGCGTACGCAATCTTTTGATAATGCGGGTACCGTGATTTGCAGGGAGTGAGGACAGTGGACACATAATAGACCGGCTTTTGAAGGGGGAATTTGTGTCCGTCCGCTTCTCGTTCAACGACGAGCACTGCGCTTACAACCTGATGTGTTGCCGCAATGTATAATAGCATTGGTTCGTCGATGTTTGGCGCGGCGAGGACTGGGTTTGTTGCCAGTATGGCTTTTATTTCGTTGAGTCCGGCCGTGGCTGCATCCGTCCATTTGAAGTGTTCGGTGCGCCGAAGGAGGCGGTAAAGGGGTAGGGCCTTTTCTCCCAAGCGGGAGATAAAGCGGCTTAGAGCCGCCATGCATCCGGTTAACTTTTGTATTTGTTTGAGGTCCTTTGGGATATCCAGTTGTGATAGAGCTCGGATCTTGGCTGGATTTGCTTCAATTCCTCTACCGGATACAATGAAGCCCAAGAGCTTTCCGGTTGGAACGCCAAAAACGCATTTTTCCGGGTTGAGCTTGATGTCGTATGTTCGGAGGTTATCAAATGTGAGCCTCAAGTTGTCTACTAGAGATTCAACATGTCTTGTTTTGACGAGCACATCGTCTACATATGCCTCCACTATTTTGCCGATCTGGCTTGCCAGACATGTCTGAATCATGCGCTGATATGTTGCGCCGGCGTTTTTGAGCCCGAAGGGCATCGTGTTGAAGCAGAATGGCCCGTATGGTGTGATAAATGCCGTTGCGGCTTGGTCTGGTTCTGCCATCTTGATTTGATGGTAGCCAGAATATGCGTCGAGGAAACACAACAAATCGTGTCCTGCGGTAGCATCGATAATTTGATCGATGCAGGGAGGGGGGAGGGATCCTTTGGGCAAGCCTTGTTAAGGTCTTTAAAATCGACACACAGGCACCAGGATTTGTCCTTCTTTGGTACCATCACCAGGTTTGCTAGCCAGTCCGGATGTTTTATATCTCTGATGAATCCGGCCTCCAATAGCTTTGCTAGCTCCTCTCCCATGGCCTGTCTCTTAGGTTTGGAAAAATGCCGAAGAGCCTGTTTGACATGTTTGAATCCTGTTTGGATATTTAAGCTATGCTCGGCCAGCCTGCGTGGGATTCCTGGCATGTCTGAAGGGTGCCACGCGAAAATGTCCCAGTTCTCTCATAGGAACTCTCGCAATGCGGTGTCGACATCAGGGTTTAACTGTGCCCCGATGGAAGCTGTTTTATTGGGGTCCGTTGGATGGACTTGGAATTTGACTATTTCGTCCGCCGGTTTAAAGGAGGTGGACTTGGATCTTTGGTCGAGTACCACATCGTCCCTATTCATCATAGAGCACAGCGCAGTCAGCTCCTCAGCCGCTAGGGCTTCGGATAGTGCCTCGAGGGCCAGTGCGGCTGTCTTGTTTTCGGCACGGAGTGCTATGTCCGGATCACTAGCGAGAGTGATGATCCCGTTAGGCCCGGGCATCTTGAGCTTCATGTACCCGTAATGGGGTATTGCTTGGAAGATTGTGAACGCTTCCCGCCCTAGCAGAGCGTGATAACCGCTGCTGAATGGAGCCACCTGGAACGTGACCTCTTCGGACCTGTAATTATCCGGCGTGCCGAACACCACATCTAGTGTGATTTTTCCTGTACAACGTGCTTCCCGACTGGGGATTATTCCTCTAAAGGTTGTGCTGCTTCGCTCAATGCGGTTCCAGTCTATTTCCTTTTTTGAAGGGTCTCCTCATAAATGAGGTTCAATCCGCTGCCGCCGTCCATGAGTACCTTGGTAAGATGAAAGTCGTCCACTATTGGACTGAGGACCAATGCGGCTGGTGCTCGGGCTGTTCAGAATTTAGGTTCATCACTGGCGTTAAAGGTAATAGCCGTGTCACTCCATGGGTTTATTGTTGCTACTTGGTAGACTTCGGCAAGGCTGCGGAGTGTCCTTTTTCGCATATTATTTGATGCGAAAGTCTCGAAGACTATTAATACCATATTGGTGTCTCTGGGGTGGCTTTCTGTGGCCTCCAGAATTAGGACATTTTCGCCAATTTTGGCCACCTGTCGGAGTATCCAACATGCTCTGAGGCTGTGAGTTGGTGTGGTGTCCTCTATACTGTGAATTTTACAGGGTCCATTAAACCATCCTTCTAGTACGGTTCCATGCCCTGTAGAGGGTTTTTGCTTTTTAGTGCTTGACCCGGGTGACTGGTGATGATGCACCCTTTTATTTCGGACTGGGTTTGTATTCAGGGCCGGATTGTCCCAAAATTTTATTTCGGTTTTCCAAGCGCTTTCCATCGCATAGTACTTTCATACAATGGACGCCAAGTCAGCGAAGCGTGTAATATCACAGCGACTTATGGCGTTGAGTATTCCCTTGTCCGTGAAATTATCGTAGAAGATTGAGATTGCGTCTTCCTCACGGCAGTCCCTTAGCCTGTTCTTATCTAAGAGGAATCTGGCCCAGTAATGATGTACTGTTTCATTGGGTTCTTGCCTGATTTTGGATAGATCGCTTATGTTGGGGTGGGTGGGTGGAATTAAATCCGAAGCCTCACCCCATCTAAGGCTCAGAGGCCGAGGAATTTCCGAACTTGAAAATTTGGATTCCTGGATGTTGTCTAATGAATCCAGCCCGTCGCCTGACTCTAAGTTCAGGTCTTGAAATATCCTCCCCTCCGCGGGTATCCATCTTGGAGGGATCGGGAATCCGGATGTAGCGAGTCCTTAATATAGATGAAGGGTCGCCGCACTGTCCCTCTACCACGGCAACGTGATGGGTGACTTGGGGAGAGTTAATCTCTCTCAGATCGGTTTTAGGCCCGATCTGGTCGTAATCTGTAGCGACTCCCAGGGCGGCGAAGCGATCCAAGAGCTCATTTATGGAGGAAAGCTCCATTGGATCTAACTGCTCGGCAAGTTCCGAGCTGACATGAAGATTGTTTTCGATGGCTCGAGAGGTCATCGTCGGTGCAGAAGCCGAACAGGCGATCATAAGAAAACCACCTAGCCGGAGGGTTTGGCCGACAGCCAAAGCTCCCTTAGCAACGGTGCTGTCTTTAAAGACAGGGCGAGGCATCCTTCCTGATGGCGACGACACAGAGGAACTCTCAATGAAAGCACCAATGTCGGTGTCAAAACCGGCGGATCTCGGGTAGGGGGTCCTGAACTGTGCATCTAGGCCGGATGGTAACAGGAGGCAAGGGACACGAAGTTTTACCCAGGTTCGGGCCCTCTCGATGGAGGTAAAACCCTACGTCCTGCTTGATTAATATTGATGATATGGGTAGTACAAGATTGATCTACCACGAGATCGAGGAGGCTAAACCCTAGAAGCTAGCCTATGGTATGATTGTTGATGTGTACGTTGTCCTACAGACTAAAACCCTCCGGTTTATATAGACACCGGATAGGGTTAGGGTTACATATAGTCGGTTACAATGGTAGGAGATCTTCATATCCGTATCGCCAAGCTTGCCTTCCATGCCGGACACGGGACGGAGTCTTCAATCTTGTATCTTCATAGTCCAGGAGTCCGGCTGAAGGTATAGTCCGGCTATCCGAACACCCCCTCAATGTTCAAGAGCTCCGGGCCTCCTTCAGGCCCCTATGGGGAGCGAAGACGGGGGGAGAGAATTCGGGACACCCCGCGACGCGCGTCATTCTTGCTGCTTGCGCCGATCCTGCTCCAAATAGGTATCCCTTTTTCGTTGATTATGTTTCTTGCGGGTTATGCCCCCCTTTCTCCGATTTCTTCTGCGACATTATGCACACCTTTGGCTTTCGCCTCTTGGATTTTACTCTGAATGCGGTGGCGTGCATGGGTTTCTTCGCGCATCTTTGTGAAGGCTTTGCTAGGGTGCAGCCCAACACGGTGCTCTTCCGCCATTATTTCTTCCCTCGGATCCAGCTGGGAGGTGCCGTCTCTGGTTGCGTCACCTGGATCCCAAGATACAAGGGGGCATACCTGGACAGTGCCGTGAAGGAGAGGTGGGAGGAATGGCGTGGCCGGTGGTGCTGGATTGAGGATGAAAACCCGCCGAAATTCTGCAAGGTCCGCCGAGTGCCGCCGGTCCGTGGCAGCGATTGGAGCGATGTCGACACCACCGACGGGAGGCTCACTGTTGCCACTACTAGGATTCTCCGGCTCACCCGGGCCGGACTCACCCTTGAGATGATCGGGGCGGACTTCATTCACCACCGGATCGCCCCGTTGCACAACAAGGGGAGGCCAGCTTGGCTCTTTACGAATCCGGCTGACATTATGTGACTCCGCCCTGGCCTCGACCACAACTTCACAGTGCTGGCGCATGCCCACTTCTGCGAGCGGCTTTTCCAGCTTGATGTGGGTCGCGATGGCGAGGTCGAATGGACCGGCAAGGCCGCGAGGGCTGCCGCACACGTTGGCAAGGCCCTCAAGGGCCCATTTTTCAAGCTGCCAGCGGGGGTGGTCCCGTTGTGCAACAATTCACGTTAGTCCGAGATCATCGCTATGATGCCGGACTGTAACGCACACAGCCCTGTCCCGAGCTGGAAGGAGCCGAAGGATGTTGATGTGCAGCAATTCTTTGACACCCTGATCGAGGTGTATGTCAATGCTGACGCCGAGCGGTGGCTTGTCATGGACACCACCCAGGCAGAGCTGGACTACATCGCCACTAGGGCGAGGGAGGCACAGCTTGCCATGGAGGCCGGCAGCGTCGGGGGTGTGGAGGACAAGGCCGCAACGACTGCGGAGGAAGAGGAGATCACCCGGTGGGCGGCAGCCTCCGGGGAGGTCAGCAGCACCGACACTGGAGCTCCGCTGGTTGAAGACGCGGCCGACGAGTCATTGGAGGAGGAGGATGTGGCGGCGGGCTCGACGCTAACCAGGGGAAGAGGGCGAATCCTGCGGCGGGCTGGCTCCGGCGAGCCGGTCCGGCCCGGCAGGGCTACACAGCCTCAATTGACCCTGGAGGGGTCTGGGCGTCACACGAGGGCCACGGCAGCCAAAAGGCTAATGAAGGCCGCTAAGAAGAAGAAGACAACAGCCCCTTCCGCATCTGGGCGCGCACAAACCCCGCCATCTTCGCCTCCTCCGGCAGATGTCGACTCGGATGTTGACGCGGAGGTCGCTTTTGATCTCGGGCCTCTTAGCCCGAAGAGGAAAAGGAAAGTGGTGGAAGAGGAGGAGGTGGATGACGAGTAAGTACTCCGTTCCTTACTGCCATTTCCATTCCTCTGAATTAAGTCACTCATCTTGATCCGTTTTTGCTTTCGCAGGGATGCAGAGATGTTGGCCCAGAGGGTGAAGAGGGCGAAGGCCTCGGCGAGCAGTCAGCCCCCAGCTGGGGCTTCAAAGACGCCACTGGTGGTGTTGAGCAGCCCGGACAGCAGCCCCCGGCACAGCCCCCAGCGTAAGTTCGTCACCCTCCTCTTATTCGACATGTGGTAGGCGTTTGATGCTATGGTGTTGACCTTGTCGGGTTTGCAGGAGGGGAGCGGCAGCAGGATGAGCCATAGAGGGCTACCCCCAACACACCACCCCCATTGACTATGCCGCCGCGAGGGGCGTCCCCGGCAAGGGCATCAAGCATGGAGCCCACAACCATGGAGGAAGAGGGGAACTTGGGCGCTGGTGACTCTGCCACGGCGCTGGATGATGGCGGGGAGGGGACTTCTGCTTCACAGCCTGGCACTGGTGAGTCGCCTGTCCTCCGTCTCTGTTTTTCCCTTATTCTTTTTCTTGGCTTCAATGCTCCCATTACTACCCAGGCCCTCCTTCAATAGATATGGAGGACGTGGATACTGTTGTTGGAAATATTGCTGAGGAGGCCGCGGCGGAGGCCGCCAAGGATGCTGCCGAGGACACCGCTGCGGGGACCGCCGAGGCGACCGGCGAGGCTTCTGCCGAGGGTGCCAGTGGTGGGCCTGCCGGGGAAGCCGGCAAGGCCACCGCCGAGGAAGAGGTGGTTGATGACCAGCCTCCCTCCTCCTCAACCTCGGGCCCCGGCAGATACCTGAAGGTGGGCGACGATCTTTTCGTCCATCTCCCAGGGGCGTCAAGTTCCCGAGCGCCCGCCGAAGGGGAAGTCTTTGACGGAGAGGTGCTTGCCGCCACCGGGCTCGAGGTTGTTGCTGAGCCGGGCGTTGGCGGTGATGGTTCTCTAGAAGAGCAGCTTTTCCGCGCTATGGGGGCCAACTTCCAAAAACTCCAGGCGCTCTACCGTGTCCGTCTGGACAAGGTCAAGTCCAGGACGACAACGGTGGACCAGGCGGAGGTGGATTTCAAGGCGGGCGTTGCTGAGACGCAGACCTGGTTCCACCAGACTCGCAAGGAGCAGAGGGCCTTTCAGGAGGAATTGGCCAAGCGCAATGTCGAGCTCACCATGAAGATGGCTGACATCGAGAAGGCCCAGGAAAAGGCGGCGAACTTGGCTGCCGCGGCCGAGGCCGTCCGGAACCAGCATCAAGCCGCACTGGATTCCTAGGAAGAGGACCTCACCGTGCATGAGGCGAACCTTGCCGCACGCTCCGTGGCAAGGATGAGGAGCTCGAGGCCCTTGTCGCGCGGTGGACTCACGAGCTAGAGCAGAGGCACAAGGAGGCACTCGATGCCCAGGTTCTGGCCCATGCCGGCAAAGTAAGGGAGTTGGAGGTGGAGCGGGACGAGCTGAAGGAGCAGGCCCTCAAGCTATCCAACGAGAAGAGCACGCTCAACAGCGCCTTGGTAGAGGCGCAAGGAGCGGTCATTAGTAGGACTGGGGAGCTCTCCGAAGCGCAAAACTCCGTCAGAGATCTCAAGCTGAAGCTGGAGGATCTCGAGAAGATGTTGTCGGAGAGCAGGGCTCGGGAGGAGACCTTGACCAGGAGCCTGGAGGAGGAGAAGCAGCTGCGAGCGAACGAGGCCGCCTTCCACCAGAATTATGTGGCGAGAATAGATGGATCAGCCATCTGGAGGACGTCGCCGGCAGGGTCACCTCGCAGTTGGCCACCATGGGGATGCCAAATGTGAGCTATGCCCCTGAGCGCAGCGGGACCGTCATCGCCAAGCTGACCTAGTTCTTCGAGGGCATCCTTGGAGCTTTGGCTTATCTTCACTCCAGCAGAGTGGCCACGTTGGCCGGGGAAGCCCGACGACTTTGCCGGGGGGTCATGACCAAGGTCCTCACCAAGATGGCGTACTGGAATCCCGACCTCGACTTCGATGCCGCGATGGATAGCTTGCCGGATGGTACTGACCTCACGGTGCTCAAGGAGCGCATCAAGCCCGTCATCAGCAGCATCGATGAAATCAAGAGGGTGGAAGGCGAGCGCCGGGATTAGGCATCCCGTTCTTCACCGCCGCTGCAGGTTCACGACCAAGACAAATTTCATCTTTAGTTAGAACCGCAACAATGATGTGATGTAATATAACTTTGCAATACTCTTAATTTCATGCACGTTATTTCCCCATTCAATTCCTCTTTGTATGCGCGCCCTACGTCGATTGGGTAGGCACGCCGGCGCGGAAGCCCCTAGCGGCGTTTTGGGGACGGATCCCCATGGGCCTGCTGGGTACGCGTGCTGCCGGATTAGCCACCTTTCCGTTCTAAACGCGGCCGCTCGAACTGTCGAGCTTAACTTGAGTCAGAATTGAGAGCGTTGTTGATCGTGGAAGGCTACTCTGCCATTCTCGACGTAGCCGCTTGAACTGTTGAGCGGACTCGAAACAGGGCAAGGGCGTTGCCGATCGTGGGAGAGCCCCCTGGCGTGCAGGTTTCTCATACAAAGGCGTGACATCTCCGGGGGGGAATAACCTCATATAAGAAGGATAGAACAAATAAGGGTTCAGTGCAACTTAGCTTCTGTTTGCAATCGCTCGAGTGCTGATCTTCCGGCCTCCTTCCCTCTCCAAGAGCCATGAAGACGAAGGAGTGCTGGGCTGATTGCTAGAGCCGATTCTCACAACTGCGCCCCCTACCTGGCGCGCCAGAGATGTCGGTGTGGAACGACACCTATGGGATCACAAGAATCCCTACTGTGGTTAGCGGGGCGCGGGGTCGTGAGATGAGCGGATCTAACAGGTAGCACACGGTTCGTTTATCCAGGTTAGGGCCGCGAGCATGCGTAAAACCCTACTCCTGCTTTGGTGGATTGTATATCTGTGTTCTTGAGCTAGCTATGGGGCGTGAGGAGCTCCAAAAAGCCGAATCCTTCCTCTGGTCGCCTCGGGCCTCCTTTTATAGAAAAAGGGGTTGCCACAGTGGCACATAGGAGGTGGAAAGGGTACAGTTATGCGAGGTTATCCCTCGCATTACATGACAAGGCACATTTAATGCATCTTGCTTAGGTGTCCTTGCTTTATCGGGGACGGGGGGAGAAACCTGTCTCGTCCGCCGCCGCTCCTTCTTGTGTCGACACGCGCCCTAGCCATCGACGCCTGTGATGCCACGTAGGTAGGCGGGCAGCTGAGGTGGCGCAGTGGTGGGTCTTCACGAAGATCTGCATGCCGCCACGCAGGTGCCTGCCCAGCTGGTTGGGTCAGCAGCTGCATGCATGCGGTGGTGGAGGTTTAGTCGGCGTGGGCCTGATGGTGGCCCTGCGGGTGTCCTCGGCAAGGGCCTTGCCGGGGCCCCGACAAGGGTCTTGCTGAGGCGCCTGCTGTCATCCCCGGCAAGGAGCTTGCCGGGGGCCTTGTGGTCTTCCTTGGCTGGGATCCCGCTAAGGGTTGTCGTCTCCTTAGTGCGTATCTGATCTTGAATGTCTTCACGAAGATCTGCATGCCGCCACGGGGATGTCTCCCGAATCCTTGCCCTTTGGGGGCAGTGGACTCAAGGGTGATTTGCTCCGTAGGCGCGGGACGAGTCGCCGCGGCAAGGGTCTTGCCGGGGCTGCTAGAACTGTCTCCCGGCAAGGATCTTGCCGGGGGAGTCTGCTTCGTCCCCTTTGCTCTTCGTGGTCTTGGCCTTGGCGTTGTTCTAGTTCTCTTGAGCTTCGGTCTTACCCTGGCTCACCTCCCTTGCCTTGCTTGGTGTGGTGGTGCCCGTGGCTCAGACTGCCCGCGCACAATTATAGGGGTACAAAAAGTGTACCCCTCTTTTTGTACACCGACACCACGAGTGGTCCTTTCCCCTTCTTGGGCGCCTCCGCTTCCAGAATTATGGAGGCCTCCCTCTTCTTCCTCCCCCATTAGGGGGAGAATCGCTCTCCTCCTCCTCCTCCTCATCCTCGTCGTCTTCGGCGGTGGAGGAGCGGGTCTTGTCTTCGAATGTCGCGTCCGAAACGCCCTTGCGGCGGGGGCCACTCTGGACCCCCTTGTCCTTCCCCTTGGCCTTCTTCACCAGCATCTTCGCTAAACGCGAGCTGATTGGTTCTTCATGCAGCGAAGCCGGACACTAGATCCGCTTCGCCCTCTTCATCCATTCCTGAAGAAGCAGTGATAATAAAAGTTGAGATATCCTCCTTGAAATAAACAAGTAGAGGATGCGTTGAAAACTTACCTCGCTGGCGGGGTGGTTAATGCCGTGCTCGTGGTCCGAGTCTGTGGCTGGCGGTGTCTTGTTTCCCTTGAAAAGCAACTTCCAGGCATCTTCGTGAGTAGTTTCGAAGAGCCTCTTTAGGGTATGGTGCTTCTTCGGATTGAACTCCCATAAAGGGCGACCTCGGCTTTAGCACGAGAGAATCCGGCGAACTAGCATCACCTGGATTACGTGGATGAGCTTGATACTTTTATCCACCATGCTCTGAACGCGTGTCTGCATCGCTATCAGCTCATCTGACGAAGACCAATTCGGGCTCTTCTCAACCCAGGAGGTGAGCCGCATTGGAACACCGGAGTTGAATTCGGCAGCTGTGGTCCAGTTGGCGCCGCGGGGTTTCGTGATGTAGAACCATTGTTTCTGCCATTCCTTGACAGTCTCCACGAAAGTGCCTTTCAGCCAGGAGACATTGGTCAGCTTACTCACCATGGCACCTCCGCACTCCACGTGCTGGCCATCCACCACCTTCGGCTTCATGTTGAAGACCTTGAACCACAACCCGAAGTTGGGTTGGATGCGGAGGAAGGCCTCACACACGATGATGAACGCCGACATGTTGAGGAAAGAGTTTGGGGATAGATCATGGAAGTCTATCCCGTAATAGTACATCAGCCCCCGGACGAAAGGGTGGAGTGGAAACCCTAGCCCGCAGAAGAAATGAGGGATATATACCACCCTCTAGTTGGGCTTCGGTGTGGGGACGACTTGCCCCTAGGCTGGAAGATGGTGGGTGATTTCCTTCGCCAAGTACCTAGCCGCCCAAAGCTCAGTAGTGTCCTTCTCCTTGATGGAGGAGACCATCCATTTGCCTTGACCTCCGGATCCGGACATGGTTGAGTGCTTGCTCGAGTGGGAAGAAGATGTGAACTTGGGCGCTGGAGCTCAAGAGTAGAAGAGCAGAGGAAGAGAGAAGGCGTGGGAGAAAAGGGGGAATCTTTATCCCCTTATAAAGGCAGTGAATATCGAACGCCTCCTGACTCACCCTAAAACTCGCCTATTCCCAAGGGCTGTGTAAACGACACAGTTGGGTTACCCACGCCCGTATTGATGAAAATCCTGCAATAAGGGGACACAATCTCTGCTTTGACAAGACGTGCCAATGGAAACCGCATCTCGAAGCGCGGAACGACGGACAAAAACAGTTCGATATGGTGACCGAACAGACATGATGTCATCTTGCAAAAAGTTGTCAGCAGATGGGACTCGTGAAATATTAAATTCCCTGCGTTTGTGTGTGGTACTTGTGTTGCAGATCTGGATGCCTTCGTTTTATCCAAAGACTATCTTGGAGTATTCGGGAAGTGGAACCCGCCTTGCAATGCCGAAGACAATCTGCATGCCGGACACATCATCATTGAAGCCTGGTTCAGGGGCTACTGAGGGAGTCCTGGACTAAGGGGTCCTCGGGTGTTCGATCTATTGGATATGGGCCGGACTAATGGGCCGTAAGGATACAAAGACCGAAGACTCTACCCGTGTCCAGATAGGACTCCCCTTGGCGTGGAAGGCAAGCTTGGCGACCAACTATGAAGATTCATTTCTCTGTAACCGACCTTGTGTAACCCTAGATCCCTCCCGTGTTTATATAAACTAGAGGGCTAGGTTCGTAGATAGATCTGAATCCTCATAATCATAGCCAGACTAGACTCTTAGGGTTTAATCACCGCGATCTTGTGGTAGATCAACTCTTGTAATACTCATATTCATCAAGATCAATCAAGTAGGAAGTAGGGTATTGCCTCCATAGAGAGGGCCCGAACCTGGGTAAACATTGTGTCCCTGTCTCCTGTTACCATTGATCCTAGACGCATAGTTCGGGACTCCCTACCCGAGATCCGACGGTTTTGACACCGACATGTGTCCGCCAGCAAGAGGCAGATCGGTACGTCAAGCGCTGTGAGGCGGAGGAGTCGGAGTACTGCCTCCACACTGGGAAGACGCCGCGCACCAGGGAGCTGTTGGCGAGGGGCTGCCGGTATACTGGCCCCAGGAGGGATTATTGATCATTTTATTATGAATTCCATTTTCTATTTGTTTTTGTATACTAATTTGAATCTAGCTGTTATCATCCACATATACATAATGGAAAACGTATATACACAGATTAAAACAGAACATATAAGAATGGAAAACAGAGTACACACATTGAAACAGAGCAATAGTATGATTGTTGTGAATACATAGCTATCCACGTCGAAACGACTTTTCAAAATAAAACGCATCCATGAGACCATGACCAGCAGCCCTTGCCTAGGGTAGCTCTTGGCTCTGCCTGAACTCGTGCAGGCATTCGTCCAAGCGGTCGACACGCTCGCGGTACATCTGGAGTGTGATCTCAAGCTCCAAGTTGGCTATTTCATCGGAGATCACCAGCTCGAGGATGCGACGGCCATGTTCCACTATTGCGCCCAGGTGGACACCTGGGCCAAGGAGGCGGTCGAGCCTACGGACCAGCGCGTTGGCATCCAGCGGGCCACGGACAAGGTGAACAACGGCACCCATGCGAGCGTGGCAGGCGTCCGGTGCAAGTACGGCACGGCCGACCTCTGGTGCAAGTACAACGCTGAGGGCCTCTGCCCACTCCTGGTGAGGAATGAGGGTACTGATAGGACGTGTACCCAGCTATGATGCCGTGTCAACAGCAGGCAAGCTCCGCTTGATCCGCTCTTGCTGCGCGGCGCGCCGCGCCTCTCACTCTGCGGCGCTACAACGGTCTCGCCGTGCGGTGAGCCACAACCTATCAGCGTGGACGCGCCTAGCTTGCTCTGCTGCGCGCCATCGATCATGTTGTGCGGCGAGCTGCAGCCTGTCGGCGCTGACATGCCTATCTTGATCTGCGGCGCTCAAGCGCCATGCGCCAAAGGTCTGCTCAGCCCTGGCGATGATGCGCATCACGGCGTCGTCCATCGCGTTTCCGGGGAGCGCCTCGGCCTCGACGGGCCATGGCGCCTGCTCGTTTTCCTCGTCGACGAGGTTGATGGCAGAGGCGTCGCTTTGGTGGGTTGGCATGCTTGGAAAAGGTGGATGTGCTACAGGCTACACTTGTCTCCTCCGTGCGTCGCGCGCCCCCTATGCGCAATATAGTAGGGTGGCGAGAAACAGGTGAGGAAATGGCGGGAAATGGTGGCGTGTTCATAAAACACCATCAATTAATGGAAACTTAGCATCGAGCTAGCACAAGAAGTAGATGATGATCAGATGAACACGGACCACACTAGGGAACCCGTGGGTGATGAGTTCATCAATCCCAAACGGTTGAATACTAGCAAGTGTTTGCCCACAACACACGCGGCCTATTCCATCACAAATAGGTCGGATGGATCGACTGTATGCCACGTATCGCACATTGTCACAAAGTAATGCAGTAGACCTTCTTTAACATGTGTTAAAAATAAAAAAAAATAGAAAACAAGGACCTCGCGGTTAAATTAGCTGAGGGAATGGGGCATTTCGGTCATTTCACTGAAATGACCCATCCCATCACCTAATTTAACATCGACACAACTTCCCATGCAGTCACCCATCCGATGGCTGCTCCAGCCTGACCACACTTAACTTGATAGTTTTCTTACATGAGCTACTGGTGGAACGGCTAGTCATTGCTGATAGGAATGCCTCTTCACATCCTTGCTGATAGGAATGAGATCCACAATGGCCAATAGATGTTGTGTAGACAGAGCATATCACATACGTCTTATTAGAAGCAATTGTATGCGTTATTATCGGTCTTCGCACACATTTCTGATTACAGACCTGTTTGCCGCGTATCACACACATCTTGTTATATTGAACCATTTTTGTTCTCTTGCCTAATCACAAATAGTTCATCCGAGTGAACCGTATGCTGTACATCGCACACACCTTGATCGGGTTGACTGTTTCTTTTGTGTTGCCTAATCACACACAGTTCATCCCTGTGAACCGTATGATGTATATCGCACACGCCTTCATCTGGCTGCCCGTTTCTTTTGTTCCTCCTCATCATAAACAGTTAATTGAATTGAACCGTATGCCCTTCATCGCACACGCAACTAAAACCTGAACCGTGTTTGATGCATCCGTCATCGCAAACGTTTTATACATTTCTGACGGTTTTCATACAGCACCGTTTGCGATTATTGCATCGCACATAGTTTCTCGAAGGGTCTCTGATCGTAGTGTCTCGTTAGCAGCATCCTGCAGTAGTGTCCAGTTTGATTGAAGAAGTACTCTCGTTGATTTCCATGGGCTTCCCATTCCCAATAGCTAAGTCCTTAATTACTTCCGAAGGTTCCTTGTCAGCTAAAGCATTTTTCTATTGCTTGACTTGGGAGCCATTAGATTATTCATCAAACTTCACATCTACCATTTTTAACCTTTCGACTGAAGTTGTTGAAGACCCAATAAGTGTGGGAGTTTGACCATAAGCAATAAGAAAACCTACATGCGACTTAGGAGTACATTTTAAAGACGATGCTTACCAAAATGTAGCATTTTGAGCGAAATACTTGAAAGTACCCGACTTGTGGTTTGTTACTAGTTAGAAGTTCATACATCGTCTTGCCAAGTAACTTGCGGAGATAAATCTGGTTTGTGGCATGACACGACGTTTGAAATGCTTCGTCCAAAAAATGCTTCGGAGTCCTATACTCATCCAACATCATTCTAGCCATCTCGATCAATGTCCGATTATTCCTTTCAACAACTCTGTTTTGTTGAGGAGTGTAGGACGCAAAGAATTCAAGTGAAATGCCTTGTTCATCAAGAAATGTGTCAAACTTGGAATTCTTGGACTCGGCTCCATCACTTCAAACTGATTTTGTACTCTCCTTGCAAAAGCCTTGAAGATCTTTCGAACCCACACTTCTTCATCAAGGAAGAAAACCCAAGTGAATCTAGAATAATCAACACCAATGACTAATCCTAATTACGGCTCTGAAGACATCGACGGTATGGACGACGATGCCGAAGAGGAGCAGGCCCAAAACCCGCCATTTACCGGGCGTTGGACCACCACCCCCTCATATGACGTATATATGGTGGATACACCCAAAGAGAATAGCGGCGATGACAAGGAAGACCCAGTCAAGGATAAACCTCCTAAGATACAATTAAAGCACCGACGTCAGTGGCGCCCCTTCAAGTCACGCCGTGGAAAAGACAGCAATACCGGAACAGGAGAAAACAATACTCCGAACGATGCCGAAGACAATGAAGACCCTGTTAAACCAATTTCAGAATAGGACGAACGGGGAGACGGGAAAGTTAGCCCCAATGAACATGCCATAAACAAAGACTCGGAGGACAGTAATTATCTTCCGCTCTCCGAGGATGAGGAGAGCCTCGGCAACGAGGATTTTATCGTGCCTGAGGAACCTCTCGAGCAGGAGCGCTTCAAGCGCCGGCTAATAGCCACTGCAAGGAGCCTGAAAAAGAAGCAGCAATAGCAGCTTAAAGCTGATAAAGATCTACTCAATGATAGATGGACTCATGTCCTGGCAGCCGAGGAATACGGCCTCGAGCACCCATCCAAAAGTTATCCGAAGCGCAAATTGCTACCTCAATTGGACGACGAGGTGTTGGAGCCTGTACCATCAGCATGTAATGCGGCTGATCAACCACAACATGGCCGAGACAAAGCGGCAACTCAAGCCGAACACCAGCTAGCACTACCTCATCATAAAGGCAAAAAGAAAATAGCTCGGGGACATACATACGACCTACGACAGGACCTGGTCAGTGGAGCAGGTCAGACCAGATCGATCTACGGATCGCGGGGGCGTGCCCCGTCCCGCGACGATGGCTATCAAGCCGAACATGGAAAGCACAATTACGTTCCTGCTGAAAGCCGCAGACGGACTCCGTCAGAACTATGTCACAACCTGGCCCGATATAGAGGTGCCACACACCCCCTATGCTTCACTGACGAAGTAATGGAACATGAATTCCCAAAAGGGTTCAAACCCGTGAATATCGAATCATATGAAGGAACTACAGATTCCGCGGTATGGATTGAAGACTTTATTCTCCATATTCATATGGAGCGCGGCGACAATCTTCATGCCATCAAATACCTCCCGCTAAAACACAAGGGACCAGCTCGGCATTGGCTGAACATTCTGCCCGAGAATTCCATTGGCATCTGGGAATACTTGGAAGGCGCCTTCCACGATAACTTTCAAGGTACATATGTCCGGCCTCCAGATGCCGATGACCTAAGTCACATTATCCAGCAGCCCGGGGAGTCAGCCAGGAAGCTCTGGACTAGGTTCTTAATTAAAAAGAACCAAATTGTCGATTGTCCAGACGCTGAAGCCCTCGCGGCCTTTAAACATAGTGTCCGAGACGAATGGCTCGCCCGCCACCTCGGACAAGAAAAACCAAAATCCATGGCAGCCCTTACCGCTCTGATGACCCGCTTCTGCGCAGGAGAGGACAGCTAGCTCGCTCGTAGAAGCAACAACACCAGTGACCCGGGCACTTCCGAAGTTCTAGACGGCAATGGCAAGTCACGACGCAATAAACACAAGCGTCGACATAATAATGAAGGAATGCACGACATGGCGGTCAACACCGGATTCAGCGGCTCCAAACCCGGTCAACGGAAAGAGCCATTCAAGGCAAACAGAGATGGACCATCCAATTTAGACAAGATACTGGATCGGCCCTGCCAGATTCATGGCACCCTCGATAAACCCGCTAATCATACCAATAGAAGTTTTTGGGTCTTCAAACAAGTCGACAAGCTTAATGCCGAACACAAGGGGAAGGGGCCGCCCAGTGACAGCGATGAAGAAGAGACTCGTCCACCAAACACCAGGGGTCAGAAGCAATTTCCCCCCACAGTAAAAAATGGTAAACATCGTATATGTGACACACACCCCTACAGGGGAGCACAAGTGCGCACCACGGGAAACCTAAGCCATAGAGCCTGTCCCCCAAAATGGGCGGCCTGCCTGATCACTTTTGATCGCAAGGATTACCTAGTCAGTATCTGTCATGCAACCCTGGTCCTCGACCCAATCATCAATGGGTCACATCTCACAAAAGTCCTTATGGACATCGACAACAGCCTTAATCTACTCTGCCAAGACACTGTCCGCAAAATGGGCATTGATCCTTTAATAATCAAGCCCACCACAACTACCCTCAAGGGAGCAGTACATGGCGTAGAAGCTCACTACACGGGCTCCATCACGTTGGAAGTAGTTTTTAATTCACCGAACAACTTTCAAAGCGATGGCTTGACCTTCGATATTGCTCCGTTCCGCATTGGCTACCATGCACTTCTGGGGCGTACTGTTTTTGCTCGTTTTAATGCGGTCCCACACTACACCCATGCAAAACTTAAGATGACCGGTCCACGCGGCGTCATAACAATAAATGGAAATACGAAACGCTCCCTCCGTACAGAGGGTCACACTACGGCTAATACAGCCGAAGTACAAAGCGGCCTCATCAAGCCGCATATCTTATCGGCCATTAAGCTGCTGGTCTCTATTAAACAGGACCGATCAGTCTTCAGGCTGGATTAGCAGTTCGGCCTTCGTCGTTCGCCTCATATGACTGTGAAGTCTATACCACGCATACATAATTATGTACTTAAAATACCCTGGTCATCGGCGGAGTGATATGTGTAACACCCTCGATGCGACTATATCTCCCACGTGTCGAGGCACGACTTAGAGGCATAATCGCATTGAAGGCATATGTCGCAAGTTAGGCAATCTTCACAACATCCCATGTAATATAATTAATAAAAGGGGAGATAACATAGTTGGCTTACACTCGCCACGTCAATCAAGTACATAAATAACATTACATCATCCAAACACTCATGGCCTGACTACGGCGCCAAAATTAAAGATAAACCAACATGCGACATGGTCCCGATCACCCCCAACTGGGCACCACTACTGATCATCAGGGAAGGAAACATAGTATCGTTGAGAGTCCTCGTCGAACTCCCACTTGAGCTCAAGCGGGTCACCTGGAGCGGAATCATCAGGCCCTGCATATGGTGTAATAGTAATCTGTGAGCCACAGGGACTCAGCAATCTCGCACCCTCGTGATCAAGACTATTTAAGCTTATAGGTAAGGCAAGGTAAATATGTGGAGCTGCAGCAAGCGACTAGCAAATATGGTGGCTATCCTTTTCGCAAAAGAGAGCGAGAAGAGGATGCAAACTGCGAGCGAGAAACTAGAGGGTAACCTGCGCAAGCATTACTCCAACACCGTGTCCACTTCCCGGACTCCGCCAAGAAGAGGCCATCACGGTAACACACTTAGTTGATTCATTTTAATTAAGTCAAGGTTCAAGTTATCTACAACCGGACATTAACAAATTCCCATCTGCCCATAACCGCAGGCATGGCTTTCGAAAGTTCAAATCCCTGCAGGGGAGTCCCAACTTAGCCCATGACAAGCTCTCACGGTCAATGAAGGAATAGACCTCCTCCCGAGACGTTCCGATCAGACTCGGTACCTTGGTTCTTCAAGACACTTCGACAGGTTAAAACAAGACCAGCAACACCGCCCGAATGTGCCGACAAATCCCGATAGGAGCTGCACATATCTTGTTCTCAGGGCACACTCAGATTGTCCAAACTTCCAGTAGGCCAGCCCAGAGTTGCCCCTGGTGGCCACCGGCAGCTGACGAGGTGGACCAACACTCAGAGGAGCACTGGCCCGGGGGGGTTTAAAATAAGATGACCCTCGGGCTCCGGAAACCCAAGGGAAAAAGGGGCTAGGTGGCAAATGGTAAAACCAAGGTTGGGCATTGCTGGAAAAGCTTTAATCAAGGCGAACTATCAAGGGGTTCCCATTATAACCCAACCGCGTAAGGAACGCAAAATCCGGGAACATAACACCGATATGATGGAAACTAAGGTGGCAAGAGTGGAACAAAACACTAGGCGAGAGGCCGAGCCTTCCACCCTTTACCAAGTATATAGATGCATTAAGATAACATGGCAATATAATGATATCCCAACAAGTAAATAAATGTTCCAACAAGGAACGGCCTCCAATCTTCACCTGCAACTAGCAACGCTATAAGAGGGGCTGAGCAAAGCGGTAACATAGCCAATCGACGGTTTGCTAGGACATGGTGGGTTAGAGGTTTGACATGGCAATTTGGGAGGCTTGAAAGCAAGTGGTAGGCATCGTAGCATTGGCATAGCAAAAGAGCGAGCAATCTAGCATAGCAAAGATAGTAGTGATTTCGAGGGTATGATCATCTTGCCTGCAAAGTTGTCAGAGTTGACTGGATCCTCGAAAGCAAACTCAACGGGCTCCTCGTTAGCAAACTCATCTCCTGCTCTACCCAAACAAGACAAACAAGCAAACGGAACACAATCAACCACGTGCAAAGCTCAAACAATATGATGCAAGGATGGTATGCTATGCGGGATGCGATGCGGGATGCATATGCAAGATTTGATAAGGAAAGCATGAACCTGGCCTCTACTTGGAAATCCAAGTGTGCCACTGGAAAGATGAGATGAAATCGCTTGAAAACGATATAAAGAACGCCGGAATCGGAGTTACGGTTTGGAAATGGCAAGCAATTCAAATATGACCACGTTCTGTGATTTACAGCAAGTAGCCATCTAAATGCAATGAGATGAACAAGCTACAGCACCCAAACATGGCACCAAAATACATGGCAGGGATGCATTCAAGATGCTTAACAAAAGTCTAGCACTAAGCTACGGCCAATTCATCCATTAACAGGTTCAAACAAGCATGGCAAAAATGCATATGGTAAACAGATTTCAGACTTTGTGAAATTAACACTTGTCTGGAATTTCAGATCAGGTAGCACTCTTCGGAGCAACAAAACTATATGCTACAGGACCTGAACATTGCAAAGTAAAGCATGGCATGGAGCTACTCAAAGATCTTAACAAAAGTCCCTTAGTGACCTTGAGCCAAAAGGGATCAGAAAATACAATTGCAAGCATGTGAACATGGCAAAAACATAATCAGTTCTCAGACTGTGAAAACTGGAGCATGCTGAAACAGATATCAAGTAGGCATGTTTACGAGCTCGATGCACTCACTACAGAGAAAGTCATGACAAGCTAAGCTTACATCCATCAAGAATACACAAAATGCAAGCTAGGCATGGCAAGAAAAATAGCATAGCATGCACGGATCAACTACAAGATCACCGGCAAAATCGCTAACAAGTAGACAATCTGCCCAGATTCATGAAATAGCAAAAGTAGAGCTCGATTGACTCTAGCTAGAGTGCTCCATAATTGCAAACAAATACATGGATGGATAGAGAATTACAATATTAACAAAACATCCTTACTGATCATCCTCAAAAGAGGCACGGATCACTAGGAAACAACATGAACATATGGCAACATGAGATAAAAAGGTCAAGGACTTAGTGGAAATGCTAAGTCCCTGAAATCAGCATTACCAAGTGCCTCACTTTGCAAGCTTGTGCTAGTCACCACACAAATCACAAAAATACATGGGTTGCACCTCTGGAAAGATGGCAAAACCCTTAACAAAACATATGTAGAGCTCATGGGCATATCATGCACACAATAATCATGGCAAAAATGACAAATATCTAAATGGAGTAGCAGATCTGACAATTATCTCAAGTAGCACTCTTCTAACAGCATTTCGGGCATCAAGATGAACTCAAATGAAAATGATGCAATGGAAAGAAATGATGTACTCTCTGAGGCGAACATTTTCATATGCTATATGCCCAAAACGGAGCTACGGATGCGGAGATATAGCATGATGAAAAGGGGCATATGAACTAGGGTTAGGGATAAAAAGTCAACCCGAGATCCAGATCTGGATCCGGGGGTACTGTAGCAGGCACGGTCGCCGAGGATGGCAGGGGCGGCGCTTGCCGGCGACGAGAGGCGGCGAGGAGGCGGCGGCGGCGGGCTCGGACGACGGGGCGGCGTCGGGCAGCACGCGGCGGCGCCGGGGCGGCGGAGGCGAGG
>NC_041386.1:59025962-59029083 GCF_002162155.2 Triticum dicoccoides | reverse complement strand
GCGGCGCGGATCTGGCCCGCACGATCGGCGGGGAGGGCCGGCCTTGGGCCCTCGCGGGGCGGCGGCTGGAGCGGCGATGCGGGCACGGGCAGCGCCACGTGGCGAGCTGCGATTGGTCCAGGTGGGGCGGCGGACGTGTCCGGCCGGCCCGGACATGTCCGACGCGGGCGCGAGGTGGGGATCTAGGGTTTTGGAAGAGGGGATCCGCGAATTTAGAGGCATATATAGGCATAGAGGGAGCTAGGAGAGTCCAAATGAGGTGCGGTTTTCGGCCACGCGATCATGATCGAATGCTCTAGATGATGGAGAAGGTTTTGGTGGGTTTTGGGCCAAAATGGAGGGGTGTTGGGCTGCAACACACATGAGGTCTTTTCGGTCCCTCGGTTAGCCGTTGGAGTATAAAACGAAGTCCAAATGATACGAAACTTGACAGGCGGTCTACCGGTAGTAAACCAAAGCCGCTTGGCAAGTCTCGGTCCAATCCGGAAATGTTCAATCCCCACACACAAAAGAAAGGTAGAAATGACCATCGGAGGAGAACGAAGCGCCGAAATGCAAAACGGACAACGGGGAAAATGCTCGAATGCATGAGATGAACACGTATGCAAATGCAATGCACATGATGACATGATATGAGATGCATGAAAACGACAACAACACACGCAGACAAAAACCCGAACCCGAGAAAATAAAATAACTTAAGGCCGGAAACGGCAAGAGTTGGAGTACATATTGGGTAAGTTACATCCGGGGTGTTACAATATGTCTCCAACGTATCTATAATTTATGAAGTATTCATGCTATTATATTATCCATCTAGGATGTTTTATATGCATTTATATGCTATTTTATATGATTTTTGGGACTAACCTATTAACCTAGAGCCCAGAGCCAGTTTCTATTTTTTCCTTGTTTTTGAGTTCTATAGAAAAGGAATACCAAACGGAGTCCAATTGACCTGCCAAATTTTGTGGATTTTTTATGGACCAAAAGAAGCCCCAGAGTAAAAGAGTTGGACCAGAAGAATCCCGAGCCGTCCACGAGGGTGGGGGGCGCCCTACCCCCTGGGCATGGGCCCCTATCTCTGGACAACTCGGAGACCCCCTGACGTTAAACCGATGCCAAAATTCCTATAAATACAAAAACCTCTAGAAAATAACCTAAATCGGAAGTTCCGCCGCCGCAAGCCTCTGTAGCCACGAGAAATCAATCTAGGCCCTCTCTGGCACCCTGTCGGAGGGGGCCATCATCACCAGAGCGCATGAAGGAGGATCCCGGAGAGGCCATCGTCGTCATGAAGGCCAAGGACCAGACGAAGAACCTCTCCCCATCTAGGGGGAGGCCATGGAGGAGGAAGCACAAGGGGGAGAACCTCTCCTCCTCTCTCTCGGTGGCGCCGGAGTGCCATCGGGAGGGGAATCATCACCGCGGTGATCGTCTTCATCAACATCACCATCTTCATCTCATTTATGCGGTCCACTCTCCCGCACCCCGCTGTAATCCCTACTTGAACATGGTGCTTTATGCCACATATTATGATCCAATGATGTGTTGCCATCCTATGATGTTTTGAGTAGATTTCCTTTGTGTATGGGTTGATTGATGATCTAGATTGGTACGGGTTGTATGTTTTATTTTGGTGCTATCCTATAGTGCCCTCCGTGTCATGCAAGCACGAGGGATACCCGCTGTAGGGTGTTGCAATACGTTCATGATTTCTTATAGTGGGTTGCTTGAGTGATAGAAGCATAAACCTGAGTAAGGGGGTTGTTGCGTATGGGATAAAGAGGACTTGATGCTATAATGCTATGGTTGGGTTTTACCTTAATGATCTTTAGTAGTTGTGGATGCTTGCTAGAGTTCCAACCATAAGTGCATATTCTCCAAGAAGAGAAAGTATGTTAGCTTATGCCTCTCCCTCGTATGAAATTGCAATGACAACTACCGGTCTTGTTAACAATTGCCTAGGACAATTCCTCACACCGATCCATCATTATTCCACACTCGCTATTTATAATATTTAGTAATATATTCTAACTTTATGATAACAGCCCCTACTTTTATGTTTTAGCTCTCCGATACCATGTAAAATTATCCTCTTCATACCCACAACGTAGTTTTGTTTCTCGTTTCTAGTTGGAAGCAAACATTCGGTGTACGTAGAGCCGTATCAGTGGCAGATAGGGCTTGAGAGAATATTGATCTTACCTTTAGCTCCTTGTGGGTTTGACACTCCATATTTATCACTTTCACCATTGGGAATTTCTACGATGATTTCCTGCACTTGGGGATTATTAAGCTCTTTTCTGGCGCCGTTGCCGGGGAGCAATAGTGTGGGGTTGATATTCTTGTGTGTGCTTGTTTGATTTCTTCACTAAGTAGATTTTGTTTTCCCTTTTTGTTTCTGTTTAGTTGTGGGTGAAACATACAAAAAAAAAATTAAAGAATGAAAATACAAAAAGAATTTACTTGCCTCTCATGCCTAAAAAGTTTTTTTTCAATAAGAGAAGTGATTGGAAGGTTATGCATTTGAGAAGTGAGAGTCGACCTGGAACACTTCTGTTCATGCTCATGGAAACAATGTAAAAAATCATGGAACACTACTAGGGAAAAGCCTATACACAGAATTTTACCAGTAGCGCTGTACAAAATCAAGCGCTGCTGCTACTTAGTAGCAGCGCGCGTAAATAAACCGCGCTACTGCTATGACTTTAGCAGTAGCGCGTACTAGCGAAAAGCGCTGCTGCTACGTTTGAACTGGGCGCACATGGCTAGCCCAACCTAGCAGTAGCGCGTATAATGGCCCAGCGCTACTGCTAATCTCCTTAGCTGCAGTGTGTATTCCAGAACGCGCTGTAGCTAACGTAGCAGTAGCGCCCTTTCTGGAACGCGCTACTGGTACTTCTGACTTAACCACACGGTTCGTCCTTCCCCACGGCCACTTCATCCCCCAAATCAACTCCACTCTCGCCGCCGACGTCACCCCTCGGCCGCCGCGCGCTCTCCCCACGCCGCCCCCGACCCCAGATTCAACGCCGGCCCCGCCCCCGACCTTAACGCCGCCCGGGACGCCGCCCCCGACCCCGACCTCAACGCCGCCCCGGACACCGCCCCCGCCCCC
>NC_041386.1:58990349-59025823 GCF_002162155.2 Triticum dicoccoides | reverse complement strand
CCGGAGCCCCGACCACGACCTCGATGCCGCCTGCCCCTCCCTCGTTGCAGGCACCCGAGGTGAGCACGCCTGCTCCTCCCTCTCCCCTACCTCTGCCTAGGGTTTCTACCTCCATCAAATTAGTTAGGGTGGAAACGAATCGGATGCGGATGCAGCTCAAATGAGTTAGGGTTCATGTAAGGGTGGAAACGAATCAAATTTCTAAGATAAATCATAAAACGAGTAAAATTTGACCACTTATTTCACTTTATAGTTTGATAATTGGAATATCCGCTACTATAGGTTCATCAAATTAGATGGTAATTAGGGCAGTAGTTCTTAGGTACTAATTAGTTAGTAAGAACTAGGTACTAATTAGGTACTTGAATATTTTTATTTATAGTAAGTTTATTTTTAGTAAGAACTAGTTGAATTAATAGAACTAGTTAGTAAGAACTTGTTGCTATTTTTTTAGTTAAAGAAATTTTCCTGCATCGACGTGGACGATGCCTATCCCGCATCCTCGTCATCGAGTTGGCGGAGGACGACACCTGCTTGACCAGATGGGCCATGTCCGGGACTGGGCTCCGCCAGGGTGGTACTGGGAGGCGCTACCTACCGGGGGGCGCAGGTTGGTGAGGAGCCAGCCTGTCATTGACCCGAACCTTCTTTGGTGGCGGTCGCGTGGGCCAGTGACGGTCCAGAGGCTCGAGGACTCCGCGGAGGTGGTGCGTCACCGTGTCAGTGAGGAGGACGCGCACGTCCGTCGCTACTTGTTTGCGTTGGAGCACAGGTTCTCCAATACCTGGCAGGTTCTCCAGGGATCTCACTAGAGCTATGATCCCGTGATGGTTCCTTCTCTGTGGGTGTCCACCGCCCACGCCGATACCCGTCGTGTGCTAGGGTTTTAGTTGTACTAGTGATGTTATATGTATGACACTATTCGGGATGTATTAGTGATAATCTTCGATGATGTATGGACGCATGAGATGATTTACTTTTGCTTATTGAATGCATGCTAATTTGAGTCTTATAAGATATTTTGGAATGTATATCTTGTGTTGCTCAATATCCAAGTGGCCGGTCATGTTTGCAGGTTACACCTCCGAGTGGCCTATGTTTTGCCGGAGTGTTGATTCATTTCCATTCCGGCAAATTTCAGGCGCTCGATATATCCTATTTTAGCAAAGGTCATGCCGGAATTTTCCGTGAATTTTGGCATGACTTTTGCCAGAATGTGTAGGAAATATCGAGTGCCCCGGATTTGTGTGTTGAGTATCCTGGTAGTTGTCTTTTATCGATTTTCAATTAATGTTTTAACTATGAACATAGGAAATGTCTGACGACAAAAAGGATTTCGGTATTTGCAAATACTGCGAAGACGAGCACGGCCTGTGCGACGGAATCTTCCTAGATGATGATAGGCACTTCAGCATCAAGCTGGACGAGAACTTTGAAGTGGATACAGTAAGTCACAACGACAAGTCTTTTTTCGTAATTAAGCATGACATCTGCTTCATTTGCTTCAACTTATATTTTTTTACTATTCTACTAGCATATCCCCTGCCATGCAAGAGTTTTTGTATTGGATATGATAGGTTTCAGTCATACTATGGAGGTAAAGAAAGTTTATTTGAAGACCGAGCATGGTTATATTTTGCACGCAAAATTATACAATTCAGATGACTACACCTATGCAAGACTTATGCATTTCAGCCTGATATGGTTATCACCTTTGATATTCGTCCGGAAGATGATATTGAAGGTAATACCGACATCTGGGTCGATGTGCAGACGCCTCCAGTTACACCAAAATGTAAGTTTCTCAACCATATTTATGTCTTTGATATTGTTTATTCAAAAATAGTTGACAACTAATTTGTATTGTCAGCTTATTTCTGTGCAAGCAAACATGTCCAGTGCTTGGTAGACAGGACCTACCACTGTCCCGGGGCTGAACTAAACTGCAAGGAGCTAAGTCATTATGTTTCATGGCTTGAGGGTCTTGATACCGTCAAGGCAAATTTTCTTCCTGGACTTAGAAATCTTAGTACTGAAAACGTGTGACCAATAGTGTTCGTCATGAACTACGGTCACATCTATTTAGGAAGGATGGTAAGATTTTTACTATTTGTCCTCAGTGCATCTTTTCTATACATTATTTGTGAAGCTAAACTTCATTGCTAAGTATGTGACCATACGATGTTCTTCAACAGGGACTCCCGATGAATGTTGTGCCTTATGGGATCGAGACTAAAGGTACCATGAGTATTATTAGCTTACGACCAAGATATCCTACATGTTACTTTAGTGCATTCAAGATCAGCGATGAATGCTTAATAGTGCAAGACTGGACCAGATATGTGATGGGGGAGCGCAGACAAGTACTAGGGGGCAGCAAACAGATGTGCTACCCAAAATTAGGAGACAGGTTCATCTGCATGCTCCAACTTGATCAAGGAGGAGAGCTACACATGTTTTATGTTGTTTTACCTAAGAGAGAGCAGCAGGAGTAATTAGCTAGAAATGAGTTTGAGGATGATGATGTGCTACACTATTACTATGATGATAAAATAGCTAGTGTTGGTGGTAATGACTGATGATTATTATTAGCTAGTGTTAGTGGTGATTAAATAAATATTGTTGGTGCTAATGATTATGATGATGATTAAATAGCTTGTGCTGGCGGATTAGATTCAAGTGGAGGCAACATGTGGTGCACATCGAAAGTACTACTAGTCCAAACTAGATCAAGTTTGGATTAGTAGTATACTTTTGACATGCACCACATATTGCCTCCACTTGAACCTAATCCACCTTCATTTGACACACTGTTATGGACATAATGATGTAAACCTCATAACTGCTATTGTACCAATATTTGTACGATGGCACGTAAATACACTAAAAATAAAAAAATAAAAAAACAACACTAGTAGCGATGGAAAGAAAACACGCTGCCAGTAGTTACATTAGTAGCAGCGTGGGAGTGAACAAGCGTTGCAGCTATTTGTCCTAGCAGTAGCGCGTGCGGCATGCGTTACTGCTAAGCAGTAGCTGTAGCGCCTTATTAGTAGCGCGCCTACCCGCGCTACTAGTGAGCACAAAACCAGCGCTACTGCTAGGGTTTTCCCTAGTAGTGGAAGCTTCTCTGAAAATAACTATCCCCTTGTATATATCCATTGTATTATAAAAATAATGTGCCAAGCTTCGGTTTTAGGATCATTAGATTGCTTGTTTACTTTGTGTAGTTCAAAAACAGAAACTTTGGCTATGAAACTTTGGCTATGAAACTTTTTATACTGAAACTTTGGCCAAGCACGTGAATTTACATTTTTAACTGGAAAGTCAAATGGGTATGAAACTTTTTATACATTACTTCTGTATAAATTGTTTTAATTTTCATATTTCTTTTAGAAGTTTTTGGGGTTACATAAGTTTACTAAACTTCCAGATTACTACAGACTGTCCTGTTTTTGACAGATTCTGTTTTCTATGTATGGATCGCCTATTTTGATGAATCTATGGGTAGTATCGGGGGGTATGAACCATGGTGAAGTTGGAATACAGTAGATATAGTTCTAATATGAAATTGGAATGAGTTTGCAATAGTACCTAAGGGTAGTGATTTGCTTTATTATACTAACGGGTCTCACAAAGTTTTTGTTAAAGTTTTGTGTGGATGAAGTGTTCGAAGATCGAGGAGCTATCAATATGAGAAGAATAAAGAGAGGCAAGAGTTCAAGCTTGGGGATGCCCAAGGCACCCCAAGTAAATATCTCAAGGATACTCAAGCATCTAAGCATGGGGATGCCCCGGCTGGCATCCTATCTTTCTTCTTCAACAATTATCGATATACCTCAGTTTTTGTTTTGTTCACATGATTTGTGTCCTTTGTGTTTTTGTTTTTCTTTAAGAACCATGCTAGTATGAGATATCCCTCCATTGATTTATAGAATGCTTCAGGTGCTTCACTTATATCTTTTAAGTAAGCTCTTATAGAATTGCTCTTTGTGCTTCACTTAAATCTTTTGAGTATGGTTTTATAAAATGCTTCGTGTGCTTCACTTATATATTTTGAGCTTGGATATTTGTTAGTCGATATTAATTGCAGAATGCTCCATAAACTTCACTTATATATTTTGGAGTATGAATAATGCTATCATCTAAAGAAGGTTTGGAAGAGTGTCAACTTTGGTTAGTAATGATTCCACTATTCCGAATGAGAAGAATTTTGCTTATGTGGAGAGTAGTAAAATTTCTATGCTTGTAGATCATGAAAAGAATGCTTTATGTGATGGTTATATTTTTGAACTCATTCATGATGCTACTGAAAATTATTATGAGGGAGGAATGCATGCTTGTAGGAGTTGCAATAATATCAAGTTTCCTCTCTATGTGCTTGAAGTTTTGAATTTATACTTGTTTTGCCTTCCTATGCTAGTTGATTCTTGTTCCTATAAATTATGTGCGCACAAAATCCCTAGGCATAGGAAGTGGGTTAGATTTAAATGTGCTAGCCATATTCTTCATGATGCTTTCTTATGTTTCAATTCTTATTTTTTATGTGAGCATCATTAAAATCATCATGCCTAGCTAAAAGGCATTAAAGAAAAGCGCTTGTTGGGAGACAACCAAATATTTACCCTTACTGTTTTTGTGTGTTTACATGATTAAGATACTGTAGTAACCATGTTTTATAGCTTTTGTTTCAATAAAGTGCCAAGTAAGACCTTTGGGAAGACTTGGGTGAGAGTTAATGTGATCTTGCTGTAAAAAACAGAAACTTTGCGCTCACGAGTTTAGCTTCCATTTTTTACATAAGAGCGCTTTGGTGTTGATTCTTTTTGAAGAAGATTAATATACAAATTCCTCACGTCCGCAAGTTTATTTCATAATTTTTTAAGTAGCAGAAGTATGTTTGCTGTTCAGATCATTACAGACTGTTCTGTTTCTGACAGATTCTGTTTTCATTGCATAGTTTGCTTGTTTTCTAGTTTCTATGGCTTATATTTGTCAATATAAATTGTAGAAATGATATGGTACAGTAGGCATTGTGTGAGAAAAATTATGAACCTTGTATTTTACAGTACCAAAGTGAATGGTTTACTCTTTATCATACTAACCTATCTCACGAAGTTCCGTTAAGTTTTGTGTGATTGAAGTTTTCAAGCTTTGGGTGAGATATCGATATGAGGAGAATAAGGAGCGGAAAGACCCTAAGATTGGGGATTCCCAAGGCACCCCAAGGTAATATTCAAGGAAGACTCAAGCGCCTAAGCTTGGGGATGCCCTGGAAGGCACCCCCTCTTTCATCTTCAAAACTTCGGTATGCCTTACTCGGAGCTATATTTTTATTCGTCACATGATATGTGTTTTTCTTGGAGCGTATTTTCAATTTTACTTGATGTTTGAATAAAATCATTTGATCTGAAATCTTGAATGAAAAAGAATCCTCTCATGGCTAGCTAATTATATGACTACTCAGTGTTATCCACTTATATCTTTTTGGAGTAGTTTGTCACTTACTCACGTGCTTCACGTATATCCTATGAGTAAATGTTTGAATGAATTGAATATCATAAATATGAATTTATATACGTTTCATATGCTTATAATTTGGGGAGTAATGACTTCACACATAATAAGGTACTAAACTTATTGAAAGTTAGCAAACACAGAACTGGTCACTTGAACAATTCATGAAAGAATATTGAAGGAAGAGAGATTTCACATATAAATATACTATCTTGGAAATCTTTTGCAATTGTGATCACTCATTAAAATATGACATGCTAAGAAGTTTATGTTGGACAAGGAAGACAGCTTAATGGGTTATGTTTTCCTATATCCGAAACGTTATATTGTCTTGGATCATCCAACATGTTGAGCTTGCCTTTCCCCCTCATGCTAGCCACATTCTTTGCACCAAGTAGAGATACTAATTGTGCTTCCAAATACCCTTAAACCCAGTTTTGCCATGAGAGTCCACCATACCTACCTATGGATTGAGTAAGATCCTTCAAGTAAGCTGTCATGTTGCATGCAATAAAAATTGCTCTCTAAATATGTGTGATATATTAGTGTGGAGAAAATAAGCTTTATACAATATTGTGATATGGAAGCAATAAAAGCGACGGACTGCATAATAAAGGTGCCTATCACAAGTGGCAATATAAAGTGACATTATTTCACATTAAGATTTTGTGCATCCAACCATAAAAGCACATGAAAACCTCTGCTTCCCTCTGCGAAGGGCCTATCTTTTACTTTTATCTTCTACCCTTATACAAGAGTCATGGTGATCATCACCTTTCCCTTTTTACACTTTTTCCTTTGGCAAGCACTTTGTGTTGGAGCGATCCGGATATATATATATATATATATCACTTGGATGTAGGTTTTCATAAATTATTATTGTTGACATTACCCTTGAGGTAAAAGGTTGGGAGGCGAAACTATAAGCCCCTATATTTCTCTATGTCCGATTAAAATTTGAACCCATAAATATCACATGAGTGTTAGCAATTATGAAAGATTAAATGATAGTTAAGTATGTGGAGTTTGCTGAATCAAAGCTCTTACATAGATCCTTCCCGAAAATAAGATGAATTGTAATTGTTTGATGACTAAGAGCACGGTTTGTTAGTTTTCAAGAAAGTTTATGATCTATCTTTAACATGTGAATAGCTTGTTACTTGATCATGAAAGGTTTTATGAGATGAGCTACTGTTATGACATATAATGATGCTAGAAAAGGTGATTGAAATTATCATTGATCAAACTTGTGCACTTGCTAGCATTCACACTTCATAAATTATTTCTTTTATCATTTACCTACTCGAGGACGAGCAGGAATTAAGATTGAGGATGCCGATACGTCTCCAAGTTATCGATAATTTATGAAGTATTCATGCTATTATATTATCCATCTAGGATGTTTTATATGCATTTATATGATATTTTATATGATTTTTGGGACTAACCTATTAACCTAGAGCCCAGTGCTAGTTTCTGTTTTTTCCTTGTTTTTGAATTTTATAGAAAAGAAATACCAAACGGAGTCCAATTGACCTGCCATTTTTGTGGCATTTTTATGGACATAAAGAAGCCCTCGGAGTAAAAGAGTTGGGCCAGAAGAGTCCCGAGCCGTCCAAGAGGGTGGGGGCGCCCTACCCCCTGGGCGTGGGCCCCTATCTCGTGGACAACTCGGAGACCCCCCTGACGTAAAACCGAAGCCAAAAATTCCTATAAATACAGAAACCTCTAGAAAATAACCTAGATCGGAAGTTCCGCCGCCGCAAGCCTCTGTAGCCACGAGAAATCAATCTAGGCCCTCTCTGGCACCCCGCTGGAGGGGGCCATCATCACCGGAGGGCATGGAGGAGGATCCAGGAGAGGCCATCATCGGCATGAAGGCCAGGGACCAGAGGGAGAACCTCTCCCCATCTAGGGGGGAGGCCACGGAGGAGGAAGCACAAGGGGGAGAACCTCTCCTCCTCTCTCTCTCTCGGTGGCGCCGAAGTGCCATCGGGAGGGGAATCATCGCCGCGGTGATCGTCTTCATCAACATCACCATCCTCATCTCATTTACGCGTTCCACTCTCCTGCACCCCGCTGTAATCCCTACTTGAACATGGTGCTTTATGCCACATATTATGATCCAATGATGTGTTTCCATCCTATGATGTTTTGCGTAGATTTCCTTTGTCTATGGGTTGATTGATGATCTAGATTGGTACGAGTGGTATGTTTTATTTTGGTGCTGTCCTATAGTGCCCTTCATGTCGCGCAAGCGTGAGGGATTCCCGTTGTAGGGTGTTGCAATACGTTCATGATTCACTTATAGTGGGTTGTTTGAGTGACAGAAGCATAAACCTGAGTAAGGGGGTTGTTGCGTATGGGATAAAGAGGACTCGATGCTTTAATGCTATGGTTGGGTTTTACCTTAATGATCTTTAGTAGTTGCGGATGCTTGCTAGAGTTCCAATCATAAGTGCATATGATCCAAGAAGAGAAAGTATGTTAGCTTATGCCTCTCCCTCATATGAAATTGCAATGACGACTACCGGTCTTGTTAACAATTGCCTAGGACAATTCCGCACACCGATCCATCATTATTCCACTCTCGCTATTTATAATATTTAGTAATATATTCTAACTTTATGATAACAGGCCCTACTTTTATGTTTTAGCTCTCCGATACCATGTAAAATTATCCTCTTCATACCCACAACGTAGTTTCATTTCTCGTTTCTAGTTGGAAGCAAACGTTTGGTGTATGTAGAGCCGTATCAGTGGCGGATAGGGCTTGAGAGAATATTGATCTTCCACCATTGGGAATTGCTACGATGATTCCCTGCACTTGGGGATTATCACGGAGGCACAATATGTACAGGCCTACAAGCACTCCCATAGCCTCTTTTTCTTTTATAAACCATTTTTTATCTTTTACCACGGGTGGCTCAAAGGCTGGTCATCTCTCGGACTCTTTAGGAGTTCGGCTTCATACACTTACTTAAAGGCTATTCATGTTAAGGAGTCCTTTCACCGAGGCAAGGCGGCGCAGACGTGCGACAGGAGGTCCAAATAATTCTTTGCAGACCGCACTCTCTATTTTGAGCATGTAAAGTGCCTTTTTTCCTCAGCCTTCGACCCCCGGCATGTCAAATAGCCTGGGTTGTGGCGTTATCATCTGTAAGATGGCGATTGACGTATGAATCAGGTCCCAGTGAACATAATCTGTATTCAGTATTCGCTTTTTCTACAGAACCAAATCTTGCTTCTTTGGTTGTTTCACACACGCACCTCGACACAAATTGTCAGGGGCTCGATATGGGAACAAGTGAGTCACCGACAAGTCCGAACAGCTTTACAACACACTTCGGCGTCACGAGTTTGGCTTATATGCATTAGCTCCGAATCATGTCTTTGGCCAATAGTTGGGTTCCCCGGCTCCTGTGCTTACTACCTTACGTTCCGCTCTGTCGGCTAGGGTAGTAAAGGGAGAACTACTGCGATTGTCTTTCTGGTTCATCTGGTCAAGCACCTCAGTAGAGAAAGCTGAAAATTGACTGTCATGATGCGGCGAGAGCTGGTCAACCACTCGATGACTTATAAGAATCTTTCGCGATTCCTTCCGTATTACACTAAGGACCGTTTTAAGGTCACCTATGTAGCGCACCGTATTGGGATAACTGCGTACATACCAGGGGCTATATCATAGACCCACCGTCGAACTCCTACGGCTAAGTGAAAGTGTTAAAGCCCTATAGTCTGATTGCCTAGTTCGCCGCCTTGACACCTCCTTCACGGACCAAGACGTTGGGTAAAGAGTGATCAAGTGCTTTTCCGAACACCCCCGTATTATGCGTGGGGGCCGAAGCCGACGACTGGAAAACTTTCAAATTATACAAGAACGGCCGCACATGAGGAACCAAAACTTTTAGGCAAAAATATAAAAATGTAGCCTTAATATATCATAATATTGTTTTTTACAATCTTGGTACATTCACTCGAAAAACAAATCCTTTGAGCACTGACCCTCTATTAAGCGGGCGCCCTCTAGGACATCTTCAAAATACCTCCGGCGTGTGTTTGTCCTTGCCCCCGGGTGGACTCTTCGCTGCAATATCGGTGGCCTTCATCTTCGCACAATAAGTCTTAACACGGGCAAAGGCCATCCGTGCACCTTCAATGCACGCTGATCGCTTCATGGCGTCGATACGCGGCACCACATCCACAAGTCGCTGCACCAAACCGAAATAACTATTCGGAACTGGCTCAGTCAGCCACAGCCGGACCACAACGTCCTCCATGGCAGAACCAGATATCTTGCCAAGCTCGGCCCATTGGGCCATCTGTTCGTTCAGCAACAGCGGGCGCTTTGGCGCGCCGAATTGTGACCAGAAAAGCTTCTCCGTTGCACACCCTTCTTGCGCTTGGTAAAACTGCGTCGCATCAGAGGTACTCTTCGGCAAGTCCAAGAATGTGTCTGGAGAACTCCACATTGATTAAGCAAGGCATACTTCGGATCGCCGAATTAAGTCTATAATAGAAAGGGCTTACCGGCTGCTATCTCCCCGGCTTGCCGGATCTCCTCTCGAGCCGCTCTCGACTCGGATCATGCCTCTCGCGCCTCTTGTAAGGCCCTCTTGAGTTCGGCTACTTTGGCCTTGTTCTCCTCCTCAAGTTCTTGGCATTTTCCAGTGGCATCCTTTAGATCTTGCTCTATGGAAGATATTCTTTCTTCGCACTGGCACCGAGCAGCCTGTTCGGCCTATAACTCCTCAGCTGCCTTCTAGGCAGCCACATTACTCATCCTGACTTGCTCCTTGGCCCGGACAAGCTCAGCCCGCAGGGTCTCAACCGCGGCAGCACCATCTGATGTTATGCATATTTCAGTATATTATTCTCAGCTTCGTGCTCATATCATTATACATACATATACTGACTGCCCCAAAACATACCTTGCGCCTCGTCAAGCCGCCTGTTAATAAGCGTGGTGTCGTCATCCGCCGCATCAAGTTCCCGCTTTAGATCAGCAACCTCTCTAGCACGGGCAGTCACTGTGGATGAAACAGCATGTGTTCCACTTAGATAGATTATTTCCTGGGCATATCTTTTTTGATCCTCTGATTGCCTCCTATCGGATGCCAACCAGAGTCTCAGGGGCTACTATCTATACACGGGTACATTTTTTGCATGTAAAGTGCAATTGAAGATATTACATTGCATACCTCGAAGCCTCTTAGCAGGCCCGTGATGGCTTCATTCAATCCGCTTTCCACGGACAGAATCCTCTTGGCTATCGTACCCATCAAGGTACGATGTTCCTCTGAGATGGACGCATGTTGCAATGCGTCCATCAAGGTATCCTGTGCCTCCTGATTCCTAGAAGCGGTGATGGGAGTACGGACTCCCTTCGAAGGGATGTGTTTGCTCGACTCTAGAGTCGTCTCCGGCTGTAAACCGGATAGTTCGGGGCCTTTATTGTTGGTCCTCGAAGGGGCTGCATGCCCCAAACCTTGGGCCCCCAAGGTATCACCTTTGGGTGCGGTATTCATTGTCCCTCATACCACTTGTTCATCAGGAGAAATCCTCCGGGACGACACCTCAAAGTCGTCCTCCCTATTGGGCGAGAGGGTCTGGGGAGGTGTCTCGCTTTCCATCATCTCCGGAAGAAGATCCCCCGAGTAGGAGGACTGTTGAGGAAGACTACATGTCGGACTGCAAACATATATTTTTCAGATGTGCCTTTGTAAGCGGAAATGAACGGGATATGTTTAGGACACCTTTGTTCACTTACGATTCAGCTAAAGGCTTGTCCTTACGGAGGAACTGTGCGTCAATGTTGTCTTCCGAACCTGAACCTCCTGGCAAGGACATCTTCCCTCGCTTAGGAGCAACCTCCTCCAAATGTTCAAAGGCGGTCCTCTTCTTCCCATAGGGGGAAGCGATGTCGACTTCTCCTTCTTTTTTGTCTTCGGAAGAGGGAGCCCCAATCTCTCCGGACATAGCGTCTGGTGTACCTTTAGAATGGAGGTCACCTTTGGCCTTTTTGTTCTCCTCCTTGTCCTCCTTCGCCGGCACTTGATATGGCGCCGGAGCCAGCATCCTTGTTAACACAGGATCGGTTGAGTCTTCGGGAAGAGGGGCCGAACACCTAATTCGCTCTGCCTTCTTTACCCAGCCATGTGCGAAGATGGTTTTCTCAGTATTACGTGATGTTTAACTAAGTTGTGTTCGAGAGTCGAGTACTTACCGAGGTATCCGGATGATTGCAGTCGAGGCTGATGTCTTCGATGGTATCCGGCCACTGCCTCCGTGTCCCGAAAAATAACTTCCACATTATTTTGTGCGTCGTGCCGAAGGAGTGCTGAAGGGTCTATGGTCCTTCCGGATTGAACTCCCACATGCGGAGGGGCTGTCGTTGGCACGGCAGGACCCGACGGACTAGCATTACCTGGATTACATTGATGAGGCCGGTGTCCTTTTCAAGGAGTATCCGGATGCGGCTTTGTAGCATCTACACTTCGTCATTGGATCCCCAGTCCAATCCCTTATTAATCCATGATGCAAGCGGTAATGGAGGGCCAGGTCGGAACACAGCTGCAGCTGCCCACTTGGTACCACGAGGTTCAGTGATGTAAAACCACTACCACTGCAATAGGTCATAAACTTCTGTGAAAGAGCCTTTGGACGAAAAAGCATTGGGGGGCTTGTTCACCATGGCACCTCCACATTCTATTTGCTCCCCCTCTATTACCTTTGGCTTCAAGTTAAAGGTGTTGAGCCATAAACCGAAGTGAGGGGTAATGCGGAGAAAAGCCTCACACATGACAATGAACACCGTGATATGAAGGAAGGAGTCTGGAGCTAGATCGTGAAAATCTAGCCCGTAATAAAACATGATGCCGCGAACGAAGGGGTGGAGAGTGAACCCTAGCCCCCGGAGGAAGTGGGAGATGAATACGACCCTCTCATCGGATCTGGGAGTAGGAATAACCTGTCCTTTAGCAGGGAGCCTATGGGGGATTTCCGTGGTCGGGTATCTAGCCGCCCGGAGCTTCGCGATATCCTCCTCTGTGACAGAGGAGGCCACCCACTAGCCTTGAGGGCTGGGACCGGACATGACTGGGAGGCTAGGAATAGTTAAGTTGAAACCTGGGTGTTAGAACTCGAGGTTGGAAAGATTGAGGAAGAGGAAGGCGCGGAGGAGAAAGACAGGCCTATGCCCATTTATAAAGGCAATGAATATCAAACGCCTCCTCATAGACCTTAAAGCCTGCCTATTCCCAAGGGATTATGCCAACGGAACGGTTGGGTTATCCACACCTATATTGATGAGAATCCCGTAATAAGGGGACACGATCTCTGCTTTGACAAGACGTGCTAATAAAACTGCATTTTAAAACATGAAGCGGGAGGCTGAAAAACAGTTCGAAATAATGACCGGGCTTTGACATGATGTCACACCACAAAAATTTGTCAGTAGATTAGACTCACGAAATACTATACTTTCTACGGATATATATATATATGGTGCTTGTTTTGCAGAGCCGGACACGTTCTTTGTGTTTGAAGGCTGTTTTGGAGTATTCGGGGGAGGAACCCATCTTGCAATGCCGAAGACAATCTGCACGCCGGACACCTCGTTATTGAAGCCTGGTTCAGGGGCTACTGAGGGAGTCCTGGACTAAGGGGTCCTCGGGCGTCCGGCCTGTTGGACATGGACCGGACTGTTGGGCCATGAAGATACAAGATTAAAGATTCTCTCACCCGTGTCCGGATGGGACTCTCCTTGGCGTGGATGGCAAGCTTGGCATTTGGATATGAAAATTCCTTTCTCTGTAACCGACTTTGTACAACCCTAGTCCCCTCCGGTGTCTATATAAACCGAAGGGTTTAGTCCATAGAGGCAATCACAATCATAATCATATAGGCTAGACTTCTAGGGTTTTAGCCATTATGATATCGTGGTAGATCAACTCTTGTAACCCCCATACTCATCAATATTAATCAAGCAGGACATAGGGTATTACCTCCATCGAGAGGGCCCGAACTTGGGTAAAACTTCGTGTCCCTTGTCTCCTGTTACCATCAACCTCAGACGCACAGTTCGGGACCCCCTACTCGAGATCCGCCGGTTTTGACACTGACACCGAGACTTTTGTAAGCACTGGGACCAAATGGATCCATATGAAGTAGCTGGAGAGGTCTCTTCATAGTCATTGTGTTCTTCATGAGGTGACTTCCATCAACTTGCTTTCTCACTTGGCAAGCACTACAAAATGGACCTTTGTCGAAGATAGTATCTCTCACGCCCAATATGTGATCACCCTTGACCAACTTGTCAAGGTTTCGCATGCCTGCATGTCCAAGCCTTCTGCCGATGTCGTCCTTTAGAAGATCTACTAATAAGAGATAAACGGACTTTTGGTCCTTGTGAGAAATCGACAACATAAAAGATCTCCATGATGAACACTAGTAAAGACCATAGTATAATCATTTTTGCGAAAGACTTGACAATCAACTTCCATAAATAGTACATGCAATCCATAGTCGGTTAATTTTGCTACAAAAAGAAGATTGCGACCAAGCGATTCAACAAGCATGACATTTTTTATTGAGTTGTCTTTAGAAATGACCACTTTACCAAGACCTATTACCTTTCCCCTGAAGTTGTCTCCAAAGGTGACGTTTCTTCTTAGTACATCATCCCTTATGGAATTCTAGGAACATTTCTCTATCTCCGACCATGTGGTTGCTGCACCCGCTATTGAGTACCCATCCTTTTCTACCGGAAGAATAATCTTTGTGAGTTCTTAACATGCGACACATCAAGATGGGATCACACTCATCTTCTTCATCATCAACATCACATTAAACATAATTTCCTGCATGGTTAGTATGTCTAGCACCTCGTCTTTTTCAGTTATGTGATGAATAAGAAGAGCAGATGAAGGGATCTGGACAATTTTAGGAACATCCCTTTTTTCTCGAATGAGAGCACTGAGTTCATCGAATTGTCTAGGATCGCTCTTGTCTTGCATCTTCGAGAGTGACATCGCCTTGTGAAGGACTTCATCATGGTTCTTGAGAGAATAATCTAGGGATCCATGATAGCATTTGTCCAATTCCTTCAAACAACAAAAGCACTCCTGAGAGAATAGAATGACACTCAAAGAATTTGCCCATATCATGGGAACAAATAAAAACATAGGTCCAACTAAGACAAACTGATATATATTGAGGAAGATGAGGGGATGTTGGGGTATCCCTAAGCTTGAAGCTTTATACCTCTTTAAACTTTTAGTGGAGGTGCTTTGGGCATACCCAAACTAGAACATGTCATCGCCTCTTGCATTCTCTCATATAATTGTCTCCCCGAGTCTTAAAAACTTCGATCGCATAAAAATTAACAAATTTATGAGTAGACCAGTCCATCAAATCTAAATAGAGGACTTATGAAACTCAATTTTTGTTAAAAAATAATAGGACATAATAGAGAACTATAATTGTGAATTTTGTGAATAAATCAAAGAGTAGCAACAAAACACTAGAGCTACTTATTAACTAAACATACCAAAGGTAATTCTTGATACTTTCTTTTTATAGTACAATGGTTTATACATGGGTATACTTATTATTTTATGAGATTCTTCCATGATAAAATATTTACATTGTTTACATTGAACAAAAAATGTTCAAGGCCAACCCCACTTCTACGATCCTCACAGTTCCAATCACTTACCATTTTGAAAACAAAGTAAGTTCCCGTCCTTTTTGTATCCTGAAATTTATAAGGTGTAAAACAGAAGAAAATGACCCCCCCCCCCCTAAAACTTATGGGTTGCCTCCCAGAAAACGTTTTCATTAAAGGCATATATCTAGGCTTAAAGGGCTCATTTTATTATACCATGAGGATCCAAAGGTATATCAAATCTAATTGTAACTAATAAAGATTTGGATCTAAGTAGAGATCACATGGTAACATAGTTCATGTAATATCAAAGTACAACCCTCTTCCTACACATTGGCATTGCCATATAAGAACATATCAATAGCATAAAGTAAGGACCAATGCATGGTATAAGTAGTTTCTTGCAATTTTAGTGTTTTCAAGACATGGAGAGGGCCTTAACTATTCCTCTTCCATAATAATTGCAAGTAGTGATCAACGGCAACCCCAGACCCTCCCATCCACGACGAGCAAGTCTTGCGCCAAGGCGATCCTTTGTCCTCCATGCTCTTCGTGATCGTCATCGACACGCTCAACACCATGCTCTTCAACCTTTTGATCTTCACTCTTCTCCTCATATTTGTTATCTAATGAGCACTTCTTTCTAGCAGTTTTTTCTTCCCTTCTCTCACTTGGTTGTCCCTACAAAGCATTATTCTCTTCTCAAGTAGAAGAGACTCTCTCCGGTAGCTAATTCGATCAAACAGCTATGAGTGTGTTTGCTCGGAGTTCCTTCCTGGCGAACGTTTGCCAGTTAGCCTCACCTTTAGGGTGTGTTTGGTTGCCCGCATCGAGCCCAACCAGGCCCGCGCAGGAAGGATGCAGCCCTTTTGGTTGCCTGGATTTACTGTTGGGCCTGCATCGCACGCTTCTCAAAGAAGCCTAGAGCCTGGCTCGCTAGAAATGCTCAGATCGGCAGTTTCTCGCGAGCCAGGCTGAGTGCGGCGCGAGGTCGCGCAGGCGGGTGCGACGCAAGGGCAAGGGGGATGGCGGGTGATCGAAATCTGGCGCATCGTCCCGGCGCCAAATCTAGCCTCACCCCCTTTCACTCGCTCACCCATAGCCACTACCCCCTTTCTTCCCTACTGCCTCACCACCAGCGGTGGCTGCGATTTCAGAACTGCGCTAGAGGTGGCGGCGGCGTTTGCAGCGGATATGACGCTCCCCTTGCTATTGGCCACCGTCTGGTCGACCTTGTATGTGCCATGGCTCCTCCAACGTTGTCCTCGTCTCCGATGCCGGTAAGCAATACCCCCTCCCCCTTTGTTAGCTTGGTGGTTAGGCCGTTAGGTGCTACATCTTGAGCACTGCATTGGTTTTCCCTTGAAGAGGAGAGGCTGATGCAGTAAAGTAGTGTAAACATTTCCCTCAGTTTTTTAGGACCAAGGTATCAATCTAGTAGGAGATCACGCTCGAGCCCCACGCACCTACACAAACAAATAAGAACCTCGCAACCAACGCGATAAAGGGGTTGTCGATCCCTTCACGGTCACTTACGAGAGTGAGATCTGATAGATATGATAAGACAATATTTTTGGTATTTTTATGATAAAGAGAAATAAAGATGCAAAGTAAAATAAACGGCAATAGAAATAGCTAAGTGATGAAAGATTAATATGATGGAAGATAGACCCAGGGGGCATAGGTTTCACTAGTGGCTTCTCTCAAGAGCATAAGTATTACGGTGGGTAAACGAATTACTATCGAGCAATTGATAGAATTGAGCATAGTTATGAGAATATCTAGGTATGATCATGTATATAGGCATCACGTCCGCAACAAGTAGACCGAAATGATTCTGCATCTACTACTATTACTCCACACATCGACCGCTATCCAGCATGCATCTAGAGTATTAAGTTCATAAGAACAGAGTAATGCTTTAAGTAAGATGACATGATGTAGAGGGATAAACTCATGCAATATGATATAAACCCCATCTTTTTATCCTCGATGGCAACAATACAATACGTGTCAGTTCCCTTTCTGTCACTGGGATCGAGCACCGCAAGATTGAACCCAAAGCTAAGCACTTCTCCCATTGCAAGAAAGATCAATCTAGTAGGCCAAACCAAACTGATAATTCGAAGAGACTTGCAAAGATAAACCAATCATACATAAAAGAATTTAGAGGAGAATCAAATATTGTTCATAGATAAACTGGATCATAAACCCACAATTCATCGGATCTCGACAAACACACCGCAAAAGAAGATTACATCGAATAGATCACCAAGAAGATCGAGGAGAACTTTGTATTGAGATCCAAAGAGAGAGAAGAAGCCATCTAGCTAATAACTATGGACCTGAAGGTCTGAAATAAACTACTCACACATCACCGGAGAGGCCATGGAGTTGATGTAGAGGCCCTCCATGATCAATGCCCCCTCCGGTGGAGCTCCGGAAAAGGCCCCAATATGGGATCTCTTGGGTACAGAAGGTTGCGGTGGTGGAATTAGGTTTTCGTGGTGCTCTTGGCTGTTTGGGGGGGTACGTGGATATATATAGGAGGAAGAAGTACGTCGGTGGAGCCACGAGGGTGGAGGGCGCGCCCAGGGGGTAGGCGCGCTCCCCTGCCTCGTGCCCTGCTCGATCATTTCTTGACGCCCACTCCAAGTCTCCTGGATCACGTTTGTTGGGAAAATCACGTTCCCGAAGGTTTCATCCTGTTTGGACTCCATTTGATGTTCCTTTTCGGCGAAACTCTAAAATAGGCAAAAAAACAACAATTTGGGTTGGGCCTCCGGTTAGTAGGTTAGTCCCAAAAATGATATAAAAGTGTAAAATAAAGCCCATTAACATCCAAAATAGGTAATATAATAATGGAGCAATCAAAAATTATAGATACGTTGGAGACATATCAAGCATCGCCAAGCTTAATTCCTGCTCGTCCTCGAGTAGATAAATGATAAAAAGGAATTTTTGATGTGGAATGCTTTCTAACATATTTCTCAATGTATTTTTCTTTATTGTGGCATGAATGTTCAGATCCAAAAGATTCAAGACAAAAGTTTAATATTGACATAGAAATAATAATACTTCAAGCATACTAACTAAGCAATTACGTCTTCTCAAAATAACATGGCCAAAGAAAGTTATCCCTACAAAATCATATAGTCTGGCTATGCTCTATCTTCACCACATAAAATATTTAAATCATGCACAACCCCGATGACAAGCCAAGCAATTATTTCATACTTTTGATGTTCTCAAACTTTTTCAATCTTCACGCAATATATGAGCGTGAGCCATGGATATAGCACTATATGTGGAATAGAATGGTGGTTGTGGAGAAGACAAAAAAGGAGAAGATAATCTCACATCAACTAGGCGTATCAACGGGCTATGGAGATGCCCATTGAGGGAGTACTGGACTAAGGGGTCCTCGGGCGTCCGGCCTATTATCTATTGGGCCAGACTTATGGGCTGTGAAGACATGAAGGCCGAAGAATGTACCTGTGTCTGGATTGGACTCTCCTTGGCGTGGAAGGCAAGCTTGGCAACCGACTATGAAGATTCCTTCTTATGTAGCCGACTCTATGTAAACCCTAGATCCCCTCGTTGTCTATATAAACCGAAGGGGTTAGTCCGGAAAGGATATACTCATTACCATAGTCATATAGGCTAGGCTTCTAGGGTTTAGCCATTACGATCTTGTGGTAGATCAACTCTTGTAAACACTGATAACTGATATCCCACAAGTATAGGGGATCGCAACAGTTTTTGATAAGTAAGAGTGTCGAACCCAACGAGGAGCTAAAGGTAGAACAAATATTCCCTCAAGTTCTATCGACCACCGATACAACTCTACGCACGCTTGACATTCGCTTTACCTAGAACAAGTATGAAACAAGAAGTACTTTGTAGGTGTTGTTGGATAGGTTTGCAAGATAATAAAGAGTACGTAAATAAAAAGTAGGGGCTGTTTAGATTAAGAAACAATAAAGTAAATATAGCGAATGTGGAAAAGTGGTGGTAGGAGTTGCGAAATTGCCCCTAAGCAATTGACTACTTTACTAGACCGATAGCAAGTATTATGTGGGAGAGGCCACTGCTAGCATGTCATCCCTGACTTGGAATTCTATGCACTTATGATTGGAACTATTAGCAAGCATCCGCAACTACTAATGTTCATTAAGGTAAAACCCAACCATAGCATTAAGATATATTGTTCCCCCTTCAATCCCGTATGCATCAATTTCTATGCTAGCTTGAAGCTTCTGTCACTCTTACCCTCCAATACATAGTCCTATCAACATACAACTAACCCTAGGGTGTGATCCACGCGTGCAATCATATGATGGGCACCAAAGGGCAGCATCATAACTACAAGCAAATTAAATCAACCATAGCAATTCATCAACCACCGATAGGACAACGAAAATCTACTCAGACGTCATAGGATGGCAACACAGCATTGGATAATAATATGAAGCATAAATCACCATGTTCAAGCAGAGGGTACAGCGGGTTGCAGGAGAGTGGACCGCTATAGATAGAGGGGGGGAGGTGATGGAGATGTTGGTGAAGATGGCGGAGGTGTTGGTGTAGATCGCGGTGATAATGATGGACCCCGGTGGCACTCCGGTGCCACCGGAAGCGAGGGGGAGAGAGCCCCCTCCTCCTTCTTCCTTGACCTTCTCCCTAGATGGGAGAAGGGTTTCCCCTCTGGTCCATGGTCTCCATGGCGTGGGAGGGGCGAGAGCCTCTCCGAGATTGGATCTGTCTCTCTGTCTCTCTCTGTTTCTGCGTTCTCAGATTCTTCCCTTTCACAGTTTCTTATATTCCCGGAGATCCGTAACTCTGATTGGGCTGAAATTTTAACACGATCTCTATCCGGATATTAGCTTTCTTGCGGCGAAAGAAGGGCACCAACCGCCTTACGGGGTGGCCACGAAGGTCAGGGGCGCGCCTGCCTCCCTGGGGCGTGTCCCCCTACCTTGTGGGCCCCTCGAGCATCATCTCGCGTGGATTTTTCTTCCCAAAAATCATATATATTCCAAAAAAATCTCCGACAGTTTTTATTCCGTTTGGACTCCGTTTGATATGGATATTCTGCGAAACAAAAAACATGCAACAAACACGAACTGGCACTGGGCACTGGATCAATATGTTAGTCCCAAAAATAGTATAAAAAGTTGCCAAAAGTATATGAAAGCTGTAGAATATTGGTATGGAACAACAAAAAATTATAGATACGACAGAGACGTATCAGCATCCCCAAGCTTAATTCCTGCTCGTCCTCGAGTAGGTAAATGATAAAAAAGATAATTTTTGATGTGGAATGCTACCTAGCATAATCTTGATCATGTAATCTAATCATGGCATGAATATTAAGATACGAGTGATTCAAATCAATAATCTATCATTTGACATAAAAACAATAATACTTCAAGCCTACTAATAAAGCAATCATGTCTTTTCAAAATAACAAGGCCAAAGAAAGTTATCCCTACAAAATCATATAGTCTGGTTATGCTCCATCTTCACCACACAAAATACTCACATCATGTACAACCCCGATGACAAGCCGAGCAATTGTTTCATACTTTTGACGTTCTCAAACCTTTTCAACTTTCACGCAATACATGAGCGTGAGCCATGGACATAGCACTATAGGTGGAATAGAATGGTGGTTGTGGAGAAGACAAAAAGGAGAAGATATTCTCACATCAACTAGGCGTATCAACGGGCTATGGAGATGCCCATCAATAGATATCAATGTGAGTGAGTAGGGATTGACATGCAACGGATGCACTAGAGATATAAGTATATGAAAGCTCAAACTGAAACTAAGTGGGTGTGCATCCAACCTGCTTGCTCATGAAGACCTAGGGCATTTGAGGAAGCCCATCGTTGGAATATACAAGCCAAGTTCTATAATGAAAATTCCCACTAGTATATGAAAGTGATAACTCAAGAGACTCTCTATATGAAGAACATGGTGCTACTCTGAAGCAAAAGTGTGGTAAAAGGATAGTAACATTGCCCCTTCTCTCTTTTCTCTCATTTTTTTGTTTTTTTTTGTTTTTTTGTAGGCTTCTTTGGCCTCTTTTTTTTTGTGGGGCTTCTTTGGCCACTTTTATTTTGATAACCTCACATGGGACAATGTTCTAATAATTATGATCATCACACTTTTGTTTATTTACAACTCAATATTACAACTCGATATCTAGAACAAGGATATGACTATATGAATGCCTCTGGCGGTGTACCGGGATGTGCAATGATCTAGCGTAGCAATGACATCAAAAAACAGACAAGCCATGAAAACATCATGCAAAGCAATATGACAATGAATTCTCAAGTCATGTATATGATGCTGATGAGAGTTGCATGGCAATATATCTCAGAATGGCTATGGAAATGCCATGATAGGTAGGTATGGTCGCTGTTTTGAGGAAGGTATATGGTGGGTTTATGGTACCGGCGAAAGTTGCGCGGTACTAGAGAGGCTAGCAATGGAGGAAGGGTGAGAGTGCGTATAATCCATGGACTCAACATTAGTCATAAAGAACTCACATACTTATTGCAAAAATCTATTAGTCATCGAAACAAAGTACTACGCGCATGCTCCTAGGGGATAGATGAAGGAAATATGCCCTAGAGGCAATAATAAAGTTATTATTTATTTCCTTATAATCATGATAAATGTTTATTATTCATGCTAGAATTGTATTTACCGGAAACATAATACATGTGTGAATACATAGACAAACAGAGTGTCACTAGTATGCCTCTACTTGACTAGCTCGTTAATCAAAGATGGTTATGTTTCCTAACCATGAACAATGAGTTGTTATTTGATTAACGAGGTCACATCATTAGTAGAATGATCTGATTGACATGACCCATTCCATTAGCTTAGCACCCGATCGTTTAGTATGTTGCTATTGCTTTCTTCATGACTTATACATGTTCCTATGACTATGAGATTATGCAACTCCCGTTTACCGGAGGAACACTTTGGGTACTACCAAACGTCACAACGTAACTGGGTGATTATAAAGGAGTACTACAGGTGTCTCCAATGGTCGATGTTGGGTTTGCGTATTTCGAGATTAGGATTTGTCACTCCGATTGTCGGAGAGGTATCTCTGGGCCCTCTCGGTAATACACATCACATAAGCCTTGCAAGCATTACAACTAATATGTTAGTTGTGAGATGATGTATTACGGAACGAGTAAAGAGACTTGCCGGTAACGAGATTGAACTAGGTATTGGATACCGACGATCGAATCTCGAGCAAGTAACATACCGATGACAAAGGGAACAACGTATGTTGTTATGCGGTCTGACCGATAAAGATCTTCGTAGAATATGTAGGAGCCAATATGGGCATCCAGGTACCGCTATTGGTTATTGACCGGAGACGTGTCTCGGTCATGTCTACATTGTTCTCGAACCCGTAGGGTCCGCACGCTTAAGGTTACGATGACAGTTATATTATGAGTTTATGCATTTTGATGTACCGAAGGTTGTTCGGAGTCCCGGATGTGATCACGGACATGACGAGGAGTCTCGAAATGGTCGAGACATAAAGATTGATATATTGGAAGTCTATGTTTGGACATCGGAAGTGTTCCGGGTGAAATCGGGATTTTACCGGGTTACCGGGAGGTTACCGGAACCCCCCGGGAGCCATATGGGCCATCATGGGCCTTAGTGGAAAGGAGAAAGGGGCAGCCCAAGGGGGCTGCGCGCCTCCCCCCTTCCCCTAGTCCTATTAGGACTAGGAGAGGTGGCCGGCCACCCCTCTCCCTCTTTCCCCCTTGGGAATCCTAGTTGGAATAGGATTGGGGGGGGAGTCCTACTCCCGGTAGGAGTAGGACTCCTCCTGCGCCACCTCCTCCTGGCCGGTGCCTCCTCCCCCCCTTGGATCCTTTATATACGGAGGCAGGGGCACCTCTAAACACACAAGTTGACACAAGTTGATCCACGTGATCGATTCCTTAGCCGTGTGCGGTGCCCCCTGCCACCATATTCCTCGATAATACTGTAGCGGAGTTTAGGCGAAGCCCTGCTGCTGTAGTTCATCAAGATCGTCACCACGCCGTCGTGCTGACGAAACTCTTCCCCGACACTTTGCTGGATCGGAGTCCGGGGATCGTCATCGAGCTGAACGTGTGCTCGAACTCGGAGGTGCCGTAGTTTCGGTGCTTGATCGGTTGGATCGTGAAGACGTACGACTACTTCCTCTACGTCGTGTCATCGCTTCCGCAGTCGGTCTGCGTTGGGTACGTAGACAACACTCTCCTCTCGTTGCTATGCATCACATGATCCTGTGTGCGCGTAGGAAAATTTTTGAAATTACTACGAAACCCAACAGTGGTATCAGAGCCAGGTTATTGATGTTGATGTTATATGCACGAGTAGAACACAAGTGAGTTGTGGACGATACAAGTCATACTGCCTACCAGCATGTCATATTTTGGTTCGGCGGTATTGTTGGACTAGACGACCCAGACCAACCTTACGCGTACGCTTACGCGAGACCGGTTCCCTCGACGTGCTTTGCACAGAGATGGCTTGCGGGCGACTGTCTCTCCAACTTTAGTTGAACCAAGTATGGCTACGCCCGGTCCTTGCGAAGGTTAAAACGGAGTCTATTTGACAAACTATCGTTGTGGTTTTGATGCGTAGGTGAGATTGGTTCTTACTTAAGCCCGTAGCAGCAACGTAAAAAATTGCAACAACAAAGTAGAGGACGTCTAACTTGTTTTTGCAGGGCATGTTGTGATGTGATATGGTCAAGGCATGATGCTGAATTTTATTGTATGAGATGATCATGTTTTGTAACCAAGTTATCGGCAACTGGCAGGAGCCATATGGTTGTCGCTTTATTGTATGCAATGCAATCGCGATGTAATGCTTAACTTTATTACTAAACGGTAGTGATAGTCGTGAAAGCATAAGATTGGCGAGACGACAACGATGCTACGATGGAGATCAAGGTGTCGCGCTGGTGACGATGGTGATCATGACGGTGCTTCGGAGATGGAGATCACAAGCACGAGATGATGATGGCCATATCATATCACTTATATTGATTGCATGTGATGTTTATATTTTTATGCATCTTATCTTGCTTTGATTGACGGTAGCATTATAAGATGATCTCTCATTAAATTATCAAGAAGTGTTCTCCCTGAGTATCCACCGTTGCCAAAGTTCGTCGTGCCCAGACACCACGTGATGATCGGGTGTGATAAGCTCTACGTCCATCTACAACGGGTGCAAGCCAGTTTTTGCACACGCAGAATACTCAGGTTAAACTTGACGAGCCTAGCATATGCAGATATGGCCTCGGAACACGGAGACCGAAAGGTCGAGCGTGAATCATATAGTAGATATGATCAATATAACGATGTTCACCATTGAAAACTACTCCATCTCACGTGATGATCGGTTATGGTTTAGTTGATTTGGATCACGTAATCACTTAGAGGATTAGAGGGATGTCTATCTAAGTGGGAGTTCTTAAGTAATATGATTAATTGAACTTAAATTTATCATGAACTTAGTACCTGATAGTATCTTGCTTGTTTATGTTGATTGTAGATAGATGGCTCGTGCTGTTGTTCCGTTGAATTTTAATGCGTTCCTTGAGAAAGCAAAGTTGAAAGATGATGGTAGCAATTACACGGACTGGGTCCGTAACTTGAGGATTATCCTCATTGCTGCACAGAAGAATTACGTCCTGGAAGCACCGCTGGGTGCCCGGCCTGCTGCTGGAGCAACACCAGATGTTATGAACGTCTGGCAGAGCAAAGCTGATGACTACTCGATAGTTCAGTGTGCCATGCTTTACGGCTTAGAATCGGGACTTCAACGACGTTTTGAACGTCATGGAGCATATGAGATGTTCCAGGAGTTGAAGTTAATATTTCAAGCAAATGCCCGGATTGAGAGATATGAAGTCTCCAATAAGTTCTATAGCTGCAAGATGGAGGAGAACAGTTCTGTCAGTGAGCATATACTCAAAATGTCTGGGTATAATAATCACTTGATTCAATTGGGAGTTAATCTTCCGGATGATTGCGTCATCGACAGAATTCTCCAATCACTGCCACCAAGCTACAAGAGCTTCGTAATGAACTATAATATGCAAGGGATGAACAAGACTATTCCCGAGCTCTTCGCAATGCTGAAAGCTGCGGAGGTAGAAATCAAGAAGGAGCATCAAGTGTTGATGGTTAACAAGACCACTAGTTTCAAGAAAAAGGGAAAAGGGAAGAAAAAGGGGAACTTCAAGAAGAAGGGCAAGCAAGTTGCTGCTCAAGAGAAGAAACCTAAGTCTGGACCTAAGCCTGAAACTGAGTGCTTCTACTGCAAGCAGACTGGTCACTGGAAGCGGAACTGCCCCAAGTATTTGGCGGATAAGAAGGATGGCAAGGTGAACAAAGGTATATGTGATATACATGTTATTGATGTGTACCTTACTAGAGCTTGCAGTAGCACCTGGGTATTTGATACTGGTTCTGTTGCTAATATTTGCAACTCGAAACAGGGACTACAGAATAAGCGGGCACTGGCAAAGGACGAGGTGACGATGCGCGTGGGAAACGGTTCCAAAGTCGATGTGATCGCAGTCGGCACGCTACCTCTACATCTACCTTCGGGATTAATATTAGACCTAAGTAATTGTTATTTGGTGCCAGCGTTGAGCATGAACATTATATCTGGATCTTGTTTAATGCGAGACGGTTATTCATTTAAATCAGAGAATAATTGTTGTTCTATTTATATGAGTAATATCTTTTATGGTCATGCACCCTTGAAGAGTGGTCTATTTTTATTGAATCTCGATAGTAGTAATACACATATTCATAATGTTGAAGCCAAAAGATGCAGAGTTGATAATGAAAGTGCAACTTATTTGTGGCACTGTCGTTTAGGTCATATCGGTATAAAGCGCATGAAGAAACTCCATACCGATGGACTTTTGGAACCACTTGATTATGAATCACTTGGTACTTGCGAACCGTGCCTCTTGGGCAAGATGACTAAAACACCGTTCTCCGGTACTATGGAGAGAGCAACAGATTTGTTGGAAATCATACATACCGATGTATGTGGCCCGATGAATATTGAGGCTCGTGGCGGATATCGTTATTTTCTCACCTTCACAGATGATTTAAGCAGATATGGGTATATTTACTTAATGAAACATAAGTCTGAAACATTTGAAAAGTTCAAAGAATTTCAGAGTGAAGTTGAAAATCATCGTAACAAGAAAATAAAGTTTCTACGATCTGATCGTGGAAGAGAATATTTGAGTTACGAGTTTGGTGTACATTTGAAAAACTGTGGAATAGTTTCGCAACTCACGCCACCCGGAACACCACAGCGTAATGGTGTGTCCGAACGTCGTAATCGTACTTTACTAGATATGGTGCGATCTATGATGTCTCTTACTGATTTACCGCTATCATTTTGGGGATATGCTTTAGAGACGGCCGCATTCACGTTAAATAGGGCACCATCAAAATCCGTTGAGACGACGCCTTATGAACTGTGGTTTGGCAAGAAACCAAAGTTGTCGTTTCTTAAAGTTTGGGGCTGCGATGCTTATGTAAAAAAACTTCAACCTGATAAGCTCGAACCCAAATCGGAGAAATGTGTCTTCATAGGATACCCAAAGGAAACTATTGGGTACACCTTCTATCACAGATCCGAAGGCAAAACATTCGTTGCTAAGAATGGATCATTTCTAGAGAAGGAGTTTCTCTTGAAAGAAGTGAGTGGGAGGAAAGTAGAACTTGACGAGGTAACTGTACCTGCTCCCTTACTGGAAAGTAGTTCATCACAGAAAACTGTTTCAGTGACACCTACACCAGTTAGTGAGGAAGCCAATGATAATGATCATGAAACTTCAGATCAAGATACTACTGAACCGCGTAGATCAACCAGAGTAAGATCCGCACCAGAGTGGTACGGTAATCCTGTTCTGGAGGTCATGCTACTAGATCATGATGAACCTACGAACTATGAAGAAGCGATGGTGAGCCCAGATTCCGTAAAGTGGCTTGAAGCCATGAAATCTGAGATGGGATCCATGTATGAGAACAAAGTATGGACTTTGGTTGACCTGCCCGATGATCGGCAAGCAATTGAGAATAAATGGATTTTTAAGAAGAAGACTGACGCTGATGGTAATGTTACTGTCTACAAAGCTCGACTTGTCGCAAAAGGTTTTCGGCAAGTTCAAGGAATTGACTACGATGAGACCTTCTCACCCGTAGCGATGCTTAAGTCCGTCCGAATCATGTTAGCAATTGCCGCATTTTATGATTATGAAATTTGGCAAATGGATGTCAAAACTGCATTCCTGAATGGATTTCTGGAAGAAGAGTTGTATATGATGCAACCAGAAGGTTTTGTCGATCCAAAGGGAGCTAACAAAGTGTGCAAACTCCAGCGATCCATTTATGGACTGGTGCAAGCCTCTCGGAGTTGGAATAAACGTTTTGATAGTGTGATCAAAGCATTTGGTTTTATACAGACTTTCGGAGAAGCCTGTATTTACAAGAAAGTGAGTGGGAGCTCTGTAGCATTTCTGATATTATATGTGGATGACATATTACTGATTGGAAATGATATAGAATTTCTGGATAGCATAAAGGGATACTTGAATAAAAGTTTTTCAATGAAAGACCTCGGTGAAGCTGCTTACATATTAGGCATCAAGATCTAAAGAGATAGATCAAGACGCTTAATTGGACTTTCACAAAGCACATACCTTGACAAAATTTTGAAGAAGTTCGGATCAAGCGAAGAAAGGGTTCTTGCCTGTGTTACAAGGTGTGAAATTGAGTAAGACTCAATGCCCGACCACTGCAGAAGATAGAGAGAATATGAAAGATGTTCCCTATGCATCAGCCATAGGCTCTATCATGTATGCAATGCTGTGTACCAGACCTGATGTGTGCCTTGCTATAAGTTTAGCAGGGAGGTACCAAAGTAATCCAGGAATGGATCACTGGACAGCGGTCAAGAACATCCTGAAATACCTGAAAAGGACTAAGGATATGTTTCTCGTATATGGAAGTGACAAAGAGCTCATCGTAAAAGGTTACGTTGATGCAAGCTTTGACACTGATCCGGACGATTCTAAATCGCAAACCGGATACGTGTTTACATTAAACGGTGGAGCTGTCAGTTGGTGCAGTTCTAAACAAAGCGTCGTAGCGGGATCTACATGTGAAGCGGAATACATAGCTACTTCGGAAGCAGCAAATGAAGGAGTCTGGATGAAGGAGTTCATATCCGATCTAGGTTTCATACCTAGTGCATCGGGTCCAATGAAAATCTTTTGTGACAATACTGGTGCAATTGCCTTGGCAAAGGAATCCAGATTTCACAAAAGGACCAAACACATCAAGAGACGCTTCAACTCCATCCGGGATCTAGTCCAGGTGGGAGACATAGAGATTTGCAAGATACATACGGATCTGAATGTTGCAGACCCGTTGACTAAGCCTCTTCCACGAGCAAAACATGATCAGCACCAAAGCTCCATGGGTGTTAGATTCATTACAGTGTAATCTAGATTATTGACTCTAGTGCAAGTGGGAGACTGAAGGAAATATGCCCTAGAGGCAATAATAAAGTTATTATTTATTTCCTTATAATCATGATAAATGTTTATTATTCATGCTAGAATTGTATTTACCGGAAACATAATACATGTGTGAATACATAGACAAACAAAGTGTCACTAGTATGCCTCTACTTGACTAGCTCGTTAATCAAAGATGGTTATGTTTCCTAACCATGAACAATGAGTTGTTATTTGATTAACGAGGTCACATCATTAGTAGAATGATCTGATTGACATGACCCATTCCATTAGCTTAGCACCCGATCGTTTAGTATGATGCTATTGCTTTCTTCATGACTTATACATGTTCCTATGACTATGAGATTATGCAACTCCCGTTTACCGGAGGAACACTTTGGGTACTACCAAACGTCACAAACTGGGTGATTATAAAGGAGTACTACAGGTGTCTCCAATGGTCGATGTTGGGTTGGCGTATTTCGAGATTAGGATTTGTCACTCCGATTGTCGGAGAGGTATCTCTGGGCCCTCTCGGTAATACACATCACATAAGCCTTGCAAGCATTACGACTAATATGTTAGTTGTGAGATGATGTATTACGGAACGAGTAAAGAGACTTGCCGGTAACGAGATTGAACTAGGTATTGGATACCGACGATCGAATCTCGGGCAAGTAACATACCGATGACAAAGGGAACAACGTATGTTGTTATGCGGTCTGACCGATAAAGATCTTCGTAGAATATGTAGGAGCCAATATGGGCATCCAGGTCCCGCTATTGGTTATTGACCGGAGACGTGTCTCGGTCATGTCTACATTGTTCTCGAACCCGTAGGGTCCGCACGCTTAAGGTTACGATGACAGTTATATTATGAGTTTATGCATTTTGATGTACCGAAGATTGTTCGGAGTCCCGGATGTGATCACGAACATGACGAGGAGTCTCGAAATGGTCGAGACATAAAGATTGATATATTGGAAGTCTATGTTTGGACATCGGAAGTGTTCCGGGTGAAATCGGGATTTTACCGGGTTACCGGGAGGTTACCGGAACCCCCCGGGAGCCATATGGGCCATCATGGGCCTTAGTGGAAAGGAGAAAGGGGCAGCCCAAGGGGGCTGCGCGCCTCCCCCCTTCCCCTAGTCCTATTAGGACTAGGAGAGGTGGCCGGCCACCCCTCTCCCTCTTTCCCCCTTGGGAATCCTAGTTGGAATAGGATTGGGGAGGGAGTCCTACTCCCGGTAGGAGTAGGACTCCTCCTGCGCCACCTCCTCCTGGCCGGCGCCTCCTCCCCCCTTGGCTCCTTTATATACGGAGGCAGGGGCACCTCTAAACACACAAGTTGACACAAGTTGATCCACGTGATCGATTCCTTAGCCGTGTGCGGTGCCCCCTGCCACCATATTCCTCGATAATACTGTAGCGGAGTTTAGGCGAAGCCCTGCTGCTGTAGTTCATCAAGATCGTCACCACGCCATCGTGCTGACGAAACTCTTCCCCGACACTTTGCTGGATCGGAGTCCGGGGATCGTCATCGAGCTGAACGTGTGCTCGAACTCGGAGGTGCCGTAGTTTCGGTGCTTGATCGGTTGGATCGTGAAGACGTACGACTACTTCCTCTACGTCGTGTCATCGCTTCCGCAGTCGGTCTGCGTTGGGTACGTAGACAACACTCTCCTCTCGTTGCTATGCATCACATGATCCTGTGTGCGCGTAGGAAAATTTTTGAAATTACTACGAAACCCAACAATAGATTGGTAGGAAAAGACCATCACTCGTCCCCAACCGCCACTCATAAGGAAGACAATCAATAAATACCTCATGCTCCAACTTCGTTACATAGCGGTTCACCATATGTGCATGCTACGGGAATCACAAACATCAACACAAGTATTTCTACAATTCACAACCACCCACTAGCATGACTCTAATATCACCATCTTTATATCGCAAACTATTGCAAGGAATCAAACATATCATATCCAGTGATCTACAAGTTTTATGTAGGATTTTATGAGTAACCATGTGAATGACCAGTTCCTGTCATCTCTCTAAATAGATATAAGTGAAGCAAGAGAATTTAAATCTTTCTACAAAAGATATGCCCACTCTCTAACAAATATAAGTGAAGCAAAAGAGCATTCTACAAATGGTGGTTGTCTATGTAAAGAGAAACAGGCAATCCAAGCTTCAAATGATATAAGTGAAGCACATGAATCATTCTATAAAGCCATACTCAAAAGATATAAGTGAAGTGCAATGAGCATTCTATAAATCAACCAAGGACTATCTCATACCAGCATGGTGCATAAAATAAAAATGAAAAGTAAATGCAAAAGACGCCCCAAGATTGCACATATCACATGAACGAAACGAATCCGAAAACATACCGATACTTGTTGAAGGAAGAGGGGATGCCTTCCGGGGCATCCCCAAGATTAGACGCTTGAGTCTCCTTGAATATTTACTTGGGGTGCCTCGGGAATCCCCAAGCTTGAGCTCTTGCCTCTCCTCCTTCTTCTCACATCAAGACCTTCTCGATCATCGAACACTTCATCCACACAAAACTTCAACAGAAAACTCAGTAAGATCACTAATCTAATATAACTTTTTCATGGCTTAATGAAGCAAATCACTACTCTAAGTACTGTTACAAACCAATTCATATTTTGTTTTTGCATTGTGTCTACTTTAATATAACTTTCTCATGGCTTAATCCACTGATATAAATCGTTAGTTTCATCAAAACAAGCAAACTATGCATCAAAAACAGAATCTGTCTAAAACAGAACAGTCTGTAATAATCTGAACATTCACCATACTTCTGATACTTGAAAAATTCTACCAAAATTAGCAAAAATAAAATATTTGTATATGAAGACAGTGCAAAAAGAATCAGAATCATTTGACATTCCAGCTAAAAATGTAAAATTGCGCACTACAGCCAAAGTTTCTGTCCTGCACCGTACAAACCATCAAGCAAATATAAATATCCTAAAGGCAAACCTTGGCACATTATTTTTATTTTTAAACCTTATAAAAGCACACAACAGAAATAAATGGCTCTCTAAAACTTCTGGGTTGTCTCCCTGGCAACGCTTTCTTTAAAGCCATTAAGCTAGGCATATAGTGCTCAAGTAGTGAATCCACCCGGATCCCAAGGTATATCAAAGCCAATTTTAATTAACAATGATTTGTAATTTAGTGGTGAGCACAAGGTAACATATATCATGTAATGACGAAGTCTAACTCTCTTCCTATGCATCGGCATGTCATAAAAGAACAATTCATGCACACATAGTAAAGGCCAATGCATAGTATAAACAGTTTCTTGCAATTTTATCATGTGGGAAGCATAGAGAGGTGGAGATATAGTTCCTATCTCATAATAATTGCAAGTAGGAGAAGCAAGCACATGCATATTATATTCATCAAAATCATCATGTGCAATGGTAAAAGGCAACCCATCAATATAATTCTTAATAAGTGCAAACTTCTCTGATATAGTGTAGTTGGGACAATTCAAAAAGATAATAGGACTATCATGCGTGGGTGAAATAGCAACAATTTCATGTTTAACATAACGAACTATAGCAAGTTCATCTCCATAAGCATAATTCATATTGGCATCTTGGCCACAAGCATAGCAAGCATCATCAAAAAGGGATATTTCAAGAGAATCAACGGGATCATAACAATCATCATAGCAATCATCCTTCGGTAAGCACGAAGGGGAATTAAACAATGTGTGAGTTGAAGAGTTACTCTCATTAGAAGGTGGGCATGGGTAGCTAATCCACTCTTCCTCCTTTTGTTCTTCGCTCTCCTCCTCATCTTTTTCATCAAATGAGCTCACAGTTTCATCAACTTCTTCTTCCATAGATTCCTGCAAAATATTAGTCTCTTCTCGGACAGCGGAGACTTTCTTAATAAGCGCATTAATTTCGTAATTGTATTCATAATTCTCATAACAATATTTCAGTATAGCTAAATTTTTAGGTCTATAAACAGCATCATCAAAATCTTCAAATTCTTTAAACATAGATTCAATTTCATAAGCACCCTTAAAAGCAACAAATTCTTCAATTTCTTCCACATCATAGTAACCATATATACCGTTAGCATAAGAAGCTAAGGTTTCATTATTATTATATTCACAGGAAAAGGGAAGGTGTGGAGCCTTCACCTTAGAGCAACAAGTATAATTATATCTCAAGCATAGTTTCTAGCATACCAATTCAATATATGAATTTGATCCCATAATAGTTTCCCTTTTTGTGTCAGGCGGTAATCCCTAAAGTATTCACGTTGATCCAACGCTACTCCCATTACATAATTGAATGGGGTTTTCTCAGGATTATTAAAGTAGTACATAATATTTTTCACATAACCAGCATCGAGGGTTTTAGGAGGTTCCCCATCTCCATGAGTAGCAAGTACACCTAATTTTTTTGGTATTTCGTGTTCCATATCCATAACTAAAGATACAGAACAACTAAGAACAGCAAATAAAAATTACTTAGTGATAAAGCAAACAAGCACACGTGAGAATATTCACCCCACGCTATTGCTCCCCGGCAACGGCGCCAGAAAAAGGTCTTGATATCCCACAAGTATAGGGGATCGCAACAGTTTTTGATAAGTAAGAGTGTCGAACCCAACGAGGATCTAAAGGTAGAACAAATATTCCCTCAAGTTCTATCGACCACCGATACAACTCTACGCACACTTGACGTTCGCTTTACCTAGAACAAGTATGAAACTAGAAGTACTTTGTAGGTGTTGTTGGATAGGTTTGCAAGATAATAAAGAGTACGTAAATAAAAAGTAGGGGCTGTTTAGATTAAGAAACAATAAAGTAAATATAGCGAGTGTGGAAAAGTGGTGGTAGGAGTTGCGAAATTGCCCCTAAGCAATTGACTACTTTACTAGACCGATAGCAAGTATTATGTGGGAGAGGCCACTGCTAGCATGTCACCCCTGACTTGGAATTCTATGCACTTATGATTGGAACTATTAGCAAGCATCCGCAACTACTAATGTTAATTAAGGTAAAACCCAACCATAGCATTAAGATATCACTACGAAAAAAGACACGTCTGTGACATTTTGGGCCGAACGAAAAAAAATTTGTCATACATATGACACTTCTATGACGATAATTGTGACAAAACCCGGTATCATCATAGATGTGGTGGGCTCCTACTTCTATGACAAAAAATCATGACAGAAAATGGGCTTTTCGTCCTGGGCGGGCCGGAGACGCAGCTGCATGACATTCTTTGGGCCGTCCATGATGGAAAAAATCATGGTAGAAGCGAGGGGGAGGAAAATTTCGGGGAGTTCCTGGTTACGATGGGAGGTCGGGGGCCGAGCGATGCGTGTTTCTCTCGTACATGTACGCGTGTGTGTGCGAGGTGTTGGCTCTAACTGAACCCTAGCGAGGCGTTGGGCTCTAACTGAACCCGAGTGATTGCACTGCAGGCTACGCATTACTGAACCCGAGCAATCGATCGATGGCTGTTAACTGAACCCGATCGAGCGATTCCTTGGCTACTACTGCTAACTGAAGCCGATCGATGGGATGAACTGTGAGCATTGCGGGGGGTGGATGAACAGTGAGCGGTGGCGTTGCCTCTGGATGAACAGGACCCCATGGTGTGGTGGAGGGCTCGATGAATAGTAGATGGTGGAGGGGTGCCCGTGGAGGGGTGCATGAACATGACCCCGTGGTGTGGCGGGCAGGATGAACATTAGACGGTGGAGGGGTGGTTGAACAGGACCCGTTGGTGTGGAGGGCTGGATGAACAGTAGACGATGGAGGGGTGGTTGAACAGTAGCCGGTGGAGTAGCGCGCGGTGGAGGCTGGATGAACAGGAGCCCGTGGAGGCTGGAGGAGGTCGACGGTGGATGAACAGTAGCTCGTGGAGGCTGGAGGGGGTCGACGGTGGAGATGAACAGTATCCCGTGGAGTCCCGTTTTGCGGTATGCCACACCCCTCCCGATGAACAGGACCCCCGTTTCGACCGTAGCGCTCCAACACAAGTCTGTTTCCTCTGTTTTGCGGTACGCCACACCCCTCCTGATCAACAGGACCCCCGTTTTGACCGTAGGAGGTCCGTTTCCTCCGTTTTGCGGTACGCCACACCCCTCCCGATCAACAGGACCCCCGTATCGACCGTAGGAGGTCTGTTTCCTCCGTTGTGCGGTACGCCAGGCCTCGTTTCTATCGCCTCTTCCGTCCAAGCCCTCCTGATGAACACGACCATGCATTCCGTTGCCTCCCCATGAACACGACGACGACGCTGTTTCTCCGTTCCGACCCAGCCATGTACACGAGCCCTCACCATACGTATGCACGAGTAGGAGTTCGAGACCCCGCCCATATGTACACATACGTGGCCGTATTTTCTTTCTTGCACCCTGGCCGCCTCTACTATGACACGTGCGCGCCTCTACATCCACCAGTATATATGTACGTACACGTTCGTGACCAGAATGACAATGCAACGTATGCTTCAACCAGGTGGGTCCCGACTGTCAGGCACTTCCTTGCCTGCGAAGATGTAGCTGGTGGGTCCCAGCAGTCAGGGGGCAAATCGTTTTTTTTTGCCCGGATGCACTTCCTTGCGTGCGAAGATGTAGCTGGTGGGACCCAGCAGTAGGGGGGCTGGTGGGTCCCA
>NC_041386.1:58970796-58989776 GCF_002162155.2 Triticum dicoccoides | reverse complement strand
GAAGATGTAGCTGGTGGGTCCCAGCAGTCAGGGGGGCGAATAGTTTTTTTTGCCCGGCCGCACTTCCTTGCGTGTGAAGGTGTAGCTGGTGGGTCCCAGCAGTCAAGGGGGAAACATTTTTTTCGTGAAATACGGTGGCCCATCCGGTGGGTCCCTGCTGTCAGGTGGAGGAATCATTATTTTCCGCGTAATAAGGAGGCACTTCCTTACTGCCGCCGTGGACCTAGCTGTCAGCCTCTCCACGTACAGTCCACGTCCGATGGAAGTCGTTCCTTGACCACGTTGACCACGCCGCGCCGAGAGCACTAGGGCAGTGGACGACGGCGAGGCCTAGGAAGGGGACGACACGGAGGCAGGGAAGACTCGGCAGTTGTTTCCCACGCGAAAGGGAGTACGACTGCACGAGGGTTTACTGGTTCATCTGTCGTCGTCGGAGAATAACAGCAGGTGTGGGTGAGTAGAGGGATGGCTAGGCCAGCGATGGGAGTACGGTCGGGCGGTGAGGCCTGTGCGGCAGCACGTCCGACCGCGAGGAGGAGGGAGCAGGCAGTCCCGCCGGCGCTTGTTTGAGCGGCTGGAGCAGGAAGAGCAGAGATTGAAGAAGCACGACGGCCGTTGGATGGACATCCAATAGTCAGTGCTTGTGCGTCAACCTTTTTTTAGGAAAGCCTCAAATTTGTGGAAAACAACATACAGCCCATCTGCCATTATTTCTAATAATTTACAGCCCATTTGCTAATTCTTAAGGTTTTTTTTGGAGCCCATATTCTTTTTGTTAGCATTGCAGCCCATATTGTGGCAACGGTTAAAAAATTATACGAAATTTTTCATATTTCGGTGCGGTTCAAACTGTTTTTAATCCCGAAATTTCGACTCACATTCAAACTGATTTTAAAAATAAATGTATATCAATATAAAATCCAACAAATTCTCCACGCATAAAAATTAATGTAATTTAAAAATCTTGAAATGAAAAAAAAGATATTTGAAACTAATTGTCGGTTTGATGTGTTTTAAAAATGTACAACCCATTTCTCATTACTGATGGGCCATTTTCTCGGCCAGCCGAATGAAAGCTCTCCTCGTCTTGAAAGATTTGCAGCCCAACAGGCCTGACAAAGCGACTTACTTGGAAAATCACAAAAAAACTGGGTTGTGGCCGTGGACCCAGCTGTCAGCCTCTTCACGTACAGTACTCTTCCGATGGAAGTCGTTCCTTGACCATGTTGACCACGCCGCGCGGAGAGCACCACGGCGGTGGACGACGGCGAGGCCTAGGAAGGGGACGACGCGGCAGTGGAAGCCCGCGTGGAGAGGACTACGAGGGTTCACTGGTTCGGTGCGGTGTGAGGCTGCCGTCGCCGCAGGGCCTGGCTAGCGGTGGGAATAGTAGGGGGTGGTGAGGCCTCTGCGGCAGCACAGATGGCCAGGGGAGGTAGGAGCATGCGGCACGACCAGCGCTGCTTTGGGCGGCTGGAGCAAGAAGACCAGAGGTTGAAGAAGCACTACGGCCGTTGGATGGACATCGTACGGTCACTGGAGCTAGAATCGTTCATATTGACTAAGTTGACAAAGCCCTTCGTCCCCGTCAACTTAGTAGGCCCACAAGTCAGCCTCCCAGCAAGGTGGGTCCCAGCAAGCCGGGGGAGTATTCATTTTTTTGTGCGTGATAAGGAGGCACTTCCGGTGGGTCCGAGCTGACAGCGGGGGGGCGTTTTTTTGCGAAATATGGTGGCCCGTCCGATGGGTCCCAGCAGTCAGGGGGAAACAATTTTTTCGCAAAATACTGGTGGCCTGTCCGGTGGGTCCCTGCTGTCAGGTGGAGGAATAATTATTTTCCGCGTAATAAGGAGGCACTTCCTTGTGGCTGTCCTGGACCCAGCTGTCAGCCTCTGCACGTACAATACTCTTCAGATGGAAGTCGGTCGTTGACCATGTTGACCACGCCACGTCGAGACCACCAGGGCGGTGGACGATGGCAAGGACTAGGAAGGGGACGAATCGGAGCCGGGGAAGACGCAGCAGTGGATGCCCACGCGAAGAGGAGTATGAGGGTTCACTGGTTCGGCTGCGGTGTGAGGCTGCTATCGCCGCAGATTAACAGGGGGTGTGGGTGAGTAGAGGGATGGCCTGGCCAGCGGTGGGAGTAGTAGGGGGCGGTAAGGCCTCCGTGGCGTCACAGCCGGCCACGGGAGGCAGGAGCACGCAGCACGACCGACGCTGGTTTGGGCGGCTGGAACAAGAAGACCAGAGGTTGAAGAAGCACTACGGTCGTTGGATGAACATCGTACGGTAACAAGAGCTAGAATCATTCATATTGACTAAGTTGACAAAGCCCTCCGTCCCCGTCAACTTGGTAGGCCCACAAGTCAGCCTCAATATTCTTTTTTTGTGCGTAGTAAGGAGGCACTTCCTTGCGTGCGAATATGGCTGGTGGGTCCGACATGTCAGCGGGGGGCACTTTATTTCATGAAATACAGAGGCCCTTCCGGTGGGTCCCAGATGTCAGGTGGAGGAATCATTATTTTGCGCGTAATACGGAGGCACATCCTTGTGTGCGGCTGTGGACCCAGCTGTCAGCCTCTCCACGCATAGTCTACTTCTGATGGTGTCGTTCATTGACCACGTTGACCACGCTGCGCCGAGCGCATCCAAGGTGGTGGACGACGGCGAGGCCCCGGACAGCAACGAGCCAGAGATGGGAAGACGCGGGAGTAGAGTCGCGGACGGAGAGGTGTACGAGGGTTAACTGGTTCTAGTGCGATGTGGTTCGGCAGTCGGTGGAGAAGAACATGAGGTGTGGAGGGGTGGAGGGATGGCCTGGACAACGATGGAGTAGCGCTTCATAGCGAAGTGTGCTAAGCAGAGCTGCTAGCAGCAGGAGGCGGGAGGTGGTCCTGGCGGCGCTGGAGGAAGAAGATGAGAGATTGAAGATGGATGCATGTCGTTGGATGTAAATCCAACGGCTAACATGTCAGAATCATTTGTTGACTAAATTGACAACGACTTGCATTGGCTTTGACCTATTGGCCCACATTTCAGCCTCCAAAAATGTGGCACGTATTCAACCCATTTTTCAGAATTTACAGTCTTTTTTTACGCAGTAGAATTTGCAGTCAATTTGATCTTTTTTTTGAATTACAGCCATTAGCTGGGCTAGGTGAACAAATAATGTAGCGTCCATGCGGACCGTTTATTTTATTTCCTAAAAAATTACAAGCCATTTGCACTTTCTCGAAATACATGATTTTGCTGGGCTGATTCTAATTATAATGTTGGGTTGGGCCAGCAATGTTATCAAAAAATAAAAAGGGGCTGAGCATTTTGTTATAAATATATTTAAATAATAAGTGATATTATTACATTCGTCCTTAAATCTTACCAAGCTTTTCTACACAATCACTAGGATTTTCGTGCCAAAACAATCGAGGATTTTATTTGTTAAGAAATTATTTTTATAAGTTAATAAGATGTGGGATATTGTTTTCTTACATATGTAGGTATCTGTTAAATATATGATGACAATAAAAATAATATATAATAACATATGAAATAATTTTTTTAGAAAAACAGGGAGCATCTCCCCGGTTCCATTGCTGAGAACGAAACCACAACATATTCTGATACAGCAGCTCAAAGAGCAGTTCGAAAGCAAAGGTAGAAAAGCTACAAACTAGGGGGTGGATGAACAAGTTCTCTGAATAACACAAATCACCCGAGCGGTGCCAAAGGCAGAGCGGATAGAGCACTCAAATGACACAAGGAGGGTCCAGCGAAGCCTTCATGGTCTTCAGCCGAGGGGCCGTGTCAGCCTGCGGCGACCAGTAAGCAAGCGGAGAGACCGGGCTGGAAGGCATAGCATGGTGGATGTCCCTCTTTTTCGGCGCCAGGTGCCCATCATCTTCATCAGAGATCTTGAGACGAGCCCACGGGTCCAGCCCCAGAGCAGGTCGAGCCTTGTTCAGCCACAAGTGATCGCCAACGGTTTCTGGAGGGATCTTGTTAGGGTTTCCATGAAGCTCATCAACTTTTCCTTGTCCGATCCGGAGGAGAGAATCGCCCAGTTCCTCACCATGTTCCTAATCAACCTCAAGACCTACGGAATGGAAATCCAGGAGGTGTTACTGAAAATCATAGAATTTCTATATTTCCAGAGGCACCAAAGGACAGCTGAGCTAACAGTGTTTAAAACTGAGCACTTTTTGGTAGCAATCCAGAATCTGGCGACAGATTCGGAGGATGAGCCAATCTGACTACAGAAATATTCCTCAATGTGGGCCCAGAGATGTTTAGCAACTATAAATTCAAAAAATAGGTGAGAACAAGACTCTTGTTCCAAGCAGTAAACACAATCAAGGGGTTTGATGATGTGTCTCTTCCTAAGGTTATCCCTAGTCATCAATTTGTTTTTGGAGAGAAGCCAGAGAAATACATGAATTTTAGGGGGAACTTTCAATTTCCATACATCAGGGATAAACACGGGTTGAACCCCTCTAAAGTTGATAACATGATAGAGGGAGCTGGAGGAATACTTCCCCTTATTGTCCAGACACCAAATCAGGGCATCCGGCTCGACAGTAAAGGTAATGCTTTTCTTAAAGAGAGTTTTAGGCATTGACCGTCCCAAACTTTATTGACACTTTTGTTAAGCTCATTGCGGATAGAGTAAATAGGCCAAAATTGGACTGCTAGGGGGGATGTGCCAAACCAACTATCTTCCCAGAATCTGGTTCTGCTCCCATCCCCTATGTTCCATCTGTAGCCAAATTTCACAGCATGCATAATAGATTTTAATCCTTTGCAGAATCTAGAGGTCTTAGGGTTGGAGGAAGGGACAAAAATATTAGGTTTATTTCCTAGGTATTTATGGGAAATAAGAAGCTTCCAGGGTTTCAGGTCTTCCTCATAGAATCTTTTAATCCAAGACCCTAGAAGACAGATGTTAATTTCTTGGAGGTTAGGTATGCCTAGGCCTCCAAAATATCTTTTCATAGAGACTAGGGCCCAATTAGCAAGGTGTAGCTTCCTATTTCCCTCAAAATCATTCCACAAGCAATGAGACATCTGAGAATTGATGAGGTTCACTGCCCATTTAGGGAACTTGAAGAAGGAGAGGAGATACACTGGAATGCTAGCCAAACAAGCTTGTATGAGGATCAATCTACCTCTGTAAGAGAGAAGTTTGCCCCTCCATCCAACAATCCTTTTAATGATTTTATCCAGAAGGGGTTGGATATCCTCTCTCCTCAGTTTATCATAGTGGAGAGGGATACCTAGGTACTTAACGGGGAAGTTACGTTTATTACAGACTAGAATAGAGAGGAAGTCAGCTAACTCCTGATCATCCATGTTGATAGGGATGAGTTCACTTTTAGAGTAGTTGATTCTCATGCCTGAGACTTGTTCAAACCAGGTTAGAACAGTTTTCAGATTGCTAGCATGTGTGGAGTCATTGTCTAAGAAAAGGATGGTATCATCTACATATTGAAGGCAGATGATGCCACCAGGGCAGACCTCAGGACAGAGCCCTGCAATCAGACTATGATCAGCAGCTTTGCTCAGCATTTTAGTAAGAATGTCCACTACTAAATTAAACAAAAGCGGGGAGATGGGGTCACCTTGCCTAAGGCCTTTACCAGCAAGGAAAAAATCACTTTCACAGTTATTTAACTTGACCCCAAAAGACCCCCCATGAGTAAGTTGTTGGATCCAACTCTCCTCTATGAAAGGCTTGTAAAGATCTAAGAGATCATTTTTCACCAAGTCCCAAAAATGCTGGTAAAACAAGAAGGGAATCACATCAGGACCAGGAGCCCCATCGGGATAAGAGCTAAAAATGGCTTCCTTCACCTCTGTCTCTGAAAAAGGGGCTTCTAGCAGCTCATTTTCAGCAGGAGAGACTTTTTCAGAAGCAGAGAAAAAATTGTTTTGTAGAGAGAACCCAGAAGGGTTTTCTTTCTTAAACAGGTCTTTGTAGAAGTCACTAGCCACTTTCAGCATCTCATCTACCTCAGTAACAGGACCATTAGGGCCATCAAGGGAGTGAATGAGGGTTTTCCTCCTCCTCTGGTTAGCTACTGCATGGAAGTAAGCAGTATTTCTATCACTTCCAACATATCTAGCAGAACTGTGGGTTTTCCTTCTGACAGGGCAATTCTCAACTTTATGGGTAACCATTTTGCAGATAAAACAACTCTTGGGCTTGACACATTTATCCAAATGATGCCCTGGTTCCCCACAGTTGTAGCAGATCACCTCAGAGTATGCCATAAGGCCCGAAGCAGGGGCAGGAGCAGTTTTCTGGATGTCCTATCTCTTCTTTTGCTGATTCTTGCCTTGAGATTTCCCACTGATCTGGGAGTCAGAACCACCAGCAGATTGATCTTGGGCAATTACAGGAGCCTGCCCAGATTGTGCCCCCATTTGGGGCGGAGGTGGGCCGTACCACTGCCCAACCGGCGCTCCCCCCCCCCCATTGTGATAGGGAAATTCATTGGAGTTCCTGGTTCCTGCTCATCCTCCAGCCAGATGTTGTCTCTCAGGAAGCAGAAATAACCACCAGACAGCTCAATTGAAGCAGATTGCAAGCCTAATTTCAATCTTCTGCAGGTTTGGGGGAGAGGTAAGGTAGGGGATCCACCTGCTCCAGCTCTGGTGGCGTGCTGGTGGGCAGGAGTCCGGTCAAGCATTCCCATCTCGCAGCACGACGTGGATCTCCTGAATTCACTTCTCCTTTCGCCCATCGAACGAACGCAATCGACGGCTCACTGGGGTGGGGCATCATGTGCTTCTCCAAGAAATCTCCTTCGAAGTAGATCTGCAGGGCTAGATTCAGCAGCTCCCAATCCACATGATCCTTGCACATCCGAGCATACCTGCGCGAGTGAGAGAACGGATTCGGTCCCTCCTCGGCTTCCTCCCTCGCAGCTTCCTCCTTTGCTTCCCTCCATTCGCGCGTGCACTGGGTCCAGGAGAGAGCGTTGTCGCGGATCCGCATCTCCTGCTCCCTCCATCTCCTCCCTCGAGTCTCCCGCAGCACCGCCGGCGCGACGGAGTCGAGCGGCTGGAGCATCTGCGGGAAGGCTTTGTAGACATGTGGGAGATGCATCTTGTACATCTACCTGTCTTCCAGCCATTCCCCCATGGATATGGCCGGCGACTCCATGGGGAGCGCAAGCGGACTTGCTGAGGGGGGCAGGCGCGCCCGGAGTCAAGAGGCGGGGGTGGCGGCGAGATCTATTTGCCAATTACTCCCTCCTTTTCGGTTTATAGGGCTCAATTCAAAAATCTCACCAACCAAGGTAGATGATGAGTGGTGGAATACTTTTTGTAGTTTGCAAAAGCACCTAATTAATGCACTTGTTTTCCTCAAAAAATTATGTTTATCAATGCATAAATTGCAATGCATGCATGCATAAAGTACATGCATTGGTCAATTTTCTCTTAATACTTGCATGCAATGATTTAATGCACCTTGGAATCTGAACATGTGATGGAAAACAACCAAATTGAGCCTTATAAAATTGAAAAACTAAAATTTGAGATAAGCCCTATAAACCGAAAAGGAGGGAGTATGTGAACTAAACAGTCAACATATAAAATAATTTAAATATATATAATATAGTTAGAAGGGAGACATAAGTTGGACCTGGCGTTCCTATTCTTATATATAAAAATAGACCATACCTCTGCGTTTTCTTCAAAAAAATACATAAATTGGGCTGCCAAAAATAAAACCTCGGATGGGAGGTCCATAGGCCGGTTGATACATGACAGCCCTAAGAAAATACAGACAGGCCTATGGACCTCCCATCCGAGGTCGTGGGCTGCGCATGTTAAAAATGAAAGCCTGGACGGGGCAGCCCAAAACCACGTCCAACACTTGCCAAAACTTCGTCCCTCGTTTTCTCTGTGTTTCGCACACTCGACATTGTGTGGGCATTTTGACTGTGCATCATATGAAGATGTGCTATGCATGAATGTTGATCAGCATGATGTTAACTGACTGGTAGTTCCATTTTCGACCATGAATAAAACTTCCAACATGATGTTAACCCTGTTTGAAAAGGCCATGTTAATATAAATGCTCTGCCTCTGAAAGTTGTAGTTTCTTATCTGAAACTGAACTTGCGGTTTCTAATCTGAAACTGAAACTTGCAGTTTCTTCTCTGAGAATCACATTGTCTGCACTTTTGTACTCCTATGAAACTACATTTTTAAGTGCTAAAAATAGATCTCTAGAATTCATAAAATACTTTGTATGCTCAATACTGCAAATCTGAAATTCAAAAGACATTCATATCTGAATGTACTCTCAAAATACACAACACAAAACACAATTCACAACGTGCAAATACTGACAACCCTAAGCTCCTCCTGACAATTCACAACCTGCCCGACTATTGGGCTGGGGGCAGCCCCCTCCTATTCCTCGGTGGCAGACAACCGCCCCATGAGATGATGTGAACGGCGAGGGAGACGATGGCGGGGAAGCGTCGTCGGGCCAACTATTTTTCTCCTCTTGTAGTTGGGTTCGGTCGACAAAGACTCCACCAGCTCGCTCTGGCAGGACACCCTCACAAACGGCACCCCATAGATGCTCGATCCTTCAATCTCAGGTGGATGCTCCATCTGGGATCGATACTCCCACCACCGCTCCCTCACGATCGGATTCGGTGAATCTGTTTGCTCCATGGCCCAGAGGAGCAGCTCTATGTACTTCGGCGCGACTCCCTCTGGGAGTATCGCCGCCTTTTCGCTCTGTTGCAGATATTTGGCCATGGATGTCGCCGTCGCCGCTAGTTGGTCCTTGTTGTCAAACCAAGACTGTATCTCCAACATCCTAGCTAGCTTCACAGGGTCGCCGTCTGCGATCCTCACGTATCGGTTGTACTCCTCCATCGATCTACTTCTCCACAGCACCTTCACTCGCCGGTGGTGGTTTTTGAATGGAAGAGGAGAGGAGCAGCGCTGGTTTTGGATTAGAACGGGAGAGGAGCGACGCTGGTCTTGGACTGGAACGGGATAGGAGGGGAGGTGGTTTTGAAATGGAAGAGGAGAGGAGCGGCGCTGCATTTAGATTGGGAGACTAGTTAATGTGGGGTTGCTTTCTTAATTGAAGGGTAAATTGATTTTTATTTTGATCCAGTCAGAGTGCGTCGGCCCTCTCGTCCAATCCTAAATCGCTGCCGCACGCTCCTCTCCCTCTTCTCCATTGCAAAACCACCTCCTCTCCTCTCCATCATCTCCATTCCAAAACCACCGTCTCGCCTCTCCCTCTTCTCTATTGCAAGACCACCGTGTCTCCTCCGTTTTCTAGATGCTTTGCTCCATGGCACGGGCGCAATCCATGGATACAAAATTAGTATACTGTATACTATTTAAAAGTCGAGGGCGGGGCTTTTCCTGCGCGGTAGGCGTCGGGGCAGTTCCGCCTAGTCGGTTCGACAGAGATGCGAGAAGACGAGGGAGTAGGCTGCTGCAAACGTAGGGCTGTGTGATTTGACAGCGAGTTACTGCTGGACAGGTGGGGCCCCGTGATTTGACTTGCCATTATCATTTTAACTGCGGCGCTACGACCGGAGTGAGTCTCCTAGATTCCTGACCACCTCCATACAGGTGCCTCTCCCAATGCTCCACCATATAGTACAGGCTGGCTCTTGCATGAGAGCCCACTTCTCCACTTTTTCCTTGCCTCTCTTTCCTCCACATATGCAAAAATGCCATGTAAAGCGCACTATTGTACTTACTTTTACTTGCTCCTACATGTGCTTAAGCTTGCCACATAGGCATAAAGTCTGATGTGGCAAGTTAATCAAGAAGAGAGAGAGACTAGTTTGGTGACCCAAGAAAGAAACGGTGCTAAGTGCGTGTACCTAGGTGAAAAGACAATTTTGAGTCTATAGCTAATTAAATGAAGCAAACTTAGCAACACCATTTCATTGGAAGAGGTCACTCCTTGGCAAATGCAATAAATACACACGCTTACTAGCACCGTTTCTTCCTTGATTACGAAGAAAGAGATAGAGAGGAGTAACAAAAAATACACTTATAGCAAACCTTGTTGTAGTATGAGTGACTAAGTGATGACTATGTATGACATGCCAACATCAGATAGCCTAACGCACCGTGTTAAATCTCCAAGGGCGCGACCACGCGAGCGACGCGGCGGTCATGGTAGGCGCGACCATGATACGGGCTGCTGGTAGCCCTTGGATCTGAGATCAAACGGTCGCATGCTAAGTTGCTGAAAATTTGCAGAATAACCCTCCAGGATAGGATATTCACCCATAGGTCTAGAATCACGCCATGCAACCGTTCGATCTCAGATCCAAGGGCTCTCAGAAGCCCGTATCATGGGACAATGGAAAGCCACTACCCTGCCATTCGCACGCTAGCAGTTCGCTCCTACTCGTCCCTGCACGTCCTTCAATACTACGGTGGTTCGCTCCTACTCGTACCGTCCATTCACATTATGGAAGTTCCACTAATCCTAACCCTCCTCCCAAATCCATGGCGTCCCAAATCTCCATGATCGGCGGTGAGTACAAGGTTAGAACCATCACCGGCGATTAGTTCGACGTCATCTACACCCGTTCTTCCGCGACGGTGAAAGGATGCCTTTCTTGCTTCAGATGCATGTTCGAAAACTCAGATGATGAGTGGGTCGCTGGGCTAGATGTTGAGTACACCACAGTCCTGGGACGAGAGAAGGATCTAAAGGACGAAGAGAGGAAGAAGCCCGCCGTGATCCAGGTTTGCATGCATGACTTATGCTTGGTCTACCACATATGCCATGCCGATGTTGAGTGCCAGGATTTTAAGGACTTCCTCGGGAGCAACCTAGTCAAATTCGTTACTGTAGACTTTGGTAATGACAAAGAAATCCTGGGTTGGATAGGCCTTGTTGTAGGCAACCCCTTCGACCTCCAGAAGAATCGGCTGGTGCCCTCTCGTCAGCCTTCAATGCTGACCCTGGCAGGAGCCATGGTTCATCCTTCGTACGGTAAACTGGTGAAACCTCCATACACGTTTCATCGTCATGCATGGCAGCGGAATTTACTAGATATAGACCACATCCACTATGCTGCAATGGATGTCTACCTTTGCTTCAATATCTACAAGGGTTGGATGAAGAGCAACAGCCAAGTGTGCGGTTCAAGCAAAGAAGTGTCGGCCAAGAGGAGTAGGGACAAGGACGAAGTCGAGGACGTGGACAAGGACTCCGAGTAAGGTGGCAGTGTCATTGCTCATGGTGGTTCTAAACTTCTAATGCAGTGTCTACCAGATTAGTTGCATAATTTAATTTCAGGTGTGCTTAATTTAATTTGAGGGGTGTGTTGTGCTGAGCCCCCAGCAGAACTATCTTATGTTTCTTCTCATTACTTTAACTCTTCAGTACGTACACACTAGTATTTCTTACATTTCATCTTTTAGTTGGTATAGTACTACCACTCGATTCTTCACATTATATACGTACAATATATATGGCCAACATCATATAGCCAATAGTTTAGTTGTCAAAGAATTTCAGGGTGCTTAGTTTTGTCAAAGAATTTCAGGATGCTTAGAGGGTGCTTGGATCCAAGGGACTTATTTTAGTCTGACTAAAAATGGTCTCTTTAAGAGGCTAAAGTTCCAAGCACCCCTGACTAAAGAGGGGCTAAAACTAGTCTTGAGACTAATTTTTTTTAGTCAGGGGTACCCCTACTAAAATGTGGATTAGTCCTCTCTCTACTCATTTAAATCCTCTCCTTTAATGCAGGTGAGTTCTGGATTGGAGGGTTTGGAGGATAATAAATGCTCATTAACTTGATTTTAGCCTTTTTAGTATTTGGATCCAGGCATGGGTGAGGCTAGCATGTTTTAGTCCCACTACTTTTAGTCATGGGACTAAAACGTATCCAAGCACCCTCTTAGTTTTATTTGAGGGGTGGGTTGTGCTGGACACCATTATTGTGACTAGCCTTTTTAATAGTACTATATGCATAATTTGGCGACGAGCGCTCTCTATATGTACCAACCTTTTTTTAATTTCAAGTTTTGCTCCATGGTGCAATCCATCGATACTACTGCTGTACAAAAGTATACATTTTTTAAAAGGCTAGAGGGCGGGGTAGTCTAGCTTGGTCGGTTTCACGAGAGGCGAGGCCCTTTGTGATTTGACGGCTCATTACTGCTGGAAGGCAGGGCCTTGTGATTTGACTGCTCGTATAAATGAGCCAACGACCTGATCGAGGAGGAGCAAAGAACCGTGCGGTATACTCAAGTTTTCCACTGGAGTAGTACTGCGACGAAGGAGCACGAAACACGGCAGCCCAGTGCCATATGGCGATAAAAATGATCTAATTCGCTAGTCATCTCATTGTTAGCATTGTTCTATTCATTCCCTCAAAAAACATTGTTCTATTCATGCCTCGCAGAGAACGTGACACGTGCGGCGAAACACCCGAAGCAAAAGATGAAACACAGGAGCAAAAGAAGAAGGAAGATTATCACCGCAAATGATATAATTCGCCGCAGAGTCATAACTGCGTCTTCATCGCCTGCACGACCTCCATCTCCTTGCGCGTCTCGTCCGCCATCTTCAACATTGTGTCCATGATGCGGCATTTCTCGACGCGAGCCTTCATCATCTGTTCCACGGCCATATTACATACCTTGACAGCAGTCGGGTGCTCGACGCGGAGCTTCGCCAACTCTTCCTTCTGTTCCATGGAGAGGGCCTGCAGCATCTTCATCGAGGAACTACTATTCTCATGCAGCTTCTTCCAGCCGGCGTTCTTCTCCTTCAACAGGTCGATCTTGTGGCAGAGCTTCACATTGTTCTCCCGAAGTCGCAGGATTTCGCCGGTCGCCTTCTTCTCCGAGGCAATTCTCTTCTTCAGCAGCATCACCAAGCCGACGGTCAACTCCCCCTTCTGATTGAGCTCAGCGGGCATGTCGTCGAGGCTCTCCTTCAGCAACTCCATCAAGCCTTGGATGAACTCCTTCTGCTTATTGAGCTGATCGGGTATGCCGTCGAGGGATAACGACTCTAGCTCCGCCGGCTCGGCATGTTCGCCTCCACAGCTAGGGCGCTCCTGGGAGCCATCGCCTGCCCGTGAGAGATCTTTCGAGGTCTCTGCGTGGCGGCAAGCCCTCTCTTTTTTTCCGCAGCCTTGGTTGCTGCTCCCTTGTTATGAGTAGTTCTCGACCTAGAGCTCCGCTCACCGGCCATGGCAACGACGGACGAAGAAGAAGCACTTATGAGGAGGAAAGGTAGAGTGATTTTCGGTTAGGTAGTTCCCCTTTTTATAACCTAAGTACTAGTACTAGTAATAATACCTGCATAGTGGGAACACGTTCAGGTTTGGTACGTACTACTAGTAGGTGTGAGCAGGCTTTCGAATGTGATGGGAACAAGGTAAAGATTAATTGATGGTTTTGGTTTCGAGGCCCAAAACGGCTCCCGATGAGTTTAGCGGAACATAAATTTCAAGTACTACACTGCTCAAATGCGTAAATATTGAGTAGTATGTTACTGTCAAAAATTGGCACAAAATACGAAGGAGACCAATGGAATTACTACTAGCAACCCACGATTTAACTACTCGCATGCGCGCAGTGGAGTAATAATGTCTTTCTTCCGCCCTCACGTCCACTCAATTTGCATGCGCTGTATTAATCGACCATCAATGAAGTGAACGACTTTACACACGTCAAATTATCACATGGGGTGGATCTTGGTACAAAATTGCATTCTCCCGTGTACCCGCGTGTGCGTGCGAGGAATGAGTGTGTGCATGGTGTGCGTGCACATCTTCGCTTCGTGCATGTACCGCTAGTATGGCTCAGGGAGGACGAGTACATTCTTCTGGAACCAGCAGCACGTCACTGTGATCAATCCATGCAAGGAGGTCGCGACAACGCCTACACATGTGCCACGTGGCTTCATGAACTGTAAGAGAGACACTGTGTAGCGTGCCATTGGTATTCTAGTTTACGTGTTTTGCACAAACTCGAAATACTAGTAAGGTACACGTGCATTGCACGCATCAGATTTTGCAACCAAATTATGAATAAATACCACACAATAGCATGTAAGCTCTGAGTCATATATGCCTGATGTAGCCCTTAGTTTAATTCTTATAGTTCATCTCATTCAAAATCAATTAGTTTTTATAAAAAAGCTAAGAACACGAGAATAGGAAAAACATGAGATTATAGTGGAATGTCATCTTGAATCCTACAGGATTGTACGAGTGTTTGATTGTGCATAGAAAAAACACAGAATTCTTTCAAAGAGGTTTGAGTGGATGGGATGTTTCCTATGAAATCTAGTGCAAATGAATCATATGGAAAAATTCCTATGGTTTACAATCCTACGAATCAAACAACCAAGATAGGAAAAAATCCTAATGATTAGAATCCTCCAAAATTCCTTTGAGAATCCTTTGAATCAAAGAAGTCCTTAATATATTTTATGATTCATGGAATTGTGCGTTGTAAAGCATAAAGTAAAAACAAATAATGGCAATTCAACTAGAAAAAAAGTTTGGGCAGTTATGATACGGAAGAATCTAGAACAAAAGAGAAGCACTGTTGTTTTGAGGTTTGTGCATTATGCTTAAGTTCAACCATGGAGTCTGCTAGATTGTACATGAGGCAAAATCCGGTTGGTGGGCTAGAAGATGGTGCGAGGGGCCGAGTGGAGGGAGACTATGAAGGAATGCACAAGTGGAGATCGATATTTGTTCTAGAATCTTCCATATCAGAATTGCCCAAATGTTTTTCTACATGATTTGCCATTATTTGTTTTTACTTTATGTCTTACAACGCACAATTCCATGAATCTTAAAATAGATTAGCTTTCTTATAAAAACTATATGATTTTGAATGAAATGAACTATAAGAATTAAACGAACATCTACATCATGCATATATGACTCAAAGCTTGCATGCTATAATGTGGTATTTATTCATAATTTGGTTGCCAAATCTCATGCGTGCAATGCACGTGTACCTTACTCTAGTCTAAATGGTGTTTGTGTGTGTGTTGTGTGTGTTGAGGTGCAAATTGTCTTTTTTGGGGGTACACGTTAAGCTTGTTCTTCCGAAATTTCAAGCCGCGCCTTGTTATGCCGAAAATTCAAGCTAGCGTCTCTGTCTATCGTGCTGCGAAACTCCTGCCTCTTCAACCCGTGCCTTGTTAGCCCGAAATATTTAAGATATATCTTTGTCTCGTTGTGCTCCGACAACTCCCTCCATGTCAACCCGCGCCTTGCTATTCCGAAATTACAACGCGCGTGAAAACTCCCACCTCCTGTGAAATCCAGACTCACGAAATGCCCGTGGTACCCCTGAACCGAAAGAACCGCCACAAATCGGTGGGGGTACTTTCATAACTTACCCCACATTTCGGACAAGCGCATCTCTAAGCCATGGTTCTCCACTGCCATCCCATCCGCCCACCCATTCGTACATCAAGGCCGCAAAAACCCGCGACGAAACCCCACACCCTGCTCCGTCCGCCACCCAGCCGGAGCCTCTTCCCCGACGACGTCGTCCACAGCAACACCTCGACGTCCCTCATCCACCGTACCGGATGAGGATCCGTCGTTGATCTCATCGTCCCGCCGGTTCAGCCACCCCGTCCTCCACCTCCAAGGAGCTGCCCCGATGTTCCCCTTGTTTTTTGTGCCACCTCCATTCCCACACCGCCGTCTTCACCTCCACCACCGGAAGAGCATCATCATCACCGTTTCCTCGGATGAAGTTGCGGCCTAATCGGTGCCACCAAAGAGGTTGTACACTAATCGCCGCATTTTCTTCTTGATTCGATCTCACGGTGCTGCCGGCGTTCGGTCCCGAGCCGACACGGCGCGGCTCCATCCACGGCAGTGTTGCCAGCCACTTCCTCCACGGCATCGCTCCCTCGGCGGCGACGTCCACATCAGTAGGACATGTTGCTGCTTTAGCTCTCGCTCGCGCTGCTGCTCTGCTCTTGCTCTTGGTCCCCTACCTGGTCTGCTCTTGCTATTGCTCTTGCTCGCGCTGCTGCTCTCGCTCTTGCTCTTGCTTGCCATGCTGCTCCGATTTAGCTACACTTCAGTCGACTGAATCGACTTTTGGGTCAGTCGATTTTCAGGTGGTGGGGGGCTCGCCGGGGTGAAGGAAGAACCAGTTGCAGCAGGGAGGGGGTCGCCAGAGAGATACCCCACTATCTATCTTAGGGTTCAGGATGGGGCGGTGGTCGCCGGCGGTGGCGGGGCGTTGGCGGGGCGGTGGCGTGGGGATCGCCGGAGAAAAAGCTCAGCACGGGGTGGCCTAGAGGGATGGCCGGGGCGGCGGCGGACCGGCGGTGGGGAGTGTTTTCGGGGCGGGCAGGGCGGTGCACCGCCGGTCGCGGGCGGCGCGGGGCTGTTGTTTGGCCGGCTCAGGGGGGTGGAGGTTGAAGATGAACCGCAGGCCCTTGATTTTGTATCCAACGGCTGCAAAATCGACTGACCAGAGATGAAAAAGTTAGTCGACCGACGTGTAGCCTCACCTTGCTAGTGCGTTCAGTTTCGACAGCAAAATTCAGTTTCGACAACAAAATTCAGTTTCGACAGTTAAGTTCAGTTTCGACAGTTAAGTTCAGTTTCGACAGTTAAGTTCAGAGATGAGCGGCTGATGTATTTTACATCTAGCACTTTGTGGTTATGTATTTTACGTCATGTATTGGAGATGCTATTAGAATTCCACTCAGGTTAACGTTGTTCGTTGTCTCTCTTGTCCTGCTTCAGCCTCGGCGTCGTACAACTCACCGGAGCTGCTCCAACAATAAAACCCTCCATCACAGCGGAGCAGTACCTTGGGATCCATCTCCAGACGCCTAAGATCTTCTTCCCCTCCTCCGACAGACAAGTCAGTCGGAGCATCCTCATTGGCCAACCCAATCACGCTGAGATCGACATGGCTTCGCCAAAGAGGTTCTACACTTGTTGCATCTCTTTTTTACTCTACATGTTATATATATTCTCCACTGAGCACTCGTAGTAACGGGAAATACGATTATTTTATCCTACTATATGACAAGCAGTGAGGTACCAGGCAACTTAGCTATCCGTGATGGACTCTCTTGAACGCCATCATTATTTATCTCTGCACGTTTCAGCTGTGCATTTGTTGATGGGCCTGGGAGTTGAGCTAGTATGGCAGTGGCCTGGGTCCAAAGTAATAGAAGTAGCACAAAAACATTTTTTTAGTGTAGGATTTTCCTTGCTCAAGCCTGCCTACAAGAATCGCCAGTGCTTGAAAGGAAAAGTGAATGAAAAACATCAGAATTGGAAAGTTTCCTATGGTATTACTTTTCATGAATTTGGTGCAAAGGTATGGAGCAAAGGAAAACTGTAGGATTTGTTCCTTTAGTGTCTCCTTGAAAGAAAAACCGTAGGAATTCTAATTTCCACTTCTCCTCCTTTTCATATTCCTATTCATAGCACAAGACTAAGAGATAGTAGCATAATAGCATTATAACCGTACATTTTCTTGTGGTTTGACTTAATCTCACCATGCTTTTTTGCATCCTGTGATCTTCCAATTGTTGTGAATCAAACACCCAGATTGGCAGAAATCCTGTGTTTTTAAATTCTCTGTTTTGCACGTGCATTCCTATCCTATTCCTGTCTATTTCCTATCCCTGCATTGTTAGAATCCTCAAATTCAAACAAGTCCTTACTCAATTACTTCTGTTACAGATATGTGTCAAAGAAAACCTTGTGTGGTTTGTCCTGCTCCTACGACGCTGTGTTCCACCCCAGCTCAGCTGCTCCAACGACGGAAGGGTTCACCATAGCAGGGATCCACTCTCCAGACTGTCTTTCGCCACCTCAGATCTTCTTCCCCGCCGCCGGCTGCCACGGCAATTGCATTACCATCATCAACTGAGCAGATGACCTTGAGGACTACACGGGTCCGCAAGAGAGGTCGCACTCTTCCGTGTCTGCTTACGTTATGCGTCGCTTAATATGATGACATGCTACATTATCGTCGTGTTCACCTATTAGACTTCGAGTCAGTTCCAAACTAATGCTGAAACTTGAGTTTTTAAATGGTTGTGGGGTACATATTGGGGCAGCAATCAGTACTATCTGTCTACTATCTGGTTAATCTCCAGTGTCTACTATGAGTTTCATGTTGGGTGCAAACAAACATTAAAGGAGCCATTATCTGTATTTTTTAACTAAAGCTATTATCTGCCTGCTATCATTGGTTTTGGGTCTATCCACAGTTTGCTACCATCACTCTGGATTTGTGCATGCACTCCTTACATAATCTCACTATGTTTTATTCCTATGCATGCCAGTTATTGTACACAATGGAACTGATCATGTAGAGAAAAAGAGACGAGCCTTGCGTGGCAATAAAATTTCATGCAGATGTCGTTCCATGGTGGGCGCAAAGGCAGCCCCCCTCCACCCATTTCGGATCGTAATCAAGAGGAAGATAACTGTTATGAGGGGGATTCAGAAGGAGAAGACCACTCCTATTTACCCCATGAGGTCTTCGCTCTAACTTGGCATGCTGATGTTGGTAATATCATGCATATGGTGCCTTGCATTGCTTACTGTATACATTAAAGATATCATCTGCTTAGTTTAGACATGCTTTGTGTCAATGCCATCTGTTTAGTTTCTTTATCGTATATGTGAATCATGCAATGCCATCTTGTCTAGCCAGGCATCATATATGTGAATTTTGCAATGCCACCCTGGTTAGCCAGTCATCTTATATGTGAATTATATCATGCCATCATTTTTTTATTACGTGTTAAATTTGTCAACAATTTTATTACATTCAATTACTCTTCCTGTGCATCAGCCATTTGGCACGGTCATGGAAAAATCTGGAGTGGAAACAAGGTCTTCAGAGCAGACAGTGCTATCCGACGAAGCACATGTCTTGTTGGTTACCGATAGCTCCTCAGAGGAGGATTCAGAGACAGATGACTAGTCATA
>NC_041386.1:58913001-58970486 GCF_002162155.2 Triticum dicoccoides | reverse complement strand
TCATTTGCTTAGTTTAGACATGCTTTGTGTGAATGCCACCTGTTTAGTGTCTAATTACCATATATGTGAATTATGCAATGCCATCTTGTTGCAAGACATTATATATGTGAATTATGCAATGTTATCTTGTTGCAAGGCATTATGTATGTGAATTATGCAATGCCATGCTGTTTAGGCAAGTGTCATATATGTGAATTATATCATGCCGTCCTTTTTCTGGTATTTCTCATTGCTTTTATCGACAATGTTTGTATATTCAACTGCTCTTCCTGTGCATCAACCATTTGAATTGGTGATGGAGAAATCTGGAGTGAAAACAAGGTCTTCAGAGCAGACAATGCTACCTGCTGAAGCAGATATCTTGCTGGTTACAGATAGCACTTCAGAGGAGGATTCAGAGGCAGATGACCAGTCCTATTATCCCCATGAGGTGTATGCTCAAACTTGGCAGGGTTATATTACTCATATAATGCATATGTTGTATTGCAATGCTTAGTTTTTACATCATATACACAATATTGAATGTCATCTCCTTAGTTGACACATCATATATGCGATTGCCCTCTGCTCACTTCCTTAGTATATAAATCATATATTTGAATTATGTCATGCTATGATGTTTACATAGGCAGCATGTATCTAAATTATGGCATGCCAACCCATTTTCTAAAGACATAATATAGTTATATCATCTCATCTTGTTTACATAGTCATCATATTTAAATTATGTCATTCTATCCGTGAATTATATCATGCCATCATGTTTCCATCGACGGCATGTTTGTGATTTATGGCATGCCAACCACTTTAATAGACACATCGTATAGTTATATCATGTCATCCTTTTTACATAGTCATCATATTTTGAAGTATGTCATTCTATCCTGTTTAGTTAGCCATCATACATGTGAAATTGTGTCATGCTATCCTGTTTAATTAGCCATCATATATGTGAAATTATGTCCTCCTATTATGTTTGCTTAGACAACATAAATGTGAATTATTTCATGCCCTGTTTTCTTCCCTACTATCCATTGCACCTGTCTATCTTACAATGTCTATACATTCAATTACTTTTCTTGTTTATCAGCCATTTCAATTGGAGGGAGTGATGGCAGTATCTGTGGGAGTAAAAACACGGTCTTCAGAAAAGATCGTGCTACCTGTCGATGCAGGTAGAACCATGGTTGTACTTGCCAAAGAACCAGCCCGACCACACATAACCCACACTCATGCAGATTGTACCCCTACCCAGTTGGACAGAGAACCAGCTACACCCCTTCTAACCCCAACCCCAGCAGATAGACACCCAGTTCCCGTTGACACAGCACCGTCTCCACCACAGAGCACCCAAACACGAGCAGTTAGTAAGGCAAATGCAGTGCCCAAATCACGAGGACCACCACTCCGAACCCGAAGTCAACGCTTAAAGCAGAAGAAGAATTGTTCTCAAGTCAGGATCCGTAGGTATGGTTCATACTACTTTGCTCTTGCATCACTGTATTTACTGATACCAACTAATTTCAAATTTGAAGGATGCAATTGAAACTCCAATGGTGCAACAGGTATGTTTTAAACCTGTTTCTTCAACGTGTTTGGTTGTTTGTTGTTGTAACTTGCTCTATGTTGATTTCAGTTTCAATTGAATAAATAGTTATGTTCTCATGCCATGCACATTACAAGTGTTGTTATTGCTGTGTAGTTTCCCACACTTATATTCTGTCTATGCTGCTTTGTCTTAAATAGATATGATTCGAACTGTATCTATCTTGATTTGGCAACATAAACTAGAATGATATAGACCATACAGTGACCATACTACATAGATATATGTTTGTTTCATGCTGTTATCCTGTCCACCTTACTACTGAACTGGTAAACCTGAGATGTGTTTGTTTGTTTCTCTTTTAGAACGCGGATAAAATATTGGAGAAGAGTACCCTGTTATGCAATGTTAAAGGAAGTAATGTAGATAAGGTTCAAGATAGTGAGACATCCCTATTGGTCTCCAAGAAAGCTGATAAAAACTATATTGAAGACACTGAGACAACCCCAAAGTCCTGTCTTGATGTAGTGTTCGAGTTACTGGCTACCACTACTGGCACCAGCTCTTCGAACTCATTGCCTGAATCAGTTCGGCTTCTTGAGTCTCAACTTCAAGTTGAAAGACATGGATCAAATGTTATGCGACAGGAAGCCGAAGGACTGAGGAAGTCCCTGCAGAATTCAGATGCATACTTTCTGGTGCAACAGCAAGCGCTGGAGGACTTAAGCGCCAAACAAGAGAAAGTTAATAAGCTTGCTAAGCATCTTGCCAGCATTATGGGTACCCAGGATATTGTTTCTTGAGCTCTTCTGAAGTGGTTTCAGTTCTGGACTTGTTTTGCTGCGGCGTTTATATGCTGCTGTGTTCCCTATATTTGCACTGGTGGCGAACTTTGATGCCCAGTGGATGTAATATGTGTAATAGCCGTGATAGCCTAGTGTAAGTTGCTTGCTTATTTATTTCCTTGTTGTCTTGTTTATTTGTTTGCTTGTAGTCGGTGCAGTTCTTTTTCTGCGGTTTGCTAGTGGCTGCAATAACCTATTTTTTTAAACTAGGCCACAATAACCATGGGCTAATATTTACTGTAGTGACACTGGGCCTCCTACGGGCCATAGAAACCGTGGGCCTTCTACGGGCCGTATAAACAGTGGGCCTTCTACGGGCCGTAGAAGCAGTGGGCCTTCTACGGGCCATAGAAACAATGGGCCTTCTACGGGCCGTATCATCAATGGGCCTTCTACGGGGCATATCATCAATGGGCCTTATACGGGCCGTATGATCGATTGGCCAAACATGGGCCGAACAGACCGCATTCTGGCCATAAACGGGCTAGAGTTGGAATCATCCGTTCATGGGCCGACCATAACGGGTCATTGTTAATAGGCCGTATTTGATGACGCTATGAAAATGGCCCAACGTATTAACGGACCACAAACGGGCCAACTGTAACCACGGGCTGAATTTGGCCCACAAGCAGAAAATGACAGTAACGAGCCGTAAGTAAACGAATGCTGGAAATGAGCCCAAGAATAAATGGGCTCTGAAGAAGGCCAGAAGATAACATGGGCTGGAAACGGCCCAACGGTATAACGGGCCGTTAATGGGTATAAAGTGATACACTGTTCATCATGAGCCAGTTTCACCACAGGCCGTTAACGGGTGTAAAGTGATACACTGTTCATTGCGGGCCAGTTTCACCACGGGTCGTTAATAGGCCAAGAGTTACATAGGGCCTCATATGGGCTAAAAGACATCATGGGCCATACATGGGCCAGAAGTGAAAATGGGCTGGAATCATATTGGATGGCCCAGATGACGCTACTGGGCCTAATTCGGATAGGGTGTAACGGGCCTTGGGTTAGCGGGCTGTAAATGGGCTATATTCGAACAGGCCGTTAACAGGCTTTCCATGGGACAGCCCACCAGCTTTTGACCAAGTCAAACGGGCCGGCCTTTACACAGGAATGGGCCTCTGTTGGGCCGTGCCACGTGTCGACGTATCATAGGCGCCTATCTGACCCACTGACGAGCTGACACGTGTTTCGTCCGGCCAATAAGAATTTTACACGTGGAAATTTCCCATTGGTCGGGGCTGTTAACGGGTTATCGGATCCAAAACCCGACCCCATAGCTTAACGGCGTTCCGTTATGGTGGATGCCACGTGTCGGTCACCCTTGACGAAAGCACTTCTGTGATGCGCGATTTATCATCATGGAAGTGGACACTTCCGTGATGATAATTTTGGTAATGTCATGGAACACTTCTACAACAGCACAGGTATGACTATCTTGATTCTGTCATAAATTTGTCATGGATGTACATGCATGACAAAAAAAGCGACCTACTGTGACAAACACGTATCATCACGGAAGTGTATTTTTTTGTAGTGTATATTGGTCCCCCTTCAATCTCGTATGCATCAATTTCTATTCTAGGTTGAAGCTTCTGTCACTCTTGCCCTCCAATACATAGTCCTATCAACATACAACTAACCCTAGGGTGTGATCCACGCGCGCAATCATATGATGGGCACCAAAGGACAGCAACATAACCACAAGCAAATTAAATCAATCATAGCAATTCATCAACCACCGATAGGACAACGAAAATCTACTCGGACATCATAGGATGGCAACACATCATTGGATAATAATATGAAGAATAAAGCACCATGTTCAAGTAGAGGGTACAGCGGGTTGCAGGAGAGTGGACCGCTGTAGATAGAGGGGGGAAGGTGATGGAGATGTTGGTGAAGATGGCAGAGGTGTTGGTGTAGATTGCGGTGATGATGATGGCCCCCGGTGGCACTCCGGTGCCACTGGAAGCGAGGGGGAGAGAGCCCCCCTCCTTCTTCTTCTTCCTTGACCTTCTCCCTAGACGGGAGAAGGTTTTCCCCTCTGGTCCATGGTATCCATGGCGTGGGAGGGGCAAGAGCCCCTCCGAGATTGGATCTGTCTCTCCGTCTCTCTCTGTTTCTGCGTTCTCAGATTGTTTCCTTTCACCATTTCTTATATTCCCGGAGATCCGTAACTCCGATTGGGCTGAAATTTTAACACGATCTCTATCCGGATATTAGCTTTCTTGCGGCGAAAGAAGGGCACCAACCGCCTTACGGGGTGGCCACGAAGGTCAGGGGCGTGCCTGCCTCCCTGGGGCGCGCCCCCCTACCTCGTGGGCCCCTCGAGCATCGTCTCGCGAGGATTTTTTCTTCCCAAAAATCATATATATTCCAAAAAAATCTCCGTCAGTTTTTATTCCGTTTGGACTCCGTTTGATATGGATATTCTGCGAAACAAAAAACATGCAACAAACAGGAACTGGCACTGGGCACTGGATCAATATGTTAGTCCCAAAAATAGTGTAAAAAGTTGCCAAAAGTATATGAAAGTTGTAGAATATTGGCATGGAACAATCAAAAATTATAGATACGACGGAGACGTATCAATAACCCACAAGTATATGGGATCACAACAATTTTCGAGGGTAGAGTATTCAACCCAAATTTATTGATTTGACACAAGGGGAGCCAAAGAATATTCTCAAGTATTAGTAGCTGAGTTGTCAATTCAACCACACCTGGAAACTTAATATCTGTAGCAAAGTGTTTAGTAGCAAAGTAATATGATAGTAATGGTAACAGTAGCAAAAGTAATGTTTTTGGTATTTCGTAGTGATGATAGCAATAGCAACGGAAAAGTAAATAAGTGAAGAACAATATATGGAAAGCTCGTAGGCAATGGATCGGTGATGGAGAATTATGTCGGATGCGGTTCATCATGTAACAATCATAACATAGGGTGACACAGAACTAGCTTCAGTTCATCAATGTAATGTAGGCATGTATTCCGAATATAGTCATACATGCTTATGGAAAAGAACTTGCATGACATCTTTTGTCCTACCCTCCCGTGGTAGCGGGGTCCTAGCGGAAACTAAGGGATATTAAGGCCTCCTTTTAATAGAGTACTAGACCAAAGCATTAACACATAGTGAATACATGAACTCCTCAAACTACGGTCATCACCGGTAAGTATCCCGATTATTGTCACTTTGGGGTTAACGGATCATAACACATAATAGGTGACTATAGACTTGCAAGATGGGATCAAGAACTCTCATATATTGATGAAAACATAATAGGTTCAGATCTGAAATCATGGCACTCGGGCCCTAGTGACAAGCATTAAGCATAGCAAAGTCATAGCAACATCAATCTTAGAACATAGTGGATACTAGGGATCAAACCCTGACAGAACTAACTCGATTACATGATAGATCTCATCCAACCCATCACCGTCCAGCAAGCCTACGATGGAATTACTCACGCACGGCGGTGAGCATCATGAAATTGGTGATGGAGGATGGTTGATGATGACGATGGCGACGGATTCCCCTCTCCGGAGCCCCGAACGGACTCCAGATCAGCCCTCCCGAGAGGTTTTAGGGCATGGCGGCGGCTCTGTATCATAAAATACGATGAATTATTCTCTCTGGTTTTTTTCTCCCCGAAACAAATATATAAAGTTGGAGTTGAGGTCGGAGGAGCTCCAGGGGGCCCACGAGGTAGGGGGCGCGCCCCCCACCCTCGTGGACAGGTGGTGGCCCCCCTGGTCTTCATCTTTTGCAAGGATTTTTTATTATTTCCGAATAGATGTTCTGAAAAGTTTCAGGTCATTCCGAGAACTTTTGTTTCTACACATAAATAACACCATAGCAATTCTACTGAAAATAGCGTCAGTCTGGGTTAGTTCCATTCAAATCATGCAAGTTAGAGTCCAAAACAAGGGCAAAAGTGTTTGGAAAAGTAGATACGTCGGAGACGTATCAACTCCCCTAAGCTTAAACCTTTGCTTGTCCTCAAGCAATTCAGTTGATAAACTGAAAGTGATAAAGAAAAACTTTTACAAACTCTGTTTGCTCTTTTTGTTGTAAATATGTAAAGCGACCATTCAAGTTATCAGCAAAGATTATGACTAACCACATTCACAATAACGCTTAGGTCTCAAGTTTGCTCATATCAGTGGCATAATCAACTAGCGAGCAATAATAATAAATCTCGAATGACAACACTTTCTCAAAACAATCATAATATGACATAACAAGATGGTATCTCGCTAGCCCTTTCTGAGACCGCAAAACATAAATGCAGAGCACCTTTAAAGATCAAGGACTGACTAGACATTGTAATTCATGGTAAAAGAGATCCAGTCAAGTCATACTCAATGTAAACTAACAGTAATGAATGCAAATGACAGCAGTGCTCTCCAACTGGTGCTTTTTAATAACAAGATGATGACTCAACATGAAAGTAAATAGATAGGCCCATCGCAAAGGGAAGCAGGGATTTGTAGAGGTGCCAGAGCTCGGTTTTGAAATAGAGGCGAATAATATTTTGAGTGGTGTACTTTCATTGTCAACATAACAACCAAGAGATGGTGATATCTTCCATGCTACACACATTATAGGCGGTTCCGGAACAGAATGGTAAAGTTTATACTCCCCCTCCACAACAAGCATCAATCCACGGCTTCCTCGAAACAACGAGTGCCTCCAACTAACAAGAGTCCCAGGGGGGTTTTGTTTGCAATTATTTTGATTTGATTTGCATAAAGCATGGGACTGGGCATCCCGGTGACCAGCCACTTTCTCGTGAGTGAGGAGCGGAGTCCACTCCTCTTGAGAATAACCCGCCTAACATGGAAGATACGGACAACCCTAGTTGATACATGAGCTATTCGAGCATACAAAACAGGATATTTATTTGAAGGTTTAGAGTTTGGCACATACAAATTTACTTGAAACGGCAGGCAGATACCGTATATAGGTAGGTATGGTGGACTCATATGGAATAACTTTGGGGTTTATGGAGTTGGATGCACAAGCAGTATTCCCGCTTAGTACAGGTGAAGGCTAGCAAAAGACTGGGAAGCGACCTGCTAGAGAGCGACAACAGTCATGAACATGCATTAAAATTAATCAACACCAAATTCAAGCATGAGTAGGATATAATCCACCATGAACATAAATATCGTGAAGGCTATGTTGATTTTGTTTCAACTACATGCGTGAACATGCGCCAAGTCAAGTCACTTAAATCATTCAGAGGAGGATACCACCCTATCATACCACATCACAACCATTTTAATAGCATGTTGGCATGCAAGGTAAACCATTATAAGCTCCTAGCTAATCAAGCATGGCACAAGCAACTATGATCTCTAGTTGTCATTGCAAACATGTTTATTCATAATAGGCTGAATCAGGAATGATGAACTAATCATATTTACAAAAACAAGAGAGGTCGAGTTCATACCAGCTTTTCTCATCTCAGTCAGTCCATCATATATCGTCATAATTGCCTTTCACTTGCACGACCGAATAGTGTGAATAATAATAATAGTGCACGTGCAATGGACTAAGCTGGAATCTGCAAGCATTCAATAAACAGGAGAAGACAAGGCAATATGGACTCTTTTTGGCAGATCAACAATAATGCATATAAGAGCTACTTCAACAATTTAATTATGGTCTTATCCTATCGACCCCCAAAGAAAAGAAAAGAAATAAAACTATTTACACGGGAAAGCTCCCAACATGCAAAAGAAGAACAGGAAATCTTTTTGGGTTTTATTTTTAATTACTACTGCAAGCATGGAAAGTAAACTGATTAAAAGCTACAACTAATTTTTTTTGGTTTTTCTTAATGTTTATCAAACACACAAGAAGAGAGCATAAAAAGGAAAATAAACTAGCATGGATGATAGAATGAAAAAGTATGAGCACCGACATCTAGCAATGAGTGTGTGAACATGAATATAATGTCGGTGAGGAATACGTACTCCCCCAAGCTTAGGCTTTTGGCCTAAGTTGGTCTATGGCCAAGGTTGGCCTGGCGGATATCCATAATAATAGTTGGGGTCGTACTAAGATGTAGCGGCTATCGCCTCCTGAGCTGCAGCGTGGCAGCGAGCGGCCTCCGCCCTCCTCTCGTACTCATCTGCCTCCTCTCTGGTAATAACATATCTTCCTTTTGCCTGATAATCAAAGAAGGCAGGAGCAGGGAGAGTAATACGGACATCACGATGTCTGTCAAAGATTAAACGATATCGGAGAGGTGATTCATTCCTCTCGACAAACTGGTGGTGAACCATAGCCTCATAATCCAAATAAGCAGGAGGCAACTCAATATCATCTTCGCGTATGGCTACACCAAGAAAATTAGCTATGCGGGTTGCATAAATTCCACCAAAGAAATCTCCATTAAATCTATTAAGATGAAACCTACGTGCAACAATGGCTCCCTAATTATAAGATTTATCTCCTAACACAGCACTCCTAAGAATACTGAGGTCGGGGACACACATGTGACATGCCTCATCTTTACCATTAGTGCATCTACCTATGAAGTGAGCAAAATAATGTATAGCAGGAAAGTGAATGCTCCCTATAGTAGCTTGTGTTATATCTCTAGATTCCCCCACAGTTATACTAGCAAGAAAATCTCTAAATTCAGATTTGCGAGGGTCCCTGATACTACCCCATTGTGGAAGTTTGCAAGCAGTGGTAAAATCCTCTAAGTCCATAGTGTAAGAATTTTCATAAAGATCAAACAAGACAGTTGGAGAATTACGTGAAGATGAAAATTCAAACCTCCTCACAAAGGAACTAGTGAGATGGTGATACTGGTTGCACTTTTCTTCCTCGAAGCTCACAAGATAAGCGTTACGCAAATATGCGTTAAATTCTTCCTTAATTCCCGCTCGATCCATAAAGTTTTCCAAAGGCCATTCACAAGGACGCACTGGAGCGTTTCTTGGTGGCTCATCATCAGCATCACGCATTGCAAGCCTGGGCTCTTGTTTCCTTGAAGAGACACCTTGGTACATTTTCCAAAACATATTTCTTCCTCTGAAAAATTTCTGAAATTTTTAGTAACTGCAAAATAAAAGTGAACAAGGCTCAATAATATTGATAGCAACTACTACTACAAGTGCCTAGAGCCTATATCATGCATCAAAACTACTTTTGGCCATATAAATTTGGCATGCAAGCTCCAGAACAGGGTCACCTAAGCAGCACAAATTTGCAATGAATAAAGCACTAGAACAAAAACTAATTGGACCAATGGAGGAGTCACATACCAAGGAACAATCCCCCAAGCAGTTTTGTGAGAGGTGCTTTGAGCAAGGAGATCGAAAATGGCAGCAAAATGAGCTTGGACTCGGGTTTGAGCTAGATATTCGTGTTTGTGGGAGGAAGAAGGAGTGTGTGGGTGCACGAATAAGTGGAGGGGGGCCACCATGGGCCCACAAGGCAGGGGGCGCGCCCAAGGGGTAGGGCGCGCCCCTGACCCTCGTGGCCAGGTGCCAGCTCCTCCTGTTGTGTTCTCAGTGCCAAATATTCTCAAATATTCCAGAAAAAATCATATTTAAATTTTAGGGCATTGGAGAACTTTTATTTTCGGGGTATTTTTATATTGCACGGATAATCAGATAACAGACAGAAAACACTATTTTTATTTTATTTAATATAATAACAGAAAGTAAAAGGAGGGTACAGAAGGTTGTGCCTTCTAATTTCATCCATCTCATGCTCATCAAAAGGAATCCACTAACAATATTGATCAAGTCTTCTTAACGAACTCATTCCGAATAACATGGAACCGGAGAAATTTCGAATAACACTATGTTACCTCAACGGGGATATGCACATCCTCAATAATAAGAATATTTCTTTTTGACAGTAGGTAGAGGAAATTCAAAACCTCCAATAATAATTGATGGAATTTTTCCAATAGAGTTGATACTATGAACTTGAGGCTGTTTCCTCGGAAAGTGTACCGTATGCTCATTACCATTAACATGAAAAGTGGCATTGCCTTTAGTGCAATCAATAACAGCCCCTGGAGTATTCAAAAAGGGTCTTCCAAGAATAATAGACATGCTATCATCCTCGGGAATATCAAGAATAACAAAGTCCGTTAAAATGGTAACGTTTGCAACTACAACAGGCACATCCTCGCAAATACCGACAGGTATAGCAGTTGATTTATCAGCCATTTGCAAAGAATTTCAGTAGGTGTCAACTTATTCAAATCAAGTCTATGATATAAAGAGAGAGGCATAACACTAACACCGGCTCCAAGATCACATAAAGCAGTTTTAACATAATTTCTTTTAATGGAGCACGGTATAGTGGGTACTCCTGGATCTCCTAGTTTCTTTGGTACTCCACCCTTAAAAGTATAATTAGCAAGCATGGTGGAAATTTCAGCTTCCGGTATCTTTCTTTTATTTGTAACAATATCTTTCATATACTTAGCATAAGGATTCATTTTAAGCATATCAGTTAACCGCATACGCAAAAAGATAGGTCTAATCATTTCAGCAAAGCGCTCAAAATCCTCATCATCCTTTTTCTTGGATGGTTTGGGAGGAAAAGGCATGGGTTTCTGAACCCAAGGCTCTCTTTCCTTACCATGTTTCCGAGCAACAAAGTTTTTCTTATCATAACGTTGATTCTTTGATTGTGGGTTATCAAGATCAACAGCAGGTTCAATTTCTATATCATTATCATTACTAGGTTGAGCATCATCGTGAACATTATCATTGACATTATCACTAGTTTCAGGTTCATTACCAGATTGTGTTTCAGCATCAGAAATAGAGATATCATTTGGATTCTCAGGTGTTTCAACAATAGGTTCACTAGAAGCATGCAAAGTCCTATCATTTTTCTTTTTCTTCCTTTTAGAAGGACTAGGTGCATCTATATTATTTCTCTGAGAATCTTGCTCAATTCTCTTAGGATGGCCTTCAAGATACAAAGGTTCCTGAGTCATTTTACCACCTCTAGTCATAACTCTAACAGCATTATCATTATCCTTACTATTCAATTCATTGAGCAAATCATTTTGAGCCTTAAGTACTTGTTCTACTTGAGTGGTAACCATAGAAGCATGTTTACTAATAAGTTTAAGTTCACCTTTGATATTAGCCATATAATCACCCAAGTATTCAAGCGTATCGGTATTATATTTCAATTGTCTACCAAAATAAGCATTAAAGTTTTCTTGTTTAACAATGAAATTGTCAAACTCATCTAAGCATTATCTAGCAGACTTATAACGAGGGATATCACCTTCATCAAATCTATAGAGAGAATTTACCTTTACTACCTGTGTCGGGTTATCCAGACCATGAGTTTCTTCAATAGGTGATGGATGAAGATCATATGTTTCTTCAATAGGCGGTAAATTAAGACCATGTATTTCTTCAATAGGAGGTAAATTCTTAACATCTTCAGCTTTAATACCTTTCTCTTTCATAGATTTCTTTGCCTCTTGCATATCTCTAGGACTGAGAAATAGAACACCTCTTTTCTTCGGAGTTGGTTTAGGAATAGGCTCAGGAACTAGCTCAGGAAGTGTCCAAATATTTTGATTTGTCAACATATTATTCAATAGAATTTCAGCTTCATCCGGTGTTCTTTCCCTGAAAACAAAACCAGCACAACTATCCAGGTACTCTTTGGAGGCATCGGTTAGTCCATTATAAAAGATATCAAGTATTTCATTTTTCTTAAGAGGATGATCAGGCAAAGCATTAAGTAACTTGAGAAGCCTCCCCCAAGCTTGTGGAAGACTCTCTTCTTCAATTTGCACAAAATTATATATATCCCTTAAAGCAGCTTGTTTCTTATGAGCAGGGAAATATTTAGCAGAGAAGTAATAAATCATATCCTGGGGACTACGCACACAACTAGGATCAAGAGAATTAAACCATATCTTAGCATCACCCTTTAATGAGAACGGAAATATTTTAAGGATATAAAAGTAACAAGTTCTCTCATCAGTAGTGAAAAGGGTGGCTATATCATTTAATTTAGTAAGATGTGCCACAACAGTTTCAGATTCATAACCATGAAAAGGTTCAGATTCAACCAAAGTAATTATATCAGGATCAACACAGAATTCATAATCCTTATCAGTAACAAAGATAGGTGAAGTAGCAAAAGCAGGGTCAGGTTTCATCCTAGCATTTAGAGATTGCTTATTCCATTTAGCTAATAACCTCTTGAGTTCGTATCTATCTTTGCAAGCTAAAATAGCTAAAGCAGCTTCTTTTTCAAAAACATAACCCTCAGGAATAACAGGTGAGTCTTCATCACCACTTTCATCAATATTATTAGATTCAATATTTTCATTCTCTCTAACCCTGGCAAGTTGTTCATCAAGAAATTCACCAAGTGGCATAGTAGTATCAAGCATAGAAGCAGTTTCATCATAAGTATCATGCATAGCAGAAGTGGCATCATCAATAATATGCGACATATCAGAACGAATAGCAAAAGCAGGTTTAGGTGTCGCAAGCTTACTCAAAACAGAAGGTGAATCAAGTGCAGATCTAGATGGCAGTTACTTACCTCCCCTCGTAGTTTAGGGATAAATCTTGGTACTTGGATCTTTCAAGTACTTCATAATGATAAGCAGATATAAATCCCAAGTGACTCAAAGAATAGAGCTATGCTCCCCGGCAACGGCACCAGAAAATAGTCTTGATAACCCACAAGTATATGGGATCGCAATAGTTTTCGAGGGTAGAGTATTCAACCCAAATTTATTGATTCGACACAAGGGGAGCCAAAGAATATTATCAAGTATTAGCAGCTGAGTTGTCAATTCAACCACACCTGGAAACTTAATATCTGCAGCAAAGTGTTTAGTAGCAAAGTAATATGATAGTAGTGGTAACAGTAGCAAAAGTAATGTTTTTGGTATTTTGTAGTGATGATAGCAATAGCAACGGAAAAGTAAATAAGCGAAGAACAATATATGGAAAGCTCGTAGGCAATGGATCAGTGAGGAGAATTATGTCGGATGCGGTTCATCATGTAATAGTCATAACATAGGGTGACACAGAACTAGCTCCAGTTCATCAATGTAATGTAGGCATGTATTCCGAATATAGTCATACGAGCTTATGGAAAAGAACTTGCATGACATCTTTTGTCCTACCCTCCCGTGGCAGCGGGGTCCTAGCGGAAACTAAGGGATATTAAGGCCTCCTTTTAATAGAGTACCAGACCAAAGCATTAACACATAGTGAAAATATGAACTCCTCAAACTACGGTCATCACCGGTAAGTATCCCGATTATTGTCACTTTGGGGTTAACGGATCATAACACATAATAGGTGACTATAGACTTGCAAGATAGGATCAAGAACTCTCATATATTGATGAAAACATAATAGGTTCAGATCTGAAATCATGGCACTCGGGCCCTAGTGACAAACATTAAGCATAGCAAACTCATAGCAACATCAATCTCAGAACATAGTGGATACTAGGGATCAAACCCTAACAAAACTAACTCGATTACATGATAGATCTCATCCAACCCATCATCGTCCAGCAAGCCTACGATGGAATTGCTCACGCACGGCGGTGAGCATCATGAAATTGGTGATGGAGGATGGTTGATGATGACGATGGCGACGGATTCCCCTCTCTGGAGCCCCGAACGGACTCCAGATCAGCCCTCCCGAGAGGTTTTAGGGCTTGGCAGCGGCTCCGTATCGTAAAACGCGATGAATTCTTCTCTCTGATTTTTTCTCCCCGAAACCAAATATATAGAGTTGGAGTTGAGGTCGGATGAGCTCCAGGGGGACCACGAGGTAGGGGCGTGCCCTGGGGGGCAGGCGCGCCCCCCACCCTCGTGGACAGGTGGTGGGCCCCCTGGTCTTCATCTTTTGCAAGGATTTTTTATTATTTCCAAATAGATGTTCTGTAAAGTTTCAGGTCATTCCGAGAACTTCTGTTTCTGCACATAAATAACACCATAGCAATTCTGCTGAAAACAGCATCAGTCCGGGTTAGTTCCATTCAAATCATGCAAGTTAGAGTCCAAGACAAGGGCAAAAGTGTTTGGAAAAGTAGATACGTCGAAGACGTATCAACTCCCCCAAGCTTAAACCTTTGCTTGTCCTCAAGCAATTCAGTTGATAAACTGAAAGTGATAAAGAAAAACTTTTACAAACTCTGTTTGCTCTTGTTGTTGTCCTCATCATTATCAATCAAGCAGGACGTAGGGTATTACCTCCATAGAGAGGGCTTCAACCTGGGTAAACATCGTGTCCCCCGTCCCCTGTTACCATCGATCCTAGACGCATAGTTCGGGACCCCCTACCCGAGATCCGCCGGTTTTGACACCGACATTGGTGCTTTCATTGAGAGTTCCATTGGGCCATCAATGAAAGATTCGATGGCCCCTTCAATCGTCTATAGTGACGTTGTCCAAGGAGAAACCTTCCTCCCCGGACAGATTTTCGTGTTCGGCAGCTTCTTACTGCGGGCCAACTCGCTTGGCCATCTGGAGCAGATCGATAGCTATGCTCCTGGCCACCAGGTCAGATTTGGAAGCTTGAACTACGTCGCGGATATTTGTGGAGACTTGATCTTCAACGGATTTGAGACCGCAGCAATCGCTCCTCCTCGCCCCGATGAACATGAATTAAATCTGTCATCGGATCACATCTAGGAGATGGTCCCTGTTGCTGCAACGACCTTAGAACCGGAGCTGATCGCGCCATCCGAGGCCACAGAGTCCATGGCGTTGGAGCCACACACGGACTCGGCACCCTGCAATATTTGCGTCAAAGGAACTCCAGACTCGTCTCCGGCTATAAGTCCCGGACCACGTATGCCTGCGGGCACCGAGCTGGATCGGTTATCGATTTTCGAATTTAGCATCGCAGACATCTTCCAGCACTCACCTTTGGGTGATGTGCTAAACTCTTTAAAGAACTTGTCCTTGGAGAAGAACTCATGGCTGGACTATGTTCGGTTCGAGCTAGAGGCTGATAACGGGGAATTTTACTTCCCACACACCACCCACTTCATAGCCACTGTCGATGACTTAACCGACGTGCTTGATTACGAATCCGAAGACATCGACGGTATGGACGACGATGCTGACCAGGAGCGAGGACAAGACCCGCCATTTACTGGACATTGGACGGCCACCTCTTCGTACGATGTGTACATGGTCGACACACCTAAAAAAGCTAGCGACGATGACAAAGGGGATCCAGTTGCGGATAAACCTTCTGAGACACAGTCCAAGCGCCGGCGCCCTAAACGCCGTTCTAAGCCTTGTTGCTCAAAATATGGCCACACTGGAAAACAATGAAGACCCTGTTGGAGCTGCATCCGAACAGGAGGAACAAGACAACGGGCAAGATGACCCTGATAAACAGGCCATGCCCAATGACCCAGATGATGATAGTTATCATCCAGTCTCCGAAGATGAGGAGAGCCTCGGTAGCGAGGATTTCATCGTGCCTAAGGCACCCCTAGAGCAGGAACGCTTCAAGCGCCAGCTAGTAGCTACTGCCAGAAGCCTGAAAGAGAAGCAGCAGCAGCTCCAGGCTAATCAAGACCTGCTCATTGACAGGTGGACTGATGTCCTGGCAGCTGAAGAATACGGCCTCAAGCACCCAGCCAAGAGTTACCCAAAGCGCAAACTGCTACCTCAGTTTGATGAGGAGGCACCAAATCCCATACTCCCCTCGCGTAATGCGGAACGACCACCATGCGGTTGGGATAGTGCGGTAGACCGACCACCCCGTGGTCGGGACAAAATGGCAACTCATGCCGAACAACAAGCGGCCCCACCGCCTCGCAAAAACAGGGACAGAACAACTCGGGATCATACATACGACCTTCAGCAGGAGCTGGACAGTAGAGCAGGACACACTAGATCAATCTACGGATCGCGAGGACACTTCCCGACTCGAGATGACGGCTACCTATTCGGACATGACAAACCTAGTCACACCCGGGCCGATAACCGCAGACGGACTTCATCAAAGGTGCGCCGTGACGCGGCCCGATATAGAGGCGCCGCACACCCTCTCTGCTTCACAGATGAGGTGCTGGATCACGAATTCCCCGAGGGGTTCAAGCCCGTCAATCTTGAATCATACAACGGAACAACCGATCCCGCAGTATGGATTGAGGACTTTATTCTCCGTCCACATGGCCCGTGGAGACGACCTCCACGCCAGCAAATACCTCCCACTAAAACTCAAAGGGCCAGCTCGACACTGGCTAAATAGCCTGCCCGAGAATTCCATCAGCAGCTGGGAGGACTTGGAAGAAGCCTTCCTTGACAACTTCCAAGGTACATATGTCCGGCCGCCTGATGCCGATGAATTAAGCCACATAGTTCAACAAACCTGGAGAATCAGCCAGAAAATTCTGGACTATGTTCCTAACCAAAAAGAACCAGATCGTTGACTGTCCGGATGCCGAAGCCCTAGCGGCCTTTAAGCACAGCATCCGTGAAGAATGGCTCGCCCGCCACCTCGTCCAAGAAAAGCCGAGGTCCATGGAAGCCCTCATGGCACTTATGACCTGCTTTTGCGCGGGAGAGGATAGTTGGCTGGCTCGTAGTACAAACACAGCCAACGAAGCAGGCCCCTCTGAGGCCAAAAACAGCTCCAGCAAAGCTCCGGCGCAACAGACACAAATGCCGCAGCAATGGCGATAACACAGATGACACTACAGTTCACGCCGGATTCAGTGGCTCCAAATCCGGCCAGCGAAAGAAGCCCTATAAAAGGAACGGCGGAGGACCATCCAGCTTGGACCGCATACTCGATCGTTCGTGCCAGATACATGGCACCCCTAACAAACCGGCCAACCATACTAACAGAGATTGTCGGGTCTTTAAGCAAGCCAGCAAGGCAAACAATGGAAACAAGGAAGGGGAATCGCAGAGCAAGGATGAAGACGAGGAGCCCCGGTAGCCGAACACTGGGGGGCAGAAGAAATTCCCGCCTCAAGTCAAAACGGTGAACATGATATATGCTACACACATCCCCAAAAGGGAGCGCAAGCGTGCACTCAGGGACGTTTATGCGGTAGAGCTAGTCGCCCCAAAATTCGACCCATGGTCGTCATTCCCGATCACCTTTGATCGCCGTGATCATCCAACTAGCATCCGTCATGGCGATTCGGCCGCATTGGTACTCGACCCAATCATCGACGGATTTCACATGACACAAGTCCTAATGGACGGTGGTAGCACCCTCAATCTGCTCTTTCAGGATACAGTGCACAAAATGGGCATTAATCCCTCACGAATCAAGCCCACGATAACTACCTTTAAAGGAGTTATACCAGGTGTAGAGGCCCGTTGTACGGGCTCAATCACGCTGGAGGTGGTCTTCGGTTCCCCGGATAACTTCCAAAGTGAAGAGCTAATCTTCGATATCGGCCCCTTCCGCAGCGGCTACCACGCATTGCTCGGATGAACCGCGTTTGCTAGATTCAACGTGGCGCCACATTATGCTTATCTCAAGCTCAAGATGCCCGGTCCACGTGGTGTCATTACAATAAATGGAAACACGGAACGTTCCCACCATAAAGAGGAGCACACCGCCGCCCTAGCAGCAGAAGTATAGAGAGGCCTTCTCAAGCGGCACCATAATCCGGCCGCCGACCCCTGGACATCGTCAAGAAGGTCTGGACTACACCGCAACAGGGCAGCTCAGTTCATCAAGAGCTGAATTAGTAAATCCGGCCTCCGTCCCAGCCCCGATAAGGAAAGGGCATACGTACCGCGAGTACATAACTACGCACTCAAAACCCCATGGGCACTGATGGAGGCATAACTCGCTCGCGATCCACAGTGCGGCTTGACCGACCCGGGGATTCGCACGCCTTTATTTTTTTCTTTTTATTATGGTTTTTTTCTCTTTTCGAGGTCTACGCGGACAACCCGTTTGCAGAACATACCAAGGAGGCAAGGAGCTCTTGCATACAAGGGAATCCCCAGGTGGTCTCTATTAAACGATTGCCATACTTGTCTTACATACCCGCACACAGCTTGCCCTTGGTTGGGGCATGTTAAATAGCCTTACTTTCTTATTACATTACTTGCACAAAGTATGCCTCGACGTACTAATTACATCACAACGGTGAATAAATGGTGGCGTCAGCTTATTACTTAATTTTCCTGTTTCCTCACCTTTGTATATATTACTTATTGCACACGTACACCATGGTATGTACTACTGTGCCAGGGGCTTCATTACACCCCGCATTACGGCAATAAAAGTCCGAACACCTTTTCAGTATAGTTCGGCACCCCGAACTTATAGCATTATATGCATCGGCTCTGAATCATGTCTTTGGTCAATAGTTGGGTTGCCCGGCTCCTGTGCTTACTACCTTACGTTCCACTATATCGGCTAGGGTAGTAAAGGGAGAACTACTGCGATTGTGTCCCGGTTCTTCCGTACAAGCACCTCAGTAGAGAAAGCCGAAAACTGACTGTCATGATGTGGCGAGAGCTGGTCAGTTGTTCGAGAGGTTCCAAATCGTTAGAGATTTTTTCTGCTTCTTTCAAAGAATCGGTTCCTCCGATTAGGCGTGTATAACGCCCCTAGTTCGGCCTTCCGAATACCAGGGGCTTCGCCAACTTTCTTAATTGTCAAACTCCTATGGCTAAGTGAGGGCGGTAAAGGCCAGAATGTGGAGTAAAGAGTGTTTAGATTTATCCCAAGCACCCCCGTACTATCTACGTGGGGGCAGAAGCCGACGACTGGTCAACCCTCGGATTTCATAAATGACCGCACATGAGGTAAAATGTAAATTGCAAGCATTATAATACATAACATCATTGTTCCATATTACAGGACAGGACAATACAAATGTTCTCATGGGGATATAACATCCTTCGAACATTGTTCTGCCACAAGGCGGGACCCCTCCAGGACGCCATCAAAATAGTGCTTGGGTCGACGATGCTCCTTGCCCTCCGGCGGCCCCTCGATCATCAGCTTCTTAGCATCCAGCTTTGTCCAATGCGTGTTGACGCGGGAAAATGCCATACGCACACCTTCAATACAGAGCGACCGCTTCACGGCTTCAAGCCGCGGACAGGCACTTATAAGCCGTTTAACAAGTCTGAAGTAGCTGCTAGGTACAGGCTCGGTAGGCCACAGCCGGACTATCAGGTCCTTCATGGCTAGCTCTGCCGACCTGTGCAGCTCGACCAACTGCTTTAGCTGGTCGCTGAAGGACAACAGATGTTCGGGTCCAAGATATTGGGACCAAAACATCTTCTCTATAGACATCCCTTCTCTGGCTCTATAATACTCGTCAGCATCTGATATACTGCGCGGCAGATCCGTAAACACCCCTGGAAAATCAAAACTCGGATGAGTACAAGGAATGTTTCTTCTACATACTTACTTTGCATGGTGAAAGAATTACCCGCCGCAATCTCCTTGGCCGCTTGAATGTCCTGGAGGGCGTTCTGGGCTTCGGCTCGTGCATCCTGTGCGCTCCGGCGGGCCTTCGCCATCGCGGACGCTTGCGCCTTACAATCGCACTCCAAGGACTCAAATCTCTCGATTGCACTCTGGAGTTGTTGTTGCGCCTCGCCAACCTGGGCCTCATGCTTCTCGCGTGCGGCGTGTTCCTTGACCGCTTTGTCCTCGGCTTCGGCCAACGCCTTCTTGAGGGCTGCCACCTCGGTCGCGGCCCCTAATAAAGTTTATGACACCTCAGTCCGGATGGACTATTCACTTTTTCTTATAATGTACTCGCAGGTTACGGCATACCTTGGCTATCCTCCAGTTGCTTCTTCACAAGGCCGAGCTCTTCCTCGGCCCGCTCCAGTTTCCGCTTCAGTCTGGAGACCTCTGCAGCATGAGCAGTGGCAGCCTGGAGCGATACCTACTTATTCACATAGACAACTTATGTTAGACTCCTGTGACATTTCTTTTTGATCCTCTGTTCGGCTTTTCCTTCCCGAACACCAAACAGAGCATCAGGGGCTACTGTCTATACTGTGATATTCTTCCTACAAACGCATTACTTACCTCAAAGCCCGATAGAAGGCTAGTGCAGGCTTTGGTCAGTCCGTTTTTTATGAACTGGACCTTCTCTATTACCGTGCCCATAAGGGTGCGGTGTTCATCCACAATAGAGGTGCCTCGTAGCGCCTCCATCGGGTTATCCGGTGCCTCTAGTTGGATAGAGGTCACCGGCGGAACGGGCACATTCCCTCCTTTTGGGGCCTTCCGCTCGCTGGACTCCGGAGCCGCATAGATCTCCGGAATGGTATCCGGCTTGGGTCCGAAGGGAACTCGGCCCCCGTCACCAGTCCCCATAGGGTCTTTTCCCCCCATGCGTCAGGCAATTAAGAAATCGTCCTGGGGCGGCACCCCGACGATCTCTGGAACACACCCCCCCCGGTCGGGGAAGGTCTTTTGCGACACCACCTCGTCATCACCCTTGGGAGAGACGGAATGAGCAGGTGGCGGAGACATGCTAGCCATCTCCTTTGAGTCTAGTGATCCCTCTGACGAGGATCGAGGGGAGCCATCGCGTGCTGGACTGCAATAACAAAGTTTAAGGTATATCAATATTACAAACCGGGAAGTCCAGACGTTTTCGGATTCTAGTACTTATGAGGCGGCCCGAGGCTTGGTCCGGCGAGGTCGCTTCGGACTACTGTCAACATCCCACATGGAGTTATCCGCGTGGGAGCCTCTAACCCTTTTAGGCGCTTTCACCTCCGGATTGGTGGGGGCCGCTCTCTTCTTCCTCCCCACCTCAGGTGGGGATTCGCTGTCTTCTTCCTCTTCGTAGTCATCAGCGGACGAAGAGGAAGTCTTGTCTTCGGACATCACGTCCGGAGCACCTTTTTGGCGAGGGCCCTTCTTGGCCCCTTTGGCCGCTTTCTTGGCCGTCTTCTCTGGCACCTCATAAGGCGCTAGAAAAAGCATTTTCGTCAATAATGAAAATTCTTGGTCTTCGGGCAGCGGAGCCGGACAGTTAATCCCCTCCGCTATCTTGATCCAGGCCTGAAAACACGGGTAGGAAAGCTTAGGCTTTTTCTCAAAATATGCTAGTAAAGGGTATGCCTTGAAAACATTAAAAGAACTTACCGGGTTAGCCTGGCATTTTAAGCTAAGCCCGCGATCTTCGGTCGTGGGTGGTGGTGTCTCGCCGGCCTTGAAGAGCACTTTCCATATTTCTTCGTGCGTCGTGCCGAAGATCTCTAGTAGCGTATGGTGCTTGGCCGGATTGTACTCCCACAGATAGCAAGTCCGGCGTTGGCACGGAACGACACAAATGAGCATGACCTGGACCACATTGACGAGCTTGATCTTCCTATCTATCATGTTCTGGACGCATGTCTAGAGGCCAGTCAGCTCGTCCGAGGGACCCCAGGTTAAGCCCCTCTCTTGCCAGGAGGTGAGCCGCATCGGGATTCCAGATCTGAATTCGGGGGCCGCCACCCAGTTGGCGTCGCGTGGCATGGTGATATAGAACCACCCCAATTGCCACCCTTTCACCGTCTCCGCGAACGAGCCTTCAAGCCAGGTAACGTTGGGCATCTTGCCCACCATGGCGCCTCCGCACTCTTCTTGTTGGCCTCTCACCACCTTCGGCTTCACATTGAAGGTCTTCAGCCATAGGCCGAAGTGAGGTGGGATGCGGAGAAAGGCTTCGCACACGACAATGAATGCCGTGATGTTGAGGATGAAGTTGGGAGCTAGGTCATGGAAGTCTAGCCCGTAGTAAAACATCAGTCCACAGATGAAGGGGTGAAGAGGGAATCCTAGCCCGCGGACGAAATGTGTGAGAAACACAACCCTCTCGTGGGGCTCTGGAGTAGGGACGATCTGTCCCGTGGCCGGGAGTCGGTGAGCGATCTCTTTGGCCATATATCCGGCCTCTCGGAGCACCTTGATATCCTTCTTCTTGACCGAGGAGGCCATCCACTTACCCCCAACTCCAGATCCGGACATCTTTGGAGTGCTTTCTCGGTCGAGGGAAAAGCTAAAAGCTTGAGCGCTAGAGCTCAGGGACGGAAGGACTAAGGAGGAGCTGAGGTGTGGGTGAAGGAAGGGAATCCTTATCCCCTTATAAAGGCCACGAATATCAAGCGTCTCCCCACTCACCTTAAACTCGCCTATTCCCAAGGGTCGTGCAAACGGCACGGTTGGGTCACCCATGCCCGTATTGACGAGAATCCCGTGATAAGGGGACACGATCTCTACTTTGACAAGACGTGCCAATGGCAACCACGTCTTGGGACATGGGGCATCGAAACATGAAAACGGTTTGGAACTGTGACCGGGCACATGTGATGTCATATTATGAAAAGTTGTCAGCAGATTAGACTCGTGTAAAAATATATATTCTCTCTGCGGGTTTTTTTGACAGAAAGACTGTAAGGGAACCTCCTACAGTATAATTGGTGCAACAAACCCAAATTGCAAGTACCATGCCTTGAACCTGGGTGGGTGGGAAGGCATCAGCCCCTTCACACCACTAGGCTATGCCTTAGTCTGCATCCAAAGACTATCTTGAAGTTCGGATAGAAGAGAACCCGCCTTGCAATTCTGAATATAATCTGCACGCCGGACTCCTCATCATTGCAGCCAGGTTCAGGGGCTACTGAGGGAGTCCTGGACTAAGGGGTCCTCGGGCGTCCGACCTATTATCTATTGGGCCAGACTGATGGGTTGTGAAGACATGAAGGCCGAAGACTGTACCTGTGTCCGGATTGGACTCTCCTTGGCGTGGAAGGCAATCTTGGCACCCGACTATGAAGATTCCTTCTTATGTAACCGACTCTATGTAAACCCTAGATCCCCTCGGTGTCTATATAAACCGAAGGGGTTAGTCCGGAAAGGATATACTCATTACCATAGTCATGTAGGCTAGGCTTCTAGGGTTTAGCCATTACGATCTTGTGGTAGATCAACTCTTGTAAACACTCATATTCATCAATATCAATCAAGCAGGACGTAGGGTATTACCTCCATAGAGAGGGCCCGAACCTGGGTAAACATCATGTCCCCCGTCCCCTGTTACCATCGATCCTAGACGCACAGTTCGGGACCCCCTACCCGAGATCCGCCAGTTTTGACACCGACACCCATCAATAGATATAGATGTGAGTGAGTAGGGATTTCCATGCAACGGATGCACTAGATCTATACGTATATGAAAGCTCAACAAAAGAAACTAAGTGGGTGTGCATCCAACTTGCTTGCTCATGAAGACCTAGGGCATTTTGAGGAAGCCCATCATTGGAATATACAAGCCAAGTTCTATAATGAAAAATTCCCACTAGTATATGAAAGTGATATCATAGGAGACTCTCTATCATGAAGATCATGGTGCTACTTTGAAGCACAAGTGTGGAAAAAGGATATTAGCATTGTCCCTTCTCTCTTCTTCTCTCGTTCATTTTTTTATTTGGGCCTTTTCTCTCTTTTTTGGCCTCTTTTTTCGTCTGGAGTCTCATCCCGACTTGTGGGGGAATCATAGTCTCCATCATCCTTTCCTCACTTGGTACAATGCTCTAATAATGATGATCATCACACTTTAATTTACTTACAACTCAAGAATTACAACTCAATACTTAGAACAAAATATGACTCTATGTGAATGCCTCCGGCGGTGTACCGGGATGTGCAATGATGCATGAGTGACATGTATGAAGAATTATGAACGATGGCTTTGCCACAAATACAATGTCAACTACATGATCATGCAAGCAATATGACAATGATGAAGCGTGTCGTAATAACGGAACGGTGGAAAGTTGCATGGCAATATATCTCGGAATGGCTATGGAAATGCCATAATAGGTAGGTATGGTGGCTGTTTTGAGGAAGGTATATGGTGGGTTTAAGGTACAGGCGAAAGTTGCGCGATACTAGAGAGGCCAGCAATGGTGGAAGGGTGAGAGTGCGTATAATCCATGGACTCAACATTAGTCGTAAAGAACTCACATACTTATTGCAAAAATCTATTAGTTATCGAAACAAAGTATTACGTGCATGCTCCTAGGGGGTAGATTGGTAGGAAAAGACCATCGCTCGTCCCCGACCGCCACTCATAAGGAAGACAATCAATAAATAAATCATGCTCCGACTTCATCACATAACGGTTCACCATACGTGCATGCTACGGGAATCACAAACTTCAACACAAGTATTTCTCAAATTCACAACTACTCAACTAGCATGACTCTAATATCACCATCTCCATATCTCAAAACAATTATCAAGTATCAAACTTCTCATAGTATTCAATGCACTTTCTATAAAAGTTTTTAGATTATTCCTAAAAGAAAATTTCCATGTTGTTCTAAAGGACTCTCAAAATAATATAAGTGAAGCATGAGAGATCAATATTTTCTATAAAACAAATCCACCACCGTGCTCTAAAAGATATAAGTGAAGAACTAGAGCAAAAACTATATAGCTCAAAAGATATAAGTAAAGCACATAGAGTATTCTAATAAATTTCAAATCATGTGAGTCTCTCTGAAAAGGTGTGTACAGCAAGGATGATTGTGGTAAACTAAAAAGCAAAGGCTCAAATCATACACGAGCTTCAAGAAAAACACATATCATGTGGTGAATAAAAATATAGCTCCAAATAAAGTTACCGATAGACGAAGACGAAAGAGGGGATGCCTTCCGAGGCATCCCCAAGCTTAGGCTTTCTGGTGTCCTTGAATTTTACCTTGGGGTGTCATGGGCACCCCCAAGCTTAGGCTATTTCCACTCCTTGTTCCATAATCCATCAAATCTTTACCCAAAACTTGAAAACTTCACAACACAAAACTCAAAATAGAAAATCTCGTGAGCTCTGTTAGCGAAAGAAAACAAAACACCACTTCAAGGTACTGTAATGAACTCATTATTGTTTTATATTGGTGTTAAACCTAATGTATTACAACTTCTCTATGGTTTATAAACTCTTTTACTAGCCATAGACTCATCAAAATAAGCAAACAACACAAGAAAAGCAGAATCTGTCAAAAACAGAACAGTCTGTAGTAATCTGTAGGTTTCGACCACTTCTGTAACCCCAAAAATTCTAAAATAAATTTATGGACATGAGGAATTTATCTATTAATCATCTTCAAAAAGAATTAACTAAATAGCACTTTCCAAATAAAAATGGCAGCAATTCTCGTGAGCGCTAAAGTTTCTGTTTTTTACAGCAAGATAAAAAAAGACTTTCCCCAAGTCTTCCCAACGGTTCTACTTGGCACAAACACTAATTAAACACAAAAGGCACAACCAAAACAGAGGCTAGATAAATTATTTATTACTAAACAGGAGCAAAGATCAAGGAATAAAAATAAAATTGGGTTGCCTCCCAACAAGCGCTATCGTTTAATGCCCCTAGCTAGGCATAAAAGCGAAGATAGATCTAGGTATTGCCATCTTTGGTAGGCAATCCATAAGTGGCTCTCATAATAGATTCATATGGTAATTTAATTTTATTTATAGGGAAGTGTTACATGCCTTTCCTTGACGGAAATTGGAATCTAATATTCCCTTCCTTCATATCAATAATTGCACCAATCATCAAAATCACGGAAACCTAGCAAATCACATAAAGTTTTTGGAATCGTGGAAACACTAGCACCCAAATCACACAAAGCATAGAATTCATGATCTTTAATTTTTATTATAATTTTAGGTTCCCACTCATCATAAAGTTTTCTAGGGATAGAAACTTCCAACTCAAGTTTTTCTTCATAAGATTGCATCAAAGCATCAACGATATGTTTAGTAAAAGCTTTATTTTGACTATAAGCATGAGGAGAATTTAGCACGGATTGCAACAAGGAAATACAATCTATCAAAGAGCAATTATCATAATTAAATTCCTTTAAATCCAAGATAGTGGGTTCATTTCTATTTAAAGTTTTAACCTCTTCAATCCCACTTTTAACAAATTTTGCATCAAGATCTAAAAACTCCGAATTTTTGGAAGGCCTTCTAGGTAAAGGTGGCTCATCTTTAGTCCCATCATTATCAAGATTCATATTGAAAAACAAAGATTTAATAGGGGACACATCAATAACTTTTAGATCTTCATCCTTATTATCATGGAAACTAGAAGAACACGCTTTCACAAAGCAATCTTTTTTAGCACGCATCCTAGCGGTTCTTTCTTTGCACTCATCAATGGAAATTCTCATGGATTTGAGAGACTCATTGATATCATGCTTAGGTGGAATAGATCTAAGTTTCAAAGAATCAACATCAAGAGAAATTCTATCAACGTTCCTAGCCAATTCATCAACCTTAAGCAATTTTTCTTCAAGCAAAGCATTAAAACTCTTTTGCGAATTCATAAACTCCTTAACATTAGTCTCAAATTCAGAGGGCATATTATTAAAATTTCCATAAGAATTGCTGTAGGAATTACCATAATTATTAGAGGAATTACTAGGAAACGGCCTAGAATTAAAATTACCTCTATACGCGTTATTACCAAAATTGTTCCTACCAACAAAATTCACATCCATAGATTCATTATTATTCTCAATAAAAGTAGACAAAGGCATATCATTAGGATCAGTAGGAGCACTCTTATTAGCAAACAATTTCATAAGTTCATCAATCTTCCACTCAAAACATTAATTTCTTCTATCACATGCACTTTTTTACTAGTAGATCTTTCGGTGTGCCATTGAGAATAATTAACCACAATATTGTCTAGGAGTTTAGTAGCCTCTCCTAAAGTGATTTCCATAAAAGTGCCTCCCGCGGCCGAATCTAAAATATTTCTAGAAGCAAAATTCAATCCGGCATAAAAATTCTGTATAATCATCCAAAGATTCAAACCATGTGGAGGGCAATTACGTATCATTAATTTCATCCTCTCCCAAGATTGTGCAACATGTTCATGATCAAGTTGCTTAAAATTCATAATATCATTTCTAAGAGAGATGATCTTAGTGGGAGGAAAATACTTAGAGATAAAAGCATCTTTGCACTTATTCCATGAATCAATACTATTTTTAGGCAAAGACGAAAACCAAGCTTTAGCACGATCTCTAAGGGGAAAAGGAAATAGCTTCAATTTAACAATATCATTGTCCACATCTTTCTTCTTTTGCATATCACACAAATCAACAAAGCTATTTAGATGGGTAGCGGCATCTTCACTAGGAAGGACAGCGAATTGATCTTTCATGACAAGATTCAACAAAGCAACATTAATTTCACAATATTCAGCATCGGTAAGAGGAGCAATCGGAGTGCTAAGAAAATCATTGTTTTTGGTATGGGTAAAGTCACACAATTTAGTATTATCTTGAGCCATCGTAACAAGCAAGCAATCCAACACACGAACAAACAAGAAGCAAGCGAAAAAGAGGCGAACGGAAAGAGAGGGTGAGAGGAAAAGAGAGGGCCAATAAAACGGCAAGGGTGAAGTGGGGGAGAGGAAAACGAGAGGCAAATGGCAAATAATGTAATGCGAGGGGTAAGAGTTTGTGATGGGTACTTGGTATGTCCTGACTTGTGCGTAGACTCCCTGACAACGGCGCCAGAAATCCTTCTTGCTACCTCTTGAGCACTGTGTAGGTTTTCCCTTGAAGAGGAAAGGGTGATGCAGTAAAGTAGCGTAAGTATTTCCCTCGGTTTTTGAGAACCAAGGTATCAATCCAGTAGGAGATCACGCTCGAGTCCCACGCACCTACACAAACAAATAAGAACCTCGCAACCAACGCGATAAAGGGGTTGTCAATCCCTTCACGGTCACTTACGAGAGTGAGATCTGATAGATATGATAAGATAATATTTTTGGTATTTTTATGATAAAGAGAAATAAAGATGCAAAGTAAAATAAACGGCAATAGAAATAGCTAAGTGATGAAATATTAATATGATGGAAGATAGACCCGGGGGCCATAGGTTTCACTAGTGGCTTCTCTCAAGAGCATAAGTATTACGGTGGGTAAACGAATTACTGTCGAGCAATTGATAGAATTGACCATAGTTATGAGAATATCTAGGTAAGATCATGTATATAGGCATCACGTCCGCGACAAGTAGACCGAAACGATTCTGCATCTACTACTATTACTCCACACATCGACCACTATCCAGCATGCATCTAGAGTATTAAGTTCATAAGAACAGAGTAATGCTTTAAGTAAGATGACATGATGTAGAGGGATAAACTCATGCAATATGATATAAACCCCATGTTTTTATCCTCGATGGCAACAATACAATACGTGTCGGTTCCCTTTCTGTCACTGGGATCGAGCACCGCAAGATTGAACCCAAAGCTAAGCACTTCTCCCATTGCAAGAAAGGTCAATCTAGTAGGCCAAACCAAACTGATAATTCAAAGAGACTTGCAAAGATAAACCAATCATACATAAAAGAATTCAAAGGAGAATCAAATATTTTTCATAGGTAAACTGGATCATAAACCCACAATTCATCAGATCTCGACAAACACACCGCAAAAGAAGATTACATCGAATAGATCTCCAAGAAGATCGAGGAGAACTTTGTATTGAGATCCAAAGAGAGAGAAGAAGTCATCTAGCTAATAACTATGGACCCGAAGGTCTGAAATAAACTACTCACACATCACCGGAGAGGCCATGGAGTTGATGTAGAGGCACTCCGTGATCAATGCCCCCTCCGGCGGAGCTCCGGAAAAGGCCCCAAGATGGGATCTCTTGGGTACGGAAGGTTGCGGTGGTGGAATTAGGTTTTCGTGGTTGAGGGAGTCCTGGATTAGGGGGTCTCCGTACAGCCGGACTATCTCCATTGGCCGGACTGTTAGACTATGAAGATACAAGATTGAAGACTTCGTCTCGTGTCCGGATGAGACTCTACTTGGCGTGGAAGGCAAGCTAGGCAATACGGATATGGATATCTCCTCCTTTGTAACCGACCTTGTGTAACCCTAACTGATACACACATGGGTGATGCTAGTGATGTCGGGAAATTAATAAGGCGGCATACTTATGCTCCTAATTATTGTCAGTTGAGTGAAGATAATGGAGTGGACAAAGTTTTGGTCAGTATTTGTACGCAAGAAGCTGCATGTATGTTTGATCAAGGTGTGCAGGAATTTGGTTGTTTCTTCTGGTTGTCACGTACAAAACATAGTCCAGCTATAGATGCACAAGAGATATTTTTTATTGGGACGAATCAAAGAAACCTAACCTACTACTATTTCTCACAGTCAAGACTGCCGGAGCAACAAGCGTACATCAACAGATTTAAATGGTGGCAGTTGCTTTCCTTGAGAGATATAGGTTGGGGGCCACCAAATAAATTGTGTTTAGTTATTTTAGGTATTTATTTTGTAATGATTACCTGCTAAAATAAAGCACGTGATCAGTTTTACTTTCCTTGGTTATTTTGATCGAGAGTTAGAGATAGAAAGAAAGTTTGTTCGGTCAACTTCTTAGGCAAGTTTGAGTTCGCAGGTATACTAGTATATATAGTCATAGTACGATCAATGTAAAATGGGGAGGTTATTTTTTATGAAATAGACACGATGTGTTTTTCAGGGTAGACACCCGTATCAAGTTTTGGAGGGACCTTTAGAAAACCTCTGTGTTGCAATTTCTCTTCGTGGAAATTGTTTTGCGCGTGAGTACCTTCGTCAAGATTAGTTTTCTCGTGCTAGGCCGCAAGGTTCAAACCCTCTACTTCGTGTACATTGCGTGTGCGGGCGAGAGGTTGCTACTGCTGGTGGTGGAGTGTCATGAAAGGTCGGGCCGCAACAACAGATCAGATCTCGTCATCGAGGTTCGGTTTACATCAAGTGGTATCAGAGCAAAGGTTATTCACGATACAATATTTTTTTTGAGTTATTATTGAACTTGTTCATCATGAGGAAAGATTGTAGCTCGCAACTGATGATGTCGGTGGAGAAGGATCCATTGCGTGCCTTGCCGTGGTACCAATGCGTTACGCGTGTGCGTGTAGGGCCGGCGAGCTATGCAACTTTAATGAATTGCTATTCTGGGATGAATTTAGTGAGTCGGACTATGGTTGATGCTTTGAACCTGTCGTTGATTGAACATCCAGAACCGTATGAGCTTTGGTGGAAGGATAAGTTTGTCAAGATTATGCATCGCGTCGAGGTGCAGTTTACTTTATGCGGATATGATGATCTGGTTATGTGTGATGTGCTTCCTATGCACATGCATACATGTTCGATACTGTTAGGAAAACCATGGACAGATAAAAGACAGTTAACATATCATTCAGTTGGAGAATTTTCTTTTGTTCATGGAGGACAATACGTACCACTTGACACATACACTTTTGATCAATATAAGGTGGACCGTCAGAAGCGGGATATTGCTCATGCTGCATCAGAAGTAAAGAAGAAGAAAGTTGAAGCTCCTGAAAAAAATTCGGTCATTGCTCAGTCTGCTATTGTTGAAGAGATTGACTTGAAACCGAGGACGGTTTCGTTTCAAGGAGGAGAGGATGATACACACATGGGTGATGCTAGTGATGTCGGGAAATTAATAAGGCGGCATACTTACGCTCCTAATTATTGTCAGCTGAGTGAAGATAATGGAGTGGACAAAGTTTTAGTCAGTATTTGTACGCAAGAAGCTGCATGTATGTTTGATCAAGGTGTGCAGGAATTTGGTTGTTTCTTCTGGTTGTCACGTACAAAACATAGTCCAGCTATAGATGCACAAGAGATATTTTTTATTGGGACTAATCAAAGAATCCTAACCTACTACTATTTCTCACAATCAAGACCGCCGGAGCAACAAGCGTACGTCAACAGATTTAAATGGTGGCAGTTGCTTTCCTTGAGAGATATAGGTTGGGGGCCACCAAATAAATTGTGTTTAGTTATTTTAGGTATTTATTTTGTAATTATTACCTGCTAAAATAAAGCACGTGATCAGTTTTACTTTCCTTGGTTATTTTGATCGAGAGTTAGAGATAGAAAGAAAGTTTGTTCGGTCAACTTCTTAGGCAAGTTTGAGTTCGCAGGTATACTAGTATATATAGTCATAGTACGATCAATGTAAAAGGGGGAGGTTATTTTTTATGAAATAGACACGATGTGTTTTTCAGGGTAGACACCCATATCAAGTTTTGGAGGGACCTTTAGAAAATCTCTGTGTTGCGATTTCTCTTCGTGGAAATTGTTTTTCGCGTGAGTACCTTCGTCAAGATTGGTTTTCTCGTGCTAGGCCGCAAGGTTCAAACCCTCTACTTCGTGTACATCGCGTGCGCGGGCGAGAGGTTGCTACTGCTGGTGGTGGAGTGTCGTGAAAGGTCGGGCCGCAACAATAGATCAGATCTCGTCATCGAGGTTCGGTCTACATCACTAACCCTCTCCGGTGTCTATATAAACCGAAGGGTTTTAGTCTGTAGGACAACAACCACAACATACAATCATACCATAGGCTAGCTTCTAGGGTTTAGCCTCTCCGATCTTGTGGTAGATGTACTCTTGTACTACCCATATCATCAATATCAATCAAGCAGGACGTAGGGTTTTACCTCCATCAAGAGGGCCCGAACCTGGGTAAAACATCGTGTCCCCTGCCTCCTGTTACCATCCGGCCTAGACGCACAGTTCGGGACCCCCTACCCGAGATCCGCCGGTTTTGACACTGACATTGGTGCTTTCATTGAGAGTTCCTCTGTGTCGTCGCCGTTAGGCTTGATGGCTCCTACTATCATCGATAGCGATGCGGTCCAGGGTGAGACTTTTCTCCCCGGACAGATCTTCGTATTCGGCGGCTTTGCACTGCGAGCTAATTCGCTTGGCCATCTGGAGCAGATTGAAAGCTACGCCCCTGGCCATCAGGTCAGATTTGGAAGTTTGAACTACATGGCCGACATCCGCGGAGACTTGATCTTCGACGGATTCGAGCCACAGCCGGGCGCGCCGCACTGTCACGACGGGTATGACCTAGCTCTGCCGCCAAACAGTACCCCACAGATCGTGCCTGCATCAGCTCCGACCCTTAGCTCGGAGCCAACTGCGCCAATCGAGGACGGGTGGTTAGACACCGCCTCAGGGGCTGCAGTCTCAATGGCGATCAAGCCGAACACCAGCCTAATCCTCTGGGCAGCCCGTGACTCCAAGGTGCCGGACTCTTTTTCGGACTCCGAACCACCCGTGCCCCTGCCAATCGAATCCGATTGGGCGCCGATCATGGAATTCACCGCCGCGGATATCTTTCAGCACTCGCCCTTCGGCGACATTCTGAATTCACTAAGGTCTCTCTCTCTATCAGGAGAGCCCTGGCCGGATTATGGCCAAACACGATTGGGATGCGGACGACGAAGAAATTCGATGCCCACCCACCACCCACTTCGTAGCCACTGTCGATGATTTAACCGACATGCTCGACTTCGACTCCGAAGACATCGACGGTATGGACGACGATGTAGGAGACAAACATGAACCAGCGCCTATAGGGCACTGGAAAGCCACCTCATCATATGACATATACATGGTGGATACACCCAAAGAAGGCAATGGTGACGAGATAGCGGAGGATGACCCCTCCAAGAAACAACCCAAGCGCCAACGTCAGCGGCGCCGCTCTAAGTCCCGCCAAAGCAAAAGTGGTGATACCGGCACAGGAGATAATAACACTCTGGATAGTGCCGAAGACAACAATAATCCCCTCCAGCATGATTTAGAGCAAGAGGGTGGAGGAGTCAGCTCTCCTGAGAGAGCGGCAGACGGAGAGGAGGAGGATGACAATTACATGCCCCCCTCCGAAGACGAGGCAAGCCTCGGCGACGATGAATTCGCCGTACCAGAGGATCCCGTCGAACAAGAGCGCTTCAAGCACCGGCTTATGGCCTCAACAAATAGCCTGAAGAAAAAGCAGCAGCAGCTTCAAGCTGATCAAGATCTGCTAGCTGACAGATGGACTGAAGTCCTCGCGGCCGAGGAATATAAACTCGAGCGCCCCTCCAAGAATTACCCAAAGTGCAGGTTACTACCCCGACTGGAGGAAGAAGCGTATGATATGGCTAATCGGCCACCTCGTGGCCGTGATAGAGAGGCATTCCAGCCAAAAGCTCAGCCTCCACCCCGACGCCATTCAAATAAAAAGACATGGGGAGATACGCCAGACCTGCGAGACATATTGGAGGACAAAGCAAAGCATGCAAGATCGATCTACGAATCACGAGGGCGCACCACTCTGCGAGACGATAAACGTCACGTCGGATATAGTAAAAGCAAATCCGGCCGGGCCGAACACAGCGGGCGAGACCCATTCGAGTTGTGTCGCGATATAGCCCAATACAGAGGCGTCGCACACCCCTTATGCTTCACAGACGAAGTAATGGAACATCAATTCCCAGAAGGTTTCAAACCTGTAAATATTGAATCATACGACGGCACACAGATCCCCCAGTATGGATTGAGGATTTCCTCCTCCACATCCACATGGCCCGCGGTGATGACTTACACGCCATCAAATACCTCCCACTAAAGCTCGAAGGACTAGCGCGGCATTGGCTTAACAGCTTGCCAGCGGACTCCATTAGCTGTTGGGAAGATCTAGAAGCCGCATTCCTCGACAACTTTCAGGGCACTTATGTGCGACCACCAGACGCTGATGACTTGAGCCACATAATTCAGCAGCCAGAAGAGTCGGCCAGGCAATTCTGGACTCGGTTCCTTACAAAGAAAAATCAGATCGTCGACTATCCGGATGCAGAGGCCTTAGCGGCTTTCAAACACAACATCCGAGACGAGTGGCTAGCCCGGCACCTTGGTCAGGAAAAGCCAAAATCTATGGCAGCTCTCACAACGCTCATGACCCGCTTTTGCGCGGGAGAATACAGTTGGCTGGCTCGCAGTAATAACATATCAAAGAACCATGGTACCCCGGATACCAAGGACGGCAATAGCAGGTCACGTCACAACAAACATAAGCGCTGTATTAACAGCGAAAACACCGAGGATACGGCAGTCAATGCCGGATTCAAAGGCTCTAAACCCGGTCAGCGGAAAAAGCCATCCAAACAAAGTACGTCGGGTCCGTCCAGCTTGGACCGTATACTCGATCGCTCGTGTCAAATACATGGAACACCAGACAAGCCAGCCAATCACACCAACAAGGATTGTTGGGTGTTCAAGCAGGTCGGCAAGTTAATTGCCGAAAACAAGGACAAGCGGCCGCATAGCGATGACGAGGAGGAGCCCCGGCAGCTGCACACCGGAGGGCGGAAGAGGTTTCCCCCGCAAGTGCGGACGGTGAACATGATATACGCGACCCACATCCCCAAGAGGGAGCGGAAGCGTGCGCTCAGGGACGTATATGCGTTGGAGCCAGTCGCCCCAAAGTTCAACCCTTGGTCCTCCTGTCCGATCACCTTCGATTGCAGGGACCACCCCACTAGTATCCGCCATGGTGGATTTGCCGCACTGGTCCTAGACCCAATCATTGATGGATTCCACCCCACTCGAGTCCTTATGGATGGCGGCAGCAGCCTGAACCTGCTTTATCAGGACATAGTGCACAAAATGGGTATAGACCCCTCAAGGATCAAACCCAAAAACGACTTTTAAAGGCGTCATTCCAGGTGTGGAGGCCCACTGCACAGGCTCAATTACACTGGAAGTGGTCTTCGGATCCCGGATAATTTCCGAAGCGAAGAGTTAATCTTCGATATAGTCCCGTTCCACAGTGGTTATCACGCGCTGCTCGGGCGAACCGCATTTGCTAGATTCAATGCAGTACCGCATTATGCATACCTCAAGCTCAAGATGCTAGGACCTCGCGGAATTATTACAGTCAATGGAAACACAGAGTGCTCTCTCCGAACAGAGGAGCACACCGCGGCCCTCGCAGCAGAAGCGCAAAGCAGCCTCTCAAGGCAATCAACCAGTTCGGTGCTTCAAAGCCCGGACACCTTCAAGCGCGCTCGGGGCAATCGGCAAATAGACCACCTGGCGCGATCTGAGCTCGCGTAGCAATACAGCGTCCACCCCAATCCTAGCCCAACGGCGAAACTCGTGCCGCGCGTACATAATTACGCATTAAAAATACCATGGGCACAGGTGGGGAGGGGGGCACAACTGCGGCACGCCCCAAGACGCAGCTTAAACCGCACTAGGGGCTTCCCGTTTGGTTATTTTTCTTTTTTTTTGAGGACCTTAATCTCTAGAAACACTGTCCGGCAGCACTATTGCTGAACACATGATGCAGCAACCAAGGAGGCAGACAGCTACGTCATACCACGGAATTCCCAGGTTGATTACAGTAACGAGCGAAATATTCGATTTAGTATCATTCCTCAGGTTGCCCTTGGAAGGGACATAGTCCTACTCTTTGCTTATCGCACTATCTGTATCACTCTGCTTTAACGCAATTTTTTAATAAACAATGCATGACATTATGACTATTATTGCATTCTTGTTATATATATATATACATGTGTGTGTGTGTGTGTGTTCATTAATGACGCCTTGCAACCGTACACCTTGGTATGGCTAATACACCAGGGGCTTACGTACCTCACAATACGGTGTGAAAAGTCCGAACACTTTCACAAGTGCGGCACCCCGAACTTATAGCATTATATGCATCGGCTCCAAATCATGTCTTTGGTCAAATGTTGGGTTTGCCCGGCTCCTGTGTTTTGGTACCTTACGTTCCGCTCTATCGGCTAAGGTAGCGCTAGGAGAACTACTGCGATTGTGCCCCAGTTCTGCTGGGTTCAGCACCTCGGTAGAGAAAGCTAAAACTGACTGTCATGATAAGGCGAGAGACTGGTCGCTGTTCGGCGAGGTTTTCGAGTCCCTAAAGACTTATGCCGCTTAGAGCGAGGGGTCGGCCCTGTCCGGCTTAAAGGCGTGTATCGCGCCCCAAATTCGGCCTTCCGAATACCAGGGGCTTCGCCGAAATTTAAAATTATAGAATTTTATGGCTAAGTAAGAGTGATAAAGCATTATTAGTCCGGTTGCCTTGTTCGTTGTGCTGAGCACCTCCCTCGAAGGACCCAAACATGGGAACAAGAGTGCTCAGGTTTATCTCGAACACCCCAGCACTCATGGCATGGGGACAGAAGCCGAGGACTAGCCATCTCTCAGATTGGATAAGCAGCCAAACAGAAGGTAATATTTTAAATTCAAACAAGCGTTGCATAGCGCATATGAAACAAGTTTTCATAAATACAGGATAAAACGAGCAAGTCTCATTCAAATATTACATCTTTTGAACACTCATCCGCGATGAGACGGGCACTCGGCAGAACACCCTCGTAGTACATCTCGGGGTGGCGGTGCTCCTTGCCCTCTAGCGGCCCCTCCTTGATCAGCTTCACAGCGTCTAGCTTGACCCACTGCAATTTCACACGGGCGAAAGCCCGGCGTGCACCTTCAATGCAGACAGATCGCTTGACGACCTCCAGCCGCGGGCAGGCATCCATAAGCCGCCTCACCAAGCCGAAGAAGCTGTTCGGAAGGGCGTCGCCAGGCCACAGCCGGACTATAAAGCTCTTCATGGCCCGATCGGCCGCCCTATGTAGCTCGACCATCTGCTTCAGCTGGTCGCTCATTGGCACCGGGTGTTCCGCCTTAGCATACTGAGACCAGAACAGCTTCTCCGTTGAGCTTCCATCCTCGGCCTGGTAAAATTGTGCGGCATCGGACATGCTGCGGGGCAAATCTGCGAATGCTCCTGGAGAGCTCCGGATTCGGGTAAGTAATCGGTAATTTACTTTTACATGCTTGCTTTGCATATAGAAAGCCTTACCCGCCGCTATCTTCTTCATCCCATCGATCTCCTGGAGGGCCTTTTGGGCTTCGGCCTTGGCACTTTTTGCGCTCTTGAGGGTCGCGGCAAGCTCAGACTCCCGCGTCTTTGAGTCAAGCTCCAACGCCACGTGCTTCGCCACGAGAGCCTGGAGCTCTTGATGCACCTCGCCCACCCGAGCCTCGTGCTTCTCTCGCTCGGTGCGCTCCTTGGCCGCTATATCCTCGGCCTTGGTTAGCGCTTGCTTTAGGGTCGCCACCTCGGTCGTGGCCCTTGGCAAATATACGTTGATCCTGTCATTTTGCAATCGCGTCTTTTTTTATTTATACATATCTATAGACAGGGTATTACTTACCCTTGTTCTCCTTGAGCTGCCTCTTGGCAAGGCCAAGCTCTTTCCTGGACCCCTCGAGGTCCTGCTTCAGTACGACGACCTCCACAATCAGTGCGGCGGACGCCAACAGCGAAGCCTGCATATGCATATCGACATACTTATATTAGACTCATGTGATATTATTTGATCCTCTGTTCGGCTTTTCTTTGTGAACGCCGAACAAAGCATCAGGGGCTACTATCTATGCAGTAATATTTCTACTACATTTTAAAACACTTACCTCAAAGCCTGTTAGAAGGCTGGCACAGGCTTCAGTCAATCCGCTCTTGGCGGACTGAACCTTCTGGATCACCGCACTCATGATAGTGCGGTGCTCCTCGTCGATGGAAGCGCTGTGAAGCGCTTTCAGCAGATTGTCCAGCGCCTCTAGATGGACAGAGGTCATCGGCACATGCGTCTTGCCCTTCTTAGAAGGAGGCCGCCTGCCCGAGCCCGGAACCGCTGGAGGGTCCGGCACGTTGTTTGGCTGAGGGCCGAACTCGGAGCTCTCAGGGGCCCCGTCCCCTCGGCTCCCGGAGTCCGGAAGGTCGCCTTGAGGTGCCTCCAGGACTGTCTCCCCTCGACCCGGTGCCTCTTGAGACAGCACCTCGGCGTCGTCAGCAAGATGAGGGGAGGTGGCGGTCGGGACTGGATCGCTATTCATGTCCGACGAGCCCAGGAAGTCGTCCGATGATACATCGATACTGGCTCGTGGCGGCCTGTATAATTACGTTCGGCGTTAGGAAAAACAATGTGACAAAGGAATTCTATGAGTTACTCTGGTATCCGAATACTTACGATCTCCCCGGGGGCTTGGCCCGGGGCAACCACTTCTTCGCCCTCGGCGGCGGCGGTGAAACTGTCCGGAAGGAGAGTCCTTCCCTTCTTGGACCCTTCGGCCTCCCCAGTTGGGGCGGCCTTCCTTTTCTTGTCTCCCCTGCCTGGAGGGGGAGCATCTTCTTCTTCCTCCTTGTCTTCGGGGGAAGAGTGTGTGTCGCAGAGTTATCGGACGATGAGTCCAATAACACCTGGTGCCGGGAACTCTTTCAGGTTCCCTTGGCCTTCTTGGTCTTCTCCGGCACCTTGTAAGGAGCCGGAGCCAGCATCTCCGTCAGGAGAGCGCCCGCAGTGTCTTCGGGCAAAGGGGCCGGACAGTTAATCTGCCCCGACATCTCCACCCAGTCCTATCAAAGGCATGGAGATTAGACCCCGCGCATAATTAAGCTAGGGAAAACAAATGTCCAACGGGACATATTGAACTCACCGAACGCGCTAGGCGCTTTGCGCTTAGTCCGTGGTCCTCGGCGAGAGAAGGGGGGACCTCGGCGCCCTTGAACAGCACCTTCCAGACGTCCTTGTGCGTCATATCAAATAGCTCCTCAGAGTCTGGTGCTGGGCTGGGTCGAACTCCCACAAGGTAAAATCCCGTTGTTGACACGGGAGGATCCGGCGGATGAGCATAACTTGGACTATGTTGACAAGCTTGAGCTTCTTGCTCGCCATGCTCCGGATACATTTCTGGAGTCCATCCAGCTCCACCGATGAACCCCACGACAAACCCTTCTCTTTCCAGGAAGTGAGCCGTGTTGGGAATCCGGATCGAAACTCGGGGGCTGCCTCCCATTTGGCGTCGCGCGGCTCGGTGATGTAGAACCACGCCGATTGCCATCCCTTTATTGTCTCCACGAAGGAGCCTTCGAGCCATATGACGTTGGGCATCTTGCCCACCATGGCTCCGCCGCATTCTTCTTGTTGGCCTCGTACTACCTTCGGCTTGATATTGAAGGTCTTTAACCACAGGCCGAAGTGGGGCCGGATGCGGAGGAAAGCCTCACACACGACGATGAACGCCGAAATGTTGAGGATGAAGTTCGGGGCCAGATCATGAAAGTCTAGCCCGTAGTAGAACATGAGACCAAGGACGAATGGATGGAGGGGAACCCCTAGTCCGCGGAGGAAGTGGTGAAGGAAAACTACCCTCTCGTGAGGTTCCGGGGTAGGGACGATCTGCCCCGCAGCGGGCAGCCGATGCGCGATGTTCGCGGCTAAGTATTCGGCTCCGCGCAGCTTCTTGATGTCTCCCTCCATGACAGAGGAGACCATCCACCTGCCTCGCGCTCCAGACATGGTTGTAGAAGGTTGAGGTGGTAAGAGCAGACTTGGGCGCTAGAGTTCGACTGTGCGAAAACGGATGAGCGAAGGAGGAAGAAGGCGTGGATAGAAAGATGAATCCTTATCCCTTTATATGGGTGGACGAAGCTAAGCGTCCCCACTTGCATGGTAAAACTCGCTTATCCCCCAAGCGCCGTAATTGATGGTGTGGTTGGGTTACCCACGCCCGTATTGATGAGAATCCCGTAATAAGGGGACACGATCTCTGCTTTGACAAGACGTGTCGAAAAACTGCCTCGCGTTATGTGCGGGGCTGGTTAAAGGGAACGGTTCGAATAATCACCGGGCCATGACATAACGTCATACTGTCAAGACAAGTCAGCAAATTAGAATTGCGAAAATATTATTCTCTCTATGGTGGTATGTGGAACTTATTTTGCAGGGCCGGACACTATCCTCGTTTTCAAATTCTTCTATGATGTATTCGGAGAAGGAACCCGCCTTGCAATGTCGAAGACAATACTGCGCGCCGGACTCATCGTCATTGAAGCCTGGTTCAAGGGCTACTGAGGGAGTCCTGGATTAGGGGGTCTCCGGACAGCCGGACTATCTCCATTGGCCGGACTGTTAGACTATGAAGATACAAGATTGAAGACTTCGTCTCGTGTCCGGATGGGACTCTACTTGGCGTGGAAGGCAAGCTAGGCAATACGGATATGGATATCTCCTCCTTTGTAACCGACCTTGTGTAACCCTAACCCTCTCCGGTGTCTATATAAACCGAAGGGTTTTAGTCCATAGGACAACAACCACAACATACAATCATACCATAGGCTAGCTTCTAGGGTTTAGCCTCTCCGATCTCGTGGTAGATCTACTCTTGTACTACCCATATCATCAATATCAATCAAGCAGGACGTAGGGTTTTACCTCCATCAAGAGGGCCCGAACCTGGGTAAAACATTGTGTCCCCTGCCTCCTGTTACCATCCGGCCTAGACGCACAGTTCGGGACCCCCTACCTGAGATCCGCTAGTTTTGACACCGACAGTGGTTCTCTTGGATGTTTGGGGGGTACGTGGATATATATAGGAGGAAGAAGTACGTCGGTGGAGCAACGAGGGGCCCACGAGGATGGAGGGCACGCCCGGGGGGTAGGCGCACCCCCCTGCCTCGTGCCCTCCTCGATCGTTTATTGACGCCCACTCCAAGTCTCTTGGATAACGTTTGTTGAGAAAATCATGTTCCCGAAGGTTTCATCCCGTTTGGACTTCGTTTGATATTCCTTTTCGGCGAAACTCTAAAATAGGCAAAAAAAACAGCAATTTGGGCTGGGCCTCCGGTTAGTAGGTTAGTCCCAAAAATGATATAAAAGTGTAAAATAAAGCCCATTAACATCCAAAATAGATAATATAATAGCATGGAGCAATCAAAAATTATAGATACGTTGGAGACGTATCATTAGGCTAGGTGTAGGATCGATTTCCTACTGAACGAACCGTCGATATCGACTAGGTTATGGACGCACGGATGAGGCTGATAATTCATGTAGCAGCACTGGTTAGTGTGATTCATGCATGGGTCATGTTCATGCACCATAGAGTTGTTCGTCATGCTGGGAGACCTTTGATCCGCTATGGTCCATTGTATGTCCGGGAACAGGAGAGGATCCAAAATCTGAACTACATCTACAACTGCAATGACGTTGAGTCTCTGTGGATGCTTCGAATGAAAAGAACACCATTTTCCAGGCTTGTCGAGACCTTCAGGAGCAGGGAGCTGCTACAAGATAACATCAACCCCAGCGTGGAAGAGCAAGTGGTCGTGTTCCTCCATGTCGTTGGCCATAACCAGAGGTTCAGGGTCATTCACAACACGTTCAGGAGATCAATGGAGACCATTGATGTCGCTTGAAGTTACATTGGTATTTCCCCAAAGAGGAAGGGATGATGCAGCACAGCGGCGATAGGTATTTCCCTCAAATATGAAACCAAGGTTATCGAACCAGTAGGAGAACCAAGCAACACAACGTAAACAGCCCCTGCACACAGATAACAAATCCTCGCAACCCGACGTGTTAAAGGGGTTGTCAATCCCTTTCGGGTAACGGTGCCAGAAATTGTTGCGTGGCAGGAGAAAGTTGTAATAGATTGAATAAATAGATCGCAAATAAAATAAAGTGCAGCAAAGTATTTTTGGGTTTTTAGATTAATAGATCTGAAAATAGAAGCAAATAAAAGTAGATCGTAAAGGCAAATAATATGAGAAAGAGACCGGGGGGCGTAGGTTTCACTAGTGGCTTCTCTCGAGAAAAATAGAAAACAGTGGATGAACAAATTACTGTTCGGCAATTGATAGAACTTCAAATACTCATGATGATATCCAGGCAATGATCATTACATAGGCATCACGTCCAAGATTAATAGACCGACTCCTGCCTGCATCTACTACTATTACTCCACACATCGACCGCTATCCAGCATCCATCTAGTGTATTAAGTTCATGAGAAACGGAATAATGCAGTAAGAATGATGACATGATGTAGACAAGATCTATCTATGTAGAGATAGACCTCATCGTTTTATCCTTAGTAGCAATGATACATACGTGTCGGTTCCCCTTCTGTCACTAGGATCAAGCACTGTAAGATCGAACCCACTACAAAGCACCTCTTCTCATTGCAAGATAAATAGATCAAGTTGGCCAAAAAAACTCAAATATCGGAGAAGAAATACGAGGCTATAAGAGATCATGCATAAAAGAGATCAAAAGAACTCAAATATTTTCATGGATATAAAAAGATAGATTTGATCATAAACTCAAAGTTCATCGATCCCAACAAACACACTGCAAAAGAGTTACATCATATGGACCTTCAAGAGACCATTGTATTGAGAATCAAGAGAGAGAGAGGAATCCATCTAGCTACTAACTACGGACCCGGAGGTCTACAAAGAACTACTCACGCATCATCGGAGAGGCACCAATGGAGGTGGTGAACCCCATCCGAGATGGTGTCTAGATTGGATCTGGTGGTTCTGGACTCTGCGGCGGCTGGATCAATATTTCGTCGACTCCCCTAGGGTTTCTAGAATATTGGGGTATTTATAGAGCAAAGAGGCGGTCCGGGGGCCACTTGAGGTGGGCACAACCCACCAAGCGCAGCCAGGGCCCGTTGTGTTCCTTCTGGACCATAAAAAAATTTCATAAAGTTTCGTGGCATTTGAACTCCGTTTGATATTGATTTTCTACGATGTAAAAAACATGAAAAAAAATAGCAACTGGCACTTGGCACTATGTCAATAGGTTAGTACCAAAAAATGATATAAAATAATTATAAAACATCCAAGATTGATAATATAACAGCATGAAACAATTAAAAATTATAGATACGTTGGAGACGTATCAACCATCTCTAGGTATTTCAAGTAGGTGCTTTTTGCTATTGGGGAGCTTAGAGGAGAGATGATCAGGAGACCATCTGGCTAGACTCCACCCAAGATACACGGAAGCCCAAGATGGTATCCATGCTTCAAGGTGAGCATTGACAATATACACTTTTCATGGCTTGTTATGCTTGTATTGTTCAAGTGAAGCACTACACAGGCTTGTGATGCCATTTTCAGGATTGCATTGGGGCAATAGATGGTACTCATGTCACTGCCAGAGTTCCTAGGTCACAGTCTGCAGCATACAGGGGGAGGAAGCACTACACAAGCCAGAATGTGCTTGTTGTTGTTGACTTTGATCTAAAGTTCACATATGTGCTGGCTGGCTGGAAAGGGTCAGCGCATGATGCTAACATTCTCAGTGACAGTATGAGTCGACCTGATGGGATCAGCATCCCCGACGGCAAGTTCTACCTTGGACATGCCGGCTATGCATGTCGGTCGGGTATTCTTCCATCCTTCGGGAAAACCAGGTACCATCTCAACGAGTTCTCTGGTAGGAACTATCTTAGGACTGCACAGGAGCTGTTTAATCTCAGACACTCCAGTCTTCGAGTAACTGTTGAGAGGGCATTTGGAACTCTGAAGAATAGGTTTAAGATCCTGGATCAGAAGCCATTCCACCCATACTCCACTCAGGTTAAGCTTGTTCTTGCTTGTTGCATTTTGCACAACTGGATCCTCCAGTGGGGCTTTGATGAACACGTGCTTGAGGAGGAAGTGGTCGAGCCTGACGATGTTGTTAGCTCCGGCCATGGTGTGGAGACATTTGACAATGACGCTTGAAAAAACAAAAGATTGGAGTGGGCAGAGGAAATGCGGCTTAACAGAGGTCGGTGCAAGATTTAAAGAAGATGGAAGAAGAAGAAGAAGCAGCAGCAGCAGAAGCGGAAGCAGAGGAAGATCTGGTAGCAGCAACACCGATGAACTATCATCTATTTAGCCAATGGCTCTTAATAATGTAAACTGTTATTTAATACTCCCTCCGTTCCGAAATGCAGTGCGCATAGTTTTTTGGGGAAAATTCCAAATTGTAGTGCGTGTTTGCTACTTTGCCCCGCTCTTGACGAAAATATCCCTTGTCTTCTTCCTCGCATATCTCCTGCTCCCGTACGCATCGCCTCCGCCTCGCCGTGTCCATGGCCTCGCAACACGGAGGAGGAGCTCCAGCGCGTGCACGCACGTGAAGGTCGCTGGCACAGAGCAGATTCACTAGCCGATGGAGCTTCAGCGCGAGCACGCGCACGCGAGTGTCGGCGGCGTAGAGCATATTCACCACCAGTCGGGCGCGGTCACCGCCACCAGCCCGTTCAACACGTGCAGCTGCGCGCCATGTCTGGCGGCAGCGTGAACCGACCGACGACGGCGAGAATCAAGCTGGACGGCTCGGTCAATAAGATGACAGAGGGGTCGGCGGCGGCGGACGCCGGTAGCAGGATCTGGCTGCGGGCGCCTAGCGTGGTCATCAAGTGGAACTTCCTGGCGCCGTTGTGCTTGTGGGGGAGGTGGGGTGTCTCCGCCGGACAAGCGTGCGCGGGTAGAAGGAGAACTTGGCCCGTGCGTCCGCTTCTACTTCGGCATGACCATGTCTGGAGTTACTCGTCCCCGCCCAGCCTCTCTCTCCATGGCGGGCTTCTCTACGTCCACTGCAGCAGGCATCAGCGAGTTCGCCACCAGTAGCTGGAGCAACGCACCCGTGTACGGCTTCTTGGCGGCCGCCGCGGCCGCGTACGGCTGACCACGGTGACGCTGGCCGAAGGATGAAGGGGAGGGGGGAGGAGGAGAAAGAAGATGGGGAGGAATAAGAAAAAAGAGGAGCCGCCTGACAAACGTCGACGCCGGAGGAGGCGCCGCCTGACGACGACGGCACCGGAGACTAGCGTCGGCAACGTATGGCTGGAGTACTAATCGGTACTAGTAGTACTAGTACTACTTGGACCGGGCGTGAGAGAGATGGAGTGGGGGCTTTCTTGTCCAAAATTTAATGCCAGCACACTCATTGGTATGTGTGTTAGAAACTATGCGCATTAGATTTTGGAGGACAAGGCTCCTCTGACGTACTGCAGGGTGCAGTTGGGCCACTGACAGGTGGGCCCGAAAGCAAGTTGGCCCACCTGTCAGCGACCCAACTGCACCCTGCAGTACGTCAGGGGAGGCGAGTCCGATTTTGGAACGGAGGGAGTAGTAGTTAGGATGAACTGTCATTTGTTTAACTAGCTGACACTACATGTTTAGATTATGTGGGATAAGCTCACCACTACATGTTCATTGGCCCGATCCTCGCACGCAGATGTTTAACGCCGCTGCACGTACTAAGCGAAAAGGACCACGGTGCAATTTCCCTGGAGACAAAATGTTTTCGCCACGGTCCTTTCGACTCCGGGAGATTGGGAGATGGCCCCTTTACTTTCACTCACCACTTGCACAGTCTGCGCGGCTGCCTGCTGCGCCGGTGGCAGGGGAGGGGCTTTAAATTGGATCCGCTTAGGTCACTGCATATGTGGCGGACGTGCGAAACAGATTTGGCGTCGAGGCTTTACTGCCCTCCTCTCTGGGATCGTCGGGTGCCCGCCTGCAGTTACATCTCCTTCCTCTCTCTCACCCACCACGGCGCGATCTCAGGTCTCAAGTCTGAACCACATTCACTGCTTCCGGTCGCCAGAAAATATGGCATCAGGGCGGCACTGCCACGCCGGGCAATTGCAGCTCTGGCCGTTCAAAGATCGGGCAGCATAGCACCCAATCCAATCCAATCCAATGCAGTCCAGTCCAGCTGGAGCTGCTGCTGCTGTGCCACTGTACCGTCAGAGTTTGTCCTCTGAATCATTAACCAAGGTCGCAGGTGTAATGTGATGGCCTACTGTACACCAGTACTCCATCCACGGCCACTGAATTGGTTGCTCAACGGAGGCCGTACCGAATGCACAATGCTGGTGCCCGTGCCTACCGCTACCATTACCAGAAGACAGCGATTCAGCCTCCACCAAAAACTGGCGCCTTTTTCCTCCAAAACAGGCTGCCAGCGTCGCGTCTCCTGATCTCCAAACCCAACGAAACCCGATTTTCTCCAGACGAATGGGAGAAAACTGAAACGGAGGTAGTACCGTTTCAGTCGTTGCAGAGCGGGTCTCGCAGGGGCTTTATGACGGGGCAGCGACCCTGCTGCAGGAGTGCCTTAATTGTGCAAGCACAAGGGACCAACAGAGGAGTAATTTGCACATGTGGCCATGGACAGGTGTCGCTGTGTGTGTGTGGAGAGCTCGACTCGGTAACAACAAGTCGCGGGTGCAAGGGAGGGAGACGATTGGTCAGTCCAATTATTGTACGTGTGCCTGGCCGTAGTCGTCGAGGGAAAAAAAATACCAGGAACGGTGCACTGCCTCTGATCCTGAACGATGTGAAAAAGGGGGAATGCAGGGGTTTCGACGTCCCATTCAGAATTTGGAGTTGGATGTGACTGTTGCCGCCGGACGACGTGTGCTTGGCTCACCTCGATCAGGCGTTGGTACGTCTGTTGAACTAACCGCCCCTGTGAGTCTCTGGGTTTGATCGTCAGATACAGGATAGGGCAGCAGCAGCAACATGACAGCATGAGTTGTAAATTGTATACGTCCGGTTTATATCCTTAGGTTGGTTAACCAGCGCGATTATTCAGATGCAAGCATGACCGTGCGCCGGTATACCCTTTTTTCGGTCACTTTCCCGTCCTATTTAATTAGTATATCATGCCGAAGCAAGTGATTGGAGCTCAACTGTCTGCAGCTCAAAGGGATAGTATCAGGCAAGCAGGCCATGTAAGTACTGCTCCGCCGTGCGACTAATAATGATCACAGGCACAGTTTGTACTACGACAAATAATGTGCATCTAACAACAACTAAATTTCAGGAGCATTGGCGTTAACCGTCACCCTGCTGAGCAGAAGGCCGATGGGAACGGCGCGGATGCCGGAGAAAGCGATCCCGGTGCACGACGAGGAAGACTGTAGTCGCACGCAGGCAGCGCAAGGTCCCGTGCCCGTGTGTGAGCGCGAAGAAGCAGGCGCCCCGAGTGGCCAGCCAAGGCGAGCTCACGCTCCGGTTGGTGGCGGTAGCCAGTCTCCTCATTTAAACTGCCCATCTGCCCCGGCCCTCCCCTCCGCCCCGCCACTCTATTAAACCCCGCCACGCCACCACCTCCTCCGCAACCGCAACCGCAGCCCCGGCATCTCACCTCACCTCGTCGCACTCCAACCCCAACCCCAACCCCACACCCAGCCAGCACCCGGAGACGTGTCCGTGCGCGCAGCACCAACCCAGCGGTGCGCCGCAGAAGCAGGCAGGCAGGCCGGTCTGCCAGTGGCGCGCGGCGTGCGGGACGGAGCCAGAGCGCGAGCCGTGACGTGCGGGCGCGGGCCGGGCTAGAGACTCGCCCCTAAGTAGCACCGATCGACGGACCGGTCATGCCGAGCGCGCTGGGGAGCGGCTTCGCCGGGTCGGTGAGGCTCAAGTACGTGAAGCTGGGGTACCAGTACCTGGTGAACCACTTCCTGGCGCTGCTGCTGGTGCCGGTCATGGCGGCCACGGCGATCGAGCTGGCGCGCCTCGGCCCCGGCGAGCTGCTCGCGCTCTGGCGCGCCCTCCACCTCGACCTCGTGCACATCCTCTGCTCCGCCTTCCTCGTCGTCTTCGTCGCCACCGTCTACTTCATGTCGCGCCCCAGGCCCGTCTTCCTCGTCGACTACTGCTGCTACAAGCCCTCGCCCAGCTTCCGGGTGCCCTTCACCACCTTCATGGAGCACATCAAGCTCATCTCCAACAACGACAGGAGCCTCCGCTTCCAGACCCGCATCCTCGAGCGCTCGGGGCTCGGGGAGGAGACCTGCCTCCCGCCGGCCAACCACTACATCCCGCCCAACCCCAGCATGGAGGCCTCCCGCGCCGAGGCGCAGCTCGTCATCTTCAACGCCATCGACGACCTCGTCCGCCGCACGGGGCTCAAGCCCAAGGACATCGACATCCTCGTCGTCAACTGCAGCCTCTTCTCCCCGACGCCCTCCCTCTCCGCCATGATCATCAACAAGTACAAGCTCCGCAGCAACATCCGCAGCTTCAACCTCTCCGGCATGGGCTGCAGCGCCGGCCTCATCTCCATCGACCTCGCGCGCGACATGCTCCAGGTAAGTACTAATAAACCCATTGATTCGATCACCAGCTAGCTTGCGATATGGGTATGGATCTGATCATGTGATCTCACAGGTGCATCCCAACTCGAACGCGCTGGTGATCTCGACGGAGATCATCACGCCCAACTTCTACCACGGGAGCCGGCGGGACATGCTGCTGCCCAACTGCCTGTTCCGGATGGGCGCGGCGGCGATCCTGCTGTCGAACCGGCGGCGGGAGGCGCGGCGCGCCAAGTACAGGCTGGTGCACGTGGTGCGCACGCACAAGGGCGCGGACGACCGCGCGTACCGGTGCGTGTACGAGGAGGAGGACGACGAGGGGCACTCGGGCATCTCGCTGTCCAAGGAGCTCATGGCCATCGCCGGCGAGGCGCTCAAGTCCAACATCACCACCATGGGCCCGCTGGTGCTGCCCATGTCGGAGCAGCTGCTCTTCTTCTTCCGCCTGGTGGGGCGCAAGGTGGTCAACAGCAAGTGGAAGCCCTACATCCCGGACTTCAAGCTGGCGTTCGAGCACTTCTGCATCCACGCCGGCGGCCGCGCCGTCATCGACGAGCTGCAGAAGAACCTGGAGCTGTCGCCGCGGCACGTGGAGGCGTCGCGGATGACGCTGCACCGGTTCGGCAACACCTCCAGCAGCTCGCTCTGGTACGAGCTCGCCTACATCGAGGCCAAGGGCCGCATGCGCAAGGGCGACCGCGTGTGGCAGATCGGCTTCGGCAGCGGCTTCAAGTGCAACAGCGCCGTCTGGAAGTGCCTCCGCACCGTCAAGACGCCCACCGACGGGCCCTGGGAGGACTGCATCCAGCGCTACCCCGTCCACATCCCGGACGTCGTCAAGCTGTGAGGAGCTCAGCTCGCCGCCGGCGGCCGTGCCATTACCCTGCACGTACGTGTCCCCCGAAACCTGGAGCTCTGTGGGGGTCCCGACCAAATTAAACCAATCTCTTTCTCTCCTTTGCTCTCTTTCTTCCTTTTCCTTTTTCTATTTTTCGTCGCCATAAATGGAATTACATGGATACTCGTGGGATGCGTCACACAAGGAGGGGATCATTCATCATTCACAGGGAGATTAGTCGGCTACCCGTATATTTATGTTGAATTGGAGGACGCTAACGTGGGCGTGCGTGGTTGTTAAATTGTTCGTGTCACGGATTTCCACTGCGGTGAAAGGGATACTTACATTGGCACTGGGGGCTTTGTCAATCAAATTCCCTTCGGTTGTGTAAACCTTCTTCATGCATACATGCATGCACTTCTTTCTCGGTATTGCTTGTAGGTTAGTAGATGATGATGTAACTGCCAGTGTGTATTGTTTGGTGTCGTGTCATTAGAGGTTTTCAGTTCTTACGCATATTGTTGAATGCTACTCCCTCTGTAAACTAATATAGGATCGTTTAGATCAGTAATCTAAACGATCCTATATTAGTTCACAGAGGGAGTAGTATACTTCTCTGCAAGTATTCTGTAAGTGCAACCACCAGTTACTCATGAATTTCATGGTCGTATAATTTGAAGAAAACTCATGGTCCACACAAGACATTACTTCCTCCGTCTAGGTGAGTAAGTCATCTTAGACTGTGCACTGTGACCAAGCAGGAGGAAAAAACGAGAAAACTTAATGTTCATTTGCTAATTAATAGCATTGCATGCAATGAACTAACCACTGCATGTCGTGTTTGATAGTCTCAAGTCATTAAAAGCATGCATACCCCACATCTCTTATTGGTTGACATGTCAAGAAACAAAAAACGAAGTAGAATTTAATGCACCGCGCCTAAGTGTTTTGGGATTATTTGGTTTTCGTAAGGTGACTTACACACCTAGACGGAGGGAGTACGAAAAGACAGAAATCCATCTGCACAATGAGCTCCCTTGCTTCTTCGGAGGAATTTCTTTTCTCTGACAAAGATGCTTTTCCTTCCTGCCTGCCATCAAAGGCTGGCTCCGGGAACACTTCACTCTCGTTCCGTTACGAGTGTGCAATATAGGTACTCCACCATGCCCGCTCCCAACCCACCACCGCTCCACCGGCCCATACCGGCGACGCTCGCTCCGGCGTCGTCGGCCACACCTCACTCCCTTCCCGCTGCCCTCCTGGCCGGCCTCCACCGCCCGTCCCAGCAGCTCCTCTGGGAGTTCCCTGCTTCGCAGGCCTCGTCCCCGGTGCTCCCAGGTGTGCCCGATCCAGATCTGAACTTCGACACGCCTCCGCCTCCTTCCCCGGGTCGCCCGCATCTCCCTGCTGATGAGGTGCAGGTGGTGCTGGAAACCCCTCCTGGCCTGCTCGCCAACGCTGCTTCCCCACCTACCGGCTTCAATGCGGCTGGGGCTGCCCGTACCGCCATATCGTCGGACGCCAGGGATCTTAATGGAGGCTCTGCCGCGGGATGGCTCGCTTGCTTTCGGCCTGCGCCAGTGCAGGATGCCGCTGAGCAATCAAGGCCGTGCGGCGCGGCGGCCGCGGGGCTCGAGGTTGAGAAGACCGCGCCATGGGTTGAGGTCAAATCACGGCGGCCACGCTCGCCGGCCAATCCAACTGGGGCATTCACTGCGCGCGCTCCTCCCCCTGTGTGGATAAAGGGGCTCTGCTTCCACTGCCTTGGCCACCGACACCGGGCCGTCGACTGCCGAAACCCCGTCACCTGCAGGCGCTGCTTCGCTCGGGCCACTGGGCGCGCGACTGCTTCCATGCCCCGCGCCCTCATCTGCGTCCCGGCACGCCTAGGCAGTGCACAACGCCACCCCCTCCGCCGCCTCGGATCCTGCAGAAGGCCGACCAGTCCCCGTCCCCGCCGGCTGCGATGGCCTCCGCTGTTGCGACCTCGGCCTGGGCTGGCGACCACTCCGTCCGCCCGGAGGTGTCCGCCAGCATCCACAACACCCCCGCCATGCAGCTGGAGATGGCCCTCCTGGAGTCCAACGCCGTCGTCGCCTGGTTCGACCGGGACCGCCAAGTCTCCACCAACGAGATGGCCGCGTTCCTCGCTGACAGGCTCGGGGCGCTGCAACCTGACGTGGTCGTCGTCCTCCACCACCCTGAGAAGTATCTCGTGCGGTTCATCCACAAGCATCACGCCGAGCTGGCCGCCTCCCGTCGTGTGCTGCCGTTCGGGGACACCAAGCTACAGCTGCGGGCGTGGCGGCTTGAGGCGCACGCGGAGCACGTCGACCTCGACCAACACGTTCGCCTATGCCTCGAGGGCCTCCCCCTCTATGCCTGGGATGAGCTCGCCGTCGCCAATGCTGTCGGCTCCGGGTGCTCCCTCGACTACATCGAACCCGCGTCCAAGTTGAAGACGGACACCCAGGTCCTGGGCCTCTGGGCATGGACGCCCTGCCTTAGCAAGGTCCCGCGAGTGAGCTGGGTCACCCTTCCCGCTCGCAACGGGGGTGCTCCGATCTACGGCAGGAAAGGACTCGAGCATCGGGTCCTCGTACACCTCGACATCCATGAGGATCCCTCCTCGGGCAGGCTGGTCTCCAAGCCATTCACGTGGCGCTACAACATCGTGGATGGCGAGGCCAAAGCTCGCGACAGGCGTGAGCGCGTCTCCCGTCCCGTGCGTCAGGATCGGCGCGACCGAGATGAAGATGGTGACCGCGGTCGTCGCCGCGACGGGCGCGACGCGTCCAGGGGAGGTCAAGACAGCGGTGCACGTCCCCACAGGAGCCATTCCCGTGCGCCTCGCGACGATCAGCGGCATGGCCAAGACAGGGGAAGCAGGGTTGACCACCGCGGCAACCGCGACGGCCGTAGGCGTGCTGCATCGCCGGCGCCCCTGCCGGCCGGCGCCCCTATCCTCTTGGGCTCCGGCGCCAACTGCAACCCCGAGGCTAGCGCCATGGAGATGGGTCGAGCCCCTCCGGCCATGGCTCTGGCTGCTCCTGTGGAGGCTCGTGGTCGCAGCCCGTCTAGGCACGCGCGCCCTGGTAGTGCCAGGCGGGACTCAAGGGACGCCCGCACTCCTCCGGCTTCGCCGCCCCTCTCCCCCACGTCCGTGCTCCGCTCACCACCCCCCTCCAAGCATGACGAGGCTAGGGCTGCTACAGAGGCCATTCAAGAGAGGAGTCCAGCACTCATTGAGCTTTGCTCGCCGGTCTCCATGTTGAGCCCCCTCCTCCACGTTTCGCCAGTACGCCCTCCCGGCTTTGAGGCATCTCCTACACCACCCCTCCTCAGCAGTGGCCCCCTGCAGCGAACCCCGACCTCTCCACGGGCTCGTAAACGTGCAGATGATGATGTGTTGCCGGCCGGGGCTTGCTGAACTGCTTGTGCCAAGCCTGGGGGGTGGCTCCCCCGGAGCCATTGTTCTGTGCTCGCCAACCTGCGCTGTTGATGTGTGCTCCGGATCTCCCTCCTTCCCCTGCTTCAACACCACCCAGGAAGCCGACAGCCCGCCGGAAAACTCTCGCTGGCGTGAAGATCTCCAAGGTGAGTGGCCTCTCCCTGCAGAGGATCAGGCGCCCTGTTGTCCTCGCAGCAATGACGTCGGTGGCACAGGCGGCTGAGCAGTTTATTGGCCGCAGCCTGGGCATCATCAAGAACGGGCAGGACGTCACCACTGCCACCCTGGATGCCTTCGCTGTAAAGTTTAAAGAGCAGCTTCCTCCTGATGTAATTGTGGCCATGAGAGAGTTCTTTGAGCTAGACAATGGGGCTGTTACAGCAGTGGAAGATGCTCTGATCGAGCATGGTGGAGCAGGGGTCCTCAACACTGTGGGAGCAGATGTTGACGCGGGCTCGCTGGATGTGAACGCCTGAGGTTTAGATCTTGTAGTAGCTGCTGCTGGGTGCGTTGTTCCTCATGTTAGTGCAACATCTGTTGTTTTGTAAGGGTCTGTTCCAGTTCAAGGGCAATAGCTCTGTTTGTGGAAGAACTACAACTCTGTACGTGGTTTGTACCAGTTCAAGGGCAATAGCTCATGTTAGTGCAACTATGTACGTGGTTTCGTCCATTTGGCCTTGTGCTAGTCCATGCTTCCATCTTGTTCATGCATGTGTGCGCCCCCATCATGGGCTTCATCCAAACCTCAGGGCCACCTTACTTTCCAATGACAGTACAACCGATAAACACAATTAGCTGGAATGTGCGGGGGCTTAATTTCCCTGACCGAAGAGCTACTGTTAAAGCAACGCTTGCCGACTCCTCCTGCCAGCTTGTCTGTCTTCAGGAGACTAAGTTGAGTGTTGTCGACAAATTCATCATTGTGTCACTTGGGGGAAACAGACTGGGTGGCTTTGCCCAGCGTCCGGCGAACGGAACTAGGGGCGGTATCCTATTGCTATGGGATGAGAATCTACTTGATGCTTCCGACTTTGTCACCTCTGCATACTGTATTTCTGCCACGTTCTGTATACGTGCTTCTGGCTCCTGCTTCAAGCTCACTTCGGTCTATGGCCCCACTGATTCCTCGTGCAAAGATGCTTTTTTTGCGGAGTTGCTCAACCACAAACCACCTACGGATGTGGCTTGGTTGGTTGCCGGGGACTTTAACCAAATTTATCGAGCCAGGAATAAGAACAAGAGGAACGTCAACACGAGCAGAATTAACCGCTTCCGGTCGACGCTTCATTCCTGTGAACTCAAGGAAATCCACCTCCAGAACAGACGCTTCACTTGGAGCAACGAACGCGTCAATCCCACATTGTGCAAGCTTGATTCCTTCTTCTGCAATGCCGAGTGGGACACCACTCACAACAATCACTTGTTACATGCCCTGTCGTCTTCCCTCTCTAACCATTGCCCTCTGTTGCTCGCTGATGACAAGGGCCCTAGGCGCCCGCGTACATTCAGATTTAAGAATTTCTGGGTATCTTTGCCCGGATTTCACGAGGTCGTTCTTGATGCTTGGGCGGAGAGGGTGAGTCATTCTGAACCGTACCAGGTCCTCCACCATAAGCTCAAAAAAACGGCGCTCCGCCTTGCTCAGTGGAGCAAGCGTATCTTCTCCAAGGCCAAGGTGCAGCTCCATGCAGCCAACATCATCATCCTCCGCCTGGACATTGCGCAAGAGGAGCGACTACTATCCCCGGAGGAGCTTGACCTACGCTCTAGGCTTAAGAGGCGCGTGATCAGTCTTGCGGTTCTAGAGAGGGTAAGAAAGAGCCAATGCGCTAGGATTGCGAACCTGAAGGACGGGGATGCTAACACAAAAATTTTCCACCGCCGCATCAACTCTAGGAGAAGGAAAAATCACATCCATAGGATAAAAAACGCACAAGGCTGGGTCACCGACCATAAGCAAAAAGAGGACATCATCCATAACCACTTTGCCGAGGTCATGGGAAGAGCAAGCACGAGCTGTGTTGACCTTAATTGGGATGAGCTTAATATCCAGTCGCATGACTTGGATGATCTCGGTGATCCCATCACTGAGGATGAGGTTTTGGCGGCCATAAAAGCAATGCCGGGGGACAAGGCTCCCGGGCCGGATGGCTTCACGGGCATCTTCTTCAAACGTTGTTGGGAAATTATTAAGCATGATCTCATGCGGGTCATCCAGAGCTTTGACTCGCTCCACACATCCCACTTGCAATGGCTCAACTCGACCAATGTGGTGCTTTTGCCCAAGAAGGAGGGGGCGGAGGGATTCTCTGACTATAGGCCTATTAGTCTTGTCCATGCCATGGCCAAGATTATCGCCAAGATTCTTTCCCTGCGGCTTGCCCCTCACATGGACGTTCTCGTCTCCAATGCCCAAAGTGCTTTCATAAAGAAGAGGAGTATCCATGACAACTTCATGTATGTGCGCAATTTTGCGAGCGTTGCACAAGCGCAAGACTTCAGCCCTCCTCTTCAAGCTTGACATTAGAAAAGCTTTCGACTCGGTCAAATGGGAATACATCCTCGACTTATTACAACGCAAGGGGTTCCCTTGCAAATTCCGGAATTGGATTGCCGCTCTACTCTCATCTTCCTCTTCGCGCGTTCTCCTCAATGGGCTTCCGGGCCCCCCGATCAAGCACGGCCGCGGGTTTCGTCAAGGGGACCCAATTTCACCTCTACTGTTCGTCCTTGCAATTGACACCCTTCAACATATCCTCGACATCGCAACTCACAAGGGCATCATCCATAGGATCCGCGGCCGCGGCGTCATGATGAGAACCTCCCTCTATGCGGACGACGCGGCCATCTTCATGGCCCCAATCAAGTAGGACATTGATAACCTCTCAGTCATCCTAAGGGGTTTCGGCGAGGTGACGGGACTCTGCACCAACTTCCGCAAGAGCTCGGTTGTGCCCATTCGATGCAGCCACCTTCCTCTGGAGCATATTCTGAGTAGCATTCCGGCGACCCGCGCCGCTTTCCCAATCAAATATTTGGGCCTCCCGCTCTCAGTACGACAACTTCGGAAGGTCGACTTCCAGTATCTTGAAGACAAGGCGGCCGGAAAATTAGTAACTTGGGAGGGACAAAGCATCACAACTATTGGGCGCACTACCCTTGTCAGATCGGTCATCACATCTCAAGTGGTCTTCTCCATCACATCTCTCATCGTGCCACAGGGCACACTTCATAATATCAACAAGATTGAAAGGGCCTTCCTCTGGTCAGGGTCGGACAAGACGACCGGCGCAAAATGTAAGGTCAATTGGGACATGGTCTGCAGGCCTACGATCTATGGAGGCCTGGGCATCCTCAACACCGACAAGTTTGCTCGGGCCTTGCGACTAAGGTGGCCATGGTACGAACGGAAGGAGCCTACCAAGCTTTGGGTTGGCTTGGGCAACCCGTGCACCGACGAAGATATGGATTTCTTCTATGCCTCCACCACAATCATCGTTGGCAATGGTGCAAAAACACCGTTCTGGGACTCCCCGTGGTTGCTTGGCCGCAAGCCCAAGGATATTGCCCCTCTTATTTTTCAAGCCTCAAAAAGGAAGAGATCGACGCTTCGCCAGGCCCTGCGAGGGAACGCTTGGATGACCCACATCAAGCATGCCACTATTGTCTCCGCCGCACACATCCGGGAACTTTTCTCGCTTTGGGCACTTGTGCATGACTTCCATCTTGACGATCACGTTGAGGACGACATTGTTTGGAAACATGCTGATGATGGGCAGTACTCGGCGTCCACAGCTTATAAGGCGCAATTCCTTGGCCTGACGCACTCGCCCATTCACCACATGGTTTGGAGAGCTTGGGGCCCCCCCTAAGGTTAAATTCTTCGCCTGGTTGACCTTGCAAGACCGGAACTGGACCGCCGACCGGTTGGTGCGGTGTGGTTGGGATAACTGTGGGCTTTGCCCTCTTTGCAAACGTGAGCAAGAATCGGGCATCCACCTCTTCGTCAAGTGCCGCTTCTCCATTAGGCTCTGGCGATCGGTCATTGACAAGTTTGATCTTGTGCACATGGACACCTCCAATTGGCACCTTGAGGATTCCCTCATGCAATGGTGGGATAAAAGGACCGACATGCGAAACCCCAATAGACGAGCGAAGGCCTTCCTCACCATGCTCGTCTCTTGGACTATTTGGAACGAGAGAAATGCGCGGGTGTTTCGTAACAAGAGCGCGCCGCCGCCTATTCTGCTCCAAAATATCGTGCTTGAGGCAAAATTATGGGATACGGCAGGTGCTAAAAAACTAGGGTGTTTTGTTCTACGAGAGTAATTGCCATGCCGTGTTGCAAGGGCGCTTGTAAAAACTCTAAACTCTATTCTCCTCTTATTTAATGGATGAGGCAAATCTTTTGCCTCCGTTTCGAAAAAAAAAGGCTGGCTCCTTTGCACGTACTGCTGCTCTGTTGTTGAAGGAGGAGGAGTATGTGATTAGCAGTGAATGCAGCTGAGTTGCAGCGCCGACAAGTTTGCCCGGACGGACGCTTCCGTCGAATGGGAGAAGGGAGGCTTCGGGGTTTTGGGAGAGCCAATCAATCAGTCAATCGAAGCCGCGCCCCTGCTTCAGTTCTACCGCCTGCCTGCCTGCCTGCCTGCCGGAGCACGCAAAGCAAAGGAACACGGACGGGGCTGGCGCCGCATTTATGGCGGGGAGGCAATCTGCTGGTGACGATACGGCTGGAAGTCAGTACGCCGTGGCCGGCCATGTGATGATCCAGCCGGCCACGGGCTCGCCCCACTACGTAATATGTCTGCCCACGTCCGCGTCCTGAATTCAGAGCCATTGACAGCACGATCGATCAGACGGGACGAGGGGGGGTAGGCGCCGGCCGGCGAGCGCGGCCGACGGCGCCACGGCCGTCGCGGCGGCGGTGGAGGGGCGGTGTGTGTGCGTGCGTGAC
>NC_041386.1:58748610-58912580 GCF_002162155.2 Triticum dicoccoides | reverse complement strand
TTTGAGCTGGGACGCTTTTGCTGCTTTGCTGTGGGGGAGGCCGCCGTGGAAGTGGGAACAGGGCTGATCAAGGGCCCCCAGCGCGGATGGAATTTATTGCTCCATCCGTTATCGGTTCAGACTTGGGGCACGTACGAGTGAGTACGACTGCTCGCCCCTTTGTTTGTTTGGTGACTTTGGTCCTTGCTCTTACCAAAAGGTCTCTGCTTTCGTTGCCATCTTTTGTCTTCAGGGCTTGAGATTCCAGTGTCGATGAGGTGGACGCTGGGCAAGATAATACTTGCGTGCATTTTCATGCAATAATACTTGGCGAGATCGACAGAATTGCCTGCCTATGCAATTTTTTTTAAAAAAAAATCAGGCAATTTCCTCAGCAGTCGAAGTACCGTGTCTGTGTCTCAACTCTCAACACCCTATGCTTGTCTTATCAACACTGAACTAGCAGTCAGTTCGTTTCGTGCCGCATTTATGCAAAAGAAAACATGAAAGTGATTTTGTGCAAGAGCATATTTATTAGATATTATAGATGCTAATAATTTCTAATATAAATTTGGTCAAATTTAGCAAAGTTTGACTTTCGGCAAATTCAATGTGCAGAGTAAAAAGGACCGGAGGGAGTACAAGCTATTGGGAAATTCTAGGGTGGTCCATGGACCATCCTGGCCACCCCCCACTGCCTGACCAACCGTGAAGCCCATTTCTACTTCTGCGGCTGAAAAAAAGGTATTATATGTCGTTTAGCAACCTGTAATCTCTGAACATACGCAAGAAGTGGAGTTCTGGAGTGTGTTCTGACTTGAGCAGCTAACTTTTCGCCACGAATTTTGCTCGGCGGAGCAGAGAATGTTCTGCTCAGTCTTCTCACATGGAAAATACATGAGCAGGATACCCGATCCATCTCTCTTTAGCTGGGGAATTTTCTCGCTGGTACTTAGCATGAAACATCCTCCTTTTTTCTCTCTCTCTGAAAGCGCTCACAAGGGGAGGAACAGCTTGCTGCATGCGCTCAGAAGAAACCTTGCTATATGAGCATAAATGCGCACAAGTGTAACAACACTGTGATCTCACTATCCATGAGTTAACTTTGCAACACCATCTGTGTCTCTAAATTTTGATTTGGCAACTTTGCTTGGAGAGTAAGAGATTGTTGTTCCATCACGTTTCCGTCCACGGGTCAATCCAGACGTTTCGAGGGTATTTCTAGGAAAAAAATTAAAATGTCGATGACGAGGCATCTAGACCTGTGTATTATTGTTCAAAAAATACTTGGCAGTGATATTAGACCTCAGATACTTAGTGAATGTGTTAGCGCGTTGCTTAACTAGTTTGTCAATGTGGCATTAAACAACTCAAGATTGACCATCTACATATGACCATTCCAAAATGTTGCCACACAACGTTCATACGAAACCAACATGATAGAGAGCTAGTTATATGATTTGGATTTAAATGAGCTAGTTATATGTCCATCTAAAATAGGAAGTGCTTCTATCAGCTTTGCTTTTTAAATTAATACATCCATAGACTGTTAATGCTGGGGTGGAATGGAATTGTAAGAGAAATGTTTACCAGGAAATTCAGTGAGCATATAAACAATTGAAATGATATACAATAAGCCAGTTCAAAAGAGAAGTGACAATGTCAGGAGGGATCAAGAGAACAGGATAGTTCTCACCAATGCAAAAGTAAATAAATGATACTCCCTTGGTTCACAAATTGTTCTAACTTTTTCTGAATCAGATGTATATAGACACGTTAGTGGGTTTGTTCACTCATTTCAGTCTGTATGCGAGATATCCAGAACATCTTATAGATTACAGATCATGAGCACTATAATCATGGGCATGCACATAATGTAATGTCCTAATAGGACAAGTTACAGGACGGGGAAGCACTCCTTGGCGGGCATTTATGTTTGAGCAATCATAGAAAAACAGTAGTGTTTGTATAGGAACACCAACTGGAATGGATGGATCACCCACTGATGAACACCGAGGGAACATTAAAGTTCAGCCTACAGTTTCTAGGGGAAATGTACTGTCCATACTACCAGATCAAGTCAAAAGAGAAATTCCTCATATTTTGCAGAGTCGGCGTTAACTCCAGAGCCCCTAAGGTGGTACGAAGAATTATCATGTAAAAGTGTTTGTACTTAGCAACGTACTCCCTCTGTAAAGAAATATAAGACATTGAGCATATACCTTGAGCTGTCTAATCAAACTCCTTCAAACACGCAACCTTAGGATGAGCTCTGTTGAAATGCTCTGTTCACAGGACAGTTGTTATGCGTGTATAGGATGAGTTGCACCTTTGTATAATAATAATTGCAGATTCCTGTCATTGGAGAACAGTGCACCATATGTGCACGCCCTCCACTGGTCAGGAATAATGAAAGGGAGTGCACGCACAATTAAGAAGCCCACAGGTACACATTAGGTCATTAATGAAGACGCTGAGATGGCGATTTCAAAGATAACCCAAATTACCCCATAGATGAACATGAACATAGACACCCTACATTATTCACAGTGTTTCTCCTTGCACGATCTTGCCACATCAGGTTTTAGCCTCAAGTGTAAAAAGGAAGTTGGCAAGATAATAACTGACATATAAATCATCGTCAGATCTGTATCTCATTGGTCAGACTATTGTATTTCCGTTATGCGAGTAATGGAAAGGGGTTATGCCCGATTCAAAAAAAAATCTGTATCTCATTGAGCCAAGTGCTGGTACATGGATATATATTTCAGAAGTTATAATATCTGATGCAAGTGGCACATGATCTTTTCTTTTTGTAACAGTAACCAATGATTCCTAAAACCTGGTGCAGTGTGTGACTACTGAGCTTTGTGTTAAGAGCCAAAATTCTAAAACATAAGGCTTTGTTTTACGATGCCCGTTTACGTGGTGAATTGTGAAAGCTGCTATTTGTTTTAAGAAACACCACATAAAAGTGGCATGGTAACATTTTACTAAAAAAAAAGGGCACAATATACTTGCTTATCACATAAAGACAAAATCCATCTTACATGGTAATTCTGAAATGAGATGGGTGCAATGAACATATGCTAAAGAGAAGGGTAGAGAAGTACAGTGTGTATGAACTCTATGTGGTGGCTTCATCAGATTCAACAGCGCCGCCTTTTTTCTTGCTAAAGTACTCTTCAGCACGAGCTTGGTTCTTCACATAAGCTGCTGGTAGCCATTTCTTCCGCTTGGGCAACACTGTTAAAGTACAGCCAGCTGCCTCAAGTTTCTCCTTGGCCGCGGAGGAGAATGCCCCAGCCTTGATGTTCAACTTGACTGATAGATCACCATCTCCCAAAATCTACATATTGGGCGAACAGGACATCAACATACAGTCATATACAAACCATACAAAATGGCACTCACAAGTAGCAGATGAAATCCATTTTTTTGGTGCAGAGACACAAATGTATAGTTATTCCTGAAACTGTTTTGTCTATAGGACAAATGTAAGGAGAGCCCTGACACAAAGATAAATAGGCTCACATGAAGCTGTTATTCAAAATTACTCCCTCCGTCCCGTAATATAGGACGTTTTTTAACACTAGTGTAGTGTCAAAAAAATGTCTTACATTATGGGATGGAGGGAGTACTGTTTTCTGCAAGCATGCTATTGGGATGTTGAACTGAGACAACAAACCTTTTATCCTCATGATGCCCAGGAAATTTTAAAGATCCAGATACCAGTAAATGATAAATATTCAAACAATACTCAATTACCTGGCTCTACGATTAAAATGGGTGTTTTTCCAGTCACAAGTGCTTATAAGTTGGCTCACCGCTATCTGCTGAAACTAAGAAAGATGGGAGTGGCCATTTGGCTGCTGGTAAGCGTAATTTATTGTAAAATATATGGAAGGATTTTCTCTGGATAATCAAAACCCGGATTCTCAAATCTGATTCTATGTTGGTAGTTAACACCCACATCAGCTGGACTACAGATAAGGCAAGTTGGACTGTTGGAGTATGCTGATCATTGTCGTCGATGCTAATATGACGCAACTTCTACCTGGGAACCAGGTGCAAAGGTTACGAGAGATGCTAATAAGGTCGCTCATGAGCTCACGCAACTTGCGACAAGCGGGGTGTGGTGTTTGGGATAATCAAGTTCCTGCTTGTATCTCTTCGTTTTGTGTGCATAACTGTACAAATTTGGTCATTGATTAACCAATCTCTCTTTTCCCTAACAAGGATATACTAATAAAGCTCTTGAATGCAACATAACCCTACCAAAGTTAAGAAGTAACATCAACTGTTACCAGCACTCCAGCAGGACAAGATATGTCATAAGGAACTAAGGACAAAACCAATAGCACTCCACATTACAAAATTAGTATTGACAACTGTTCTAGGTTCAGTTTGCAATTGCTGTGCTGTGTTACGGAACCTACTTAGTTAGGGGAATATCTACTAATTCCAGTAAGAATTTCTTATTACATCTTAAGAAAAGATGATGTCAACTAACTGTTACAACCTAGATAGGAATAAATATTGCTTAGAGCAACCACAACTCCAAGTTATGCCCCTTAGCCTCGTGCGCAAAACCTTATCTTAGCTGTGGAACAACAGCTAAGATACAGAAAGATCAATCAAGTTACACAGGGCGAGAAGTTGAGCTAAACTAAACATTCAAATGAGAGGACACTTAGGTTTCAGTAGAGATAACCATGTAAATCATGATAGGTTGTACCTTGAGTGGAAGCTTTCTTTCCCTGCCGGATGGATTGATCAAGCCCCTCGATTTCAAGGACTCCAAGGAAATCTCATCGCCATCCTTGAACCCACCCTGCACTATGTCCCTCAAATTGAACGGCACGTACTTTGGCAACCCGATATGCATTCCTGAAAAAGGCAGGGCAGAAGTAGCTCAGGTTACTGCGCAATCACGCCCGTTCCCCAAGCACGGTCACTTGTGCGTTTTGCAAGCCAATTGGGCACATTATGGCTATATATGAACAATGTAGAGTGTAGAGGCGAGGTGACCCACCGCCGGCGATTCCGCGGAGCTTGGGAAGACGGCGGTAGAGCGGCATTTGCCCGCCCTCGAACCCTCGGCGGACGCCGGGCCCGGAGCGCGACTTCTGCCCGCGCATACCGAACCCGCAGCTGGCGCCCTGCCCCGCGGAGATACCGCGCCCCTTCCGCTTCGGCTTCCGCCGCGCCCCCTTCTGCGGGCTCAGGTTGTCGAGCCGGAACTTCTCCACGGGCTCCGCCTCCGAGGCCTCGGCCGCCGCCGCGGCGCTGCAGACGACGGTGACGCGGCGGGGCGCGCGCGCGCGGAGGAGGAGGGCCCGGCGGCCGGCGAGGGAGCGGGGAATGGCGGCGAAGTGGGGGGAGGAGGAGGCGGTGGAGGCCGGGAGGTGGAGGAAGGTCGCGGCTGGAGCGAGGGAGAGGAGGGTGATGGACGCCATGGCGGTGGAGCGGAGGGCGCGCGCGTGCGCAGCTCGACGGTGTGGATAGAAGTGTAGATGAGTGGGGGTTTGGGAGTGAGATAAGACGGGGGATATGGCAGTTCCGTGTGTTTTAGTCGCTTTTTCTTATTTAAATATTTTGGAAGGGGTTCATCGTCAATATCAGTATTTATTTATTTATTTTTGATAAAAGAGAGCTTACTCTTCGATTTCTATTACTCTCTCCGTTCTAAATTACTCGTCGTAGAAATACATGTATCTAGATGTATTTTAGTTCTAGATACATCCATTTCTGCGATGATTAAATTGAAACGAAGGGAGTACCAGAAAATAACACCATTACCTAATTTTCATAGGGTCCAGCAAATTGCAGAGATCCCTACCATCATCAAATTTCTCTCTACTTCATTAAATTTTCTCACCCAATCCCCAACCAGAGAGTCTATGTTATCAGGCACACCAGTGAGGTTGATAGCACATTTTAGTACATTTTAGAGTAAACGCGCAACCGAGCAGGTAAAGAAAAGATGATTAATAGTTTCGTCCCTTCCACAAAAGGGGCACTTATTATCACCTCTCCAACCACATGAAAACTTTCACCCTAGGTGGCATTTTAACTTTCCACATAAATAAATGTGGATATTTAACCCCATTTTCAATCAAATGTCTATAGAAAGACTTAACAGAATAAATGACATTCTTTGTTGAGGTAAATACACTAGAAGTCTTAGAACTTGCGTGCGACGGTCAGTTTGGTGCATAAACTTGTAAAATACATGTTTCTGGTCATCTAACTTGTGCGGGCGTGTAAATACGGTCACATTTTCCGTACGCAGGTGTATTCGCTGCCTACATGGCACACCAATGGCCGGCATTTTTTTCATAAACACCCTCATTCTTTTTACTTTTTATAAAAGCAATCCAACAATAGTTGCCCGCTGGGTCCAACCGTCAGTGTATGTTGTAAATATATTGGGCCCATTGTCAGTGGCTAGTGCACGTGATGATTTTTCCGGAAACACATTCGTTCTTTTTTACTTTTTGCAAAAGCACTCCAACAATAATTGTCCGCTGGGTGCCTGGGTCCTACGGTCAGTGTAAGTTGTAAATATATTGGGCTGGAAAAAATGGGACAAGCGAGTTCTAACCAAGGACCAATTGGAATGGAGCTAGCGACCTATCCACCGCAATTGATCGTACTTGGTATTTCATTTGGACTACTAAGGTATATCACCTCTAAAATAAAAGGTGCACATTCTGAATATATTTTCATTTCTCTAGATTTTCAAATTTAAAATTATTCGGATTGAAACAATTTTTATGATAATTTGTTTGAAAAATAATTAGGTACATTCATTCTGCACTATATATTCTTTTGTCTAGCTATATTTCTTTTCGTTGATTTCTTTGAAATAAAAATTAGTTGATTTGTCCACCAAAAAATGTGTACATTCATTCTGACCCATATTTTCTTTTATCTAGATTTTCAAATTTAAAATTATTTGAATTCAAACAAAATTTTGCTGGTTTGCCCCAAAAAATATGTACATTCATTGGGCACTAGATTTACTTTTATCTTATTTTCAAATTTTAAATTATTTGAATTCAAACAAAAAATTAGATGATTTGTCCAAAAAAAGATGTACATTCTTCTTCACATATAATTTCTTTCAGCTAGATTTTTGAATTCATAATAAATTACGTTTATTTGTCTGAAAGAAATTTACGTATATTCATTATGAACTTTATTTTATTTTATCTAGATTATTCAAATTCAATCAAAAAATTAGTTGTTTTGTCCGAAAATTTACATACATTCATTTTCACCTATGATTTCTTTAATATAGATTTTGAAATTTAAAATTATTTGAATTAAAAAATTACATTCATTTTGCACTATATTTTGTTTTATCTACATTTTTAATTTAAAATTACTCGAATTCATACAAAATGTTTGTTGGTTTGTGCAAAAAATACGTACACTCATTCTGCACTATATTTTGTTTTATCTACATTTTTAATTTAAAATTACTCGAATTCATACAAAATGTTTGTTGGTTTGTGCAAAAAATACGTACACTCATTCTGCACTATACTTTGTTTTATCTACACTTTTAAATTAACATTACTCGAATTCATACAAAATGTTTGTTGGTTTGTCCAAAAAATATGTACACTCAGTCTGCACTATATTTCCTATCTAGATTTTTAAATTTAAAATTACTTGAATTCAAACAAAATCTAGTTGATTTGTCCAAAAAGTTTATCGAGAATATAAGTAATTTTCTTAAATAGAAAGAAATAATACATAAGAGAAATTGTGTTTATCTATTTAAATGTCAATGTGGCCAGATGGTTGGCGCTCGCACACGTGGCGAGCTTATGTGGTCATAGGTTAGAACCGGTGTTTTGCCCTTTTCTCGTTTGGTTTCTACTTTAACTCGCATGGTTTATCTTATATAAAGCTAATTGTGCTCTATAAACGTCAATAGTAAGGAGGTCAAGTGGCTATCTAAGTTAGCGGGGCGTGTGTTTGAATCCTGCTGCTGCTCTAGCACTTTTCATTTTATTTAAGGATTTTGTGCATAAATAAATAAAATGCAAGGGTGCTTTTTGAAAAATAACGGTGCACGCAGATTACCCACTGCCTCATCCCCTGATAGTGGGCCCCTGCCATGTTTTTTTTTGCGTGCACATGATACGGTAGAAAGCACCGTATATGAACGGAAAGACAAGTTAGATGACAAAAACACGGATTTTACAAGTTTATGCATCAAACTGACCGTCGCGTGCAAGTTCTATGACTTGCGGTGTATTTACCTCTTCTTTGTCAGAGTCCATACAGCCTCGTCTTTCCTGTTATTCAGAACAAGAGAGGCACAAGCTTCTTTGATCTGGTTCCATAATTCAAGAGAATCCCCCATCAGAGTTCTCCTGAATCTCACATTATCTACTCCATTGTCAAGGATATATCGACAGACTTGTTTTTATCAAAACATATATTGTACTCCCTCTGTCCCATAATATAAGAGCGCTTTCGACACTATACTAGTGTAAAAACGCTCTTATATTATGGGACGGAGGGAGTATAATCTAGGGAAACTACATTTCAATATAATCTAACATTCTTTGATGTGGTTTCAATATCAGTATACTACGGAAAAGAAACTAAAGATGCAAGCAAATGCAATAGAAGCATATAGCACAGTGAGGCTTAAAAAAAATAGCAGAGTGACGTATAGATTACCAAAAGTCTATTAAAGAACAACTTTCTAGGCAATAATAAATCTATTCACGAAATGTATAGATCAAACTTTATGCAAGGTCACTTCCTAATTTGGATGTAACTTTGACAACTGATTTGACCAACAAAGTATATGTTACATGCCATAACAAATCTAACATTGGAAACTTATTCCGCATACAAATCATGTGATATAATACCTTTTGTGACATGTAACATTCTTGTTGGTCAAATCAGTGGTCAAAGTCGGAACCAAATTACAAAGTGGCCTTGCATCAAAGTGTGGAAACTTTTCTCGCCTCCCGCCAAAAAAAAAACTTTTCTCACATCTACAGTAAAAATACACAAAGAGGGGGAAACCATACGCCCACAATTAGATGACTTGCCGCTGTCGTCAGTACAGAAATAGAAAAGCGAAATACGGTAGCCCAAAGTGAGCTACAGCATACAGACCTAACATTGCAACCCCCTCTATGCTAGTAAAAAAATGAAGTAAACTGCAACAGAAATAAACAAGACTATGTACAGCAGCCAAGGACACATATTTCACAGGACGACGCAGCATCCTTGCCATAGCGGCGATATGCGCAAACCAAACCGGGTTCCAAGTTTACAACCTTTGCACTTTTGCAGTGTAGCGAGATGTCTAGCAGTAGCAAGACGCACAACGGAAAGCTTGGGTTGATAAGAGGAGCTAATTAAACTGTGATCGTCACCCATCTGAAATGTCCACAATTTCACCAATTGCGGAGTCCACAGTTTCATGTTCTATTTGACCTGGAGCAGCTACAGCACGAGATGATCTGGTAACGACTGTTCTTCAACTTGAAAAGCAGGCGCACTTTCAGATATGTTCTTGTCCCCTGAGCCTTGAGAACAAGAACCAAAACACACATCCTTTCTACAATCGTTTGATTCTGTTGCCTGAGAATTTTTCAGTAACCTTTGTCGTTTTCTCATTTCGGTTCTTTTATTGATCAAAGGTACCTCATCTTCATCCGAATCATCAACACAGTAATAATTCAACCGATCAACTATTATCGAATAGGATCTATCCCACTTGCTAGTTTTCCTTTTCTTTTGTCTGCTGCACTCTTGGTTCCTTTTTGCTGTATCTGTTCTTGGTCGCTTTGGTGCTTGCTGAACAGTTTTGCTTGTCAGGTTGCCAAAGCGAACGTCCTTGGATAATTTGATTTTCTTATTACACCTGTCCCCCGAAGAGGAGCCCAGACCTGATTTGTTAATTGCGTCATCAGTAGGATGAAGGAACTCAGCTGATGCATCTTCCAGCTCATGTTTATTGCTTGTCCCCGACTTATTTGATGTATGTTTGGCATGCCAACTTCCACTGGCTGATCTGGCAGCCTTGCGTTCATCAAGTGTTTCTTCACCTGAAGCTGTCAAAAACAATAAGTAACACTATTACTCTATGCAACTTATACTAGTAATGAAACAAAATGAAAAGTGGTCCGGACATTTCTAGATGAACTACTAGGTCTTGTGGCAAAAGCTACCTATAGAACCCCCTAGTTCTACACAGCCTGGTGGTGATTTTCCAACTCTATAATAGCTACCAGAGCATCGCTTCTTGTGCCTGCATATCAAGACCAACATTAAAAGGTAAACATCTAAGAGTATATGGTGGAAAGGAGGTACAAAAATAGGGTGCAAGTTGGCAATAGATTAATACGAAAAAATCCAAAAAAAATTAGAAAGGCATATTTGGTAAGATTTTGCATCATAATAATAATCTAATTTGCAGTCGGAGACTATCCTTCTTTTGTCAGGCTTAAATTTAGATGCCGTGTCAGATACATAACCAAACTCGGATACCTGCATAATTAGCAGACAGTGACATGTAACTAACAAAGTTAATATTTTAGCCTCGGTGCCATTACATAACATTTTGACATTAGTGACCCACTCAATCAGATTTTTGCAAATCAGCTTTAGGGTTAAAAAATGTTTCATTTCCCACCATCGGTGTAACTGACTTCATAACATTCCTTGGCTCAATAACAGTCACACAAAGAAGGGGAAGTTGCCATATGGCATGTTTTTTTTTTTGTCTAGAACGCTGTATGACATTATTGCTTGAGAGATCACTGTATGACATGTTTTTCTCATCTTGGTTGTTGGTGTGCACATCTTGCTACACAATTTAATCCCTCATCAATGGCGCATTTTCTCTCGTTGGTTTCTTGTGGTTCCACTCTATATTTAGAGACGAAAAGTAACAATTTTTCCATGCACATAGAAATAATAATCTAAAGGTAGATCAGATTAAAAATGCATATGTATGTATGCACGCTTGTCAGTAATCTTTTGATGATTTTCTTCGAGATGCAGGTCTTGCAGAAGCCGTATAAGTGTGGCACTTGAAAAGATGTATCCTGAAAGGTAGGTATATGAAGTTGTAGCACGGATCAGGAATATAACGCTCCATTCTCCTCCAGCTTAAGATCTAGGCTGGACATGTGATTACACACAGGATGCAACGCCCATAACGCCTTACCAGCATTTCTTAGCAAGCTCTGGTATCCAGCATGCTCCAACCCAATATAATCATAATTGCCACATGTAGCCTCAATAAAGAATTAAACCATTAAACATAACCCATGTTTAGCTAACTCTTCGTATTGTAGAGTTTCATGATAATTTATCAAGCAATCAACCGATTAATGTGCTCCAATAAACCTAATTAAGCAATGTGAGCTCAGACTATACAAAATATGAGCCCACATTGTTTAATTAGGAGTAATGAAGCACATCGTCCAACCAATTGTTGATGATTTATTTCGAAGCTATAAAAAATCAATCTATTTTTTGACAGTCTAGAAAATTAATCCTTAGCTACAACTAGGAAACTCGTATGTGCAATGCACGTTAACATTAGAGAGGAAATTAATTGCATGTTTATATTTGGTAGGATATCAATTATGTGTCAATTGCATGTTTATATTAGGTAGGAAATCAATTACGTGTTAATTATGTGATCTGCTCATATGTTGATAATTTGTATGATATTAATTGCACGCTAAACATGTTCAGCGCTCACCAGAAGCAATCTAGGTCGTCGGATTGACATGTTTTGATGGCCGAGATTAATTGGATCTGCCCCCTTTGGGTCTTTTTATATTGGTATAGATATAGATATAGATTATTTCGAAACATGGGTATTCTTTTATGGTTTAATTCTTTCATGCTACACTAGGTAATGACAATTATTTAGGTTCAAACAGATGGATGATATAGTTGGCTTGCCAAGAGATGTCAAAGAGGCTCTGTGTGTTGCATTCTACGTGCAGTCCTATGTGCCTTCTAGATCTCGAGCTGGAGATGGAAGCCTTGTCTTCTCTGTCCGCCTACACCTATCAGGAGAGGTTGGTACTGCTGTTGCAAAACCTACAACCCTGAAGAAAAAATACTTCGAAAGATTTCAGACAATTAAGCATATATACATATATATTATTTTTTTAGTCCTATCTACCTTTCAGCTTATTATTTTTTATGTGCATTGGAACAATCTTATTTTTGTCTGTATATGTAAAAGTAGGGACTGCAGGAATCAATGAGTTGTGATGTCATAGATGTGCACAACAACAACCAGGATGGGAAACCGTATCATGATAGTGATCGTGAGAGCAATATTGAATGATTCAACGGTAGCTTAATTACTTGAATTACTTGCATGTGACCTTTTGGATTGCTATTTCATATGTAATACCATGAAAACATGGATTATGGCAATTACGTAATCATAAGATTGATGATGTGACTCCTCCATCACATAAACAGGAAGATATAGATGGACACAACTGGATCTGAAATGTAAATTAAGTCTTCTTTAAGACACATTTCGTCGCTATTTTTCATACCAATATATTTGTTGTTGTGGCAATGTGCACATATTAACATATATGCATAGTGCTTTTTATAGTGCAGATATATTTCTTGTTCTTTCTAAATACATAATGGCAACTCCCCCTTCTTTATGTGACAGTTGTTGAGAAGCCGAGTGGTATAGCTAGAACAAGTAAGGAATATCGTCAAGTCAGTGAAATCGGTGGCAGGAATAAAACAGCAGATATACCAAAAAGGCAAATACCAAATCAGAAAATGCAGTGAAGCATAGAGCTAATACCTATGCCACCGACAAGCTAAATTCGGGCATGAGGAATTAGCACCCATTCTCTCAATGTAGTCATCATGTGAAGGTCCTCTGATCTTGGTTGATCTAACAAAATCTCCACAGCCATCACACTGCAAAAGAGGTTAGCTGTCAATCTCAAAATTTAACTTTAGATTTACTTACAGTCCAGATACTTACTTCGTATTGATAACATTTCTTTCTGATATCATGGAGTATAATTATGTTGTAGCCACCAACAGGACGCTGAATATAATTGACAATGTTAATAAGGAATCTCTTAAGTACAGATCGACTGACAGTCAATACTTGAATTCAACTTACATGATGATCTGGTAAAGAGCTGGAATTGATTGTATTCATTAACTTCTGAAAGTTTGCACCATGGTTACTGCAATCACGGTTTGAAATTAACGAGAAGAAAATTAGAAATTTTAAGGCATATTAGAAAATTCCAGTCTTTGTCTTATTGAACAAGTACCTATGGTTAGTGTTATTATCTTTGATGCACACATAGGCATGAATCATCTCATGGAGCAAAACATTCTTCAGATCGGAGTATGTGTGATGTTCATACAATGACTTCGAAAGAAGTACAATACAGCCACCACCGCCAGGATAATACTCACAGCCACTTGTATCACTGCAAAAAAAAAGATTAAACATGAGAAGTTTCAAGACGGTTATTCTGGTGATACGGTAATGTGAACCAACAAGTACTTTGATACATACTAATGTGGATGATAAACCACACATGATTAAGTCTGGCTTTAGCATTGGTTGGACTTCAGAAAGCTATTTCTGGTATAAATCCATTCAGTTTTTTCACTCAAATGAATCAAACTATTAGTATAATGGTGAACTATTTCCTAACTGGAAGTCCACCACTATGATTGATGCATCACATGGTATAAAAAACTCTAGACAGAAGGAGGAGGAGCCCCTGCGGCTTTTTAATTAAGGAGGTGTGGGGCGCAACACCTGAACCCACGAAATTAATCGTGTCCACAGGGTTCGAACCTGCGTCGGCCGGGATACACCACCATGTTCCAACCACACGGTATACAATTCATCTTTGCAACGTACTAATGTCAGCACGCTTTGGTTCCACAATTTCTCATCGCTTTTCACGACTGATTAAAATGGATGCATTATACACTTCACTCGTATTTTTAATTAATGTTAAGTCTCACGCATACTGAAGCCTTGGTATTATTGACTTGTTTTTACCCAAAAAATGCCCATATCACATAAATATTCTAGACCTTATGTGGTAAGGTTATATGATGTAATGAATACTTAGGAGAGGTAGACATATCTATTCTGTAAATTGCATGATCAGTATGGAGAAATGAGACGACTGGGCACTCTCTTGAGGGTTGAGGCTTCTTTCGTGGTAGACTGGTAGCCTTTTAGATTTATGGATTTGAAACAAACGTATTTGTTGATTGGTGGTACAGGGGTTATTCCTTGAGTGCAAAATTGCCACTGTACCCAATCACACAACGAAATCATCCCACCAAAAGTTTTGCTTTCATCAAATCTACAAGTAAGAAAATCGTAATAGATCCTTGTGTTGGAGCTCAGAGCTATCGCACCATGTCTTAAGAGATTAGCATTATTTTTCAGTAATATCCCAAGCATATTATAATGTATAATATATGTACAATAGGAAGGTTTTCGGCCCTAAGGGGCCATTTGTATTGTGCCTGCGGTCGCCCTGCCAATAATGGCATGCCAAAATTTTGGCGGAGGAAACAGCCGCCGGCCACTTGCCAAATAATTGGCTGCATAATGAAAGGGAAGGGCGGACAGGGCTGGTGCAAGCCAAATAATAGGATCTCAACCAAACGCACACCATCGCTCTGGTCATCGAGCAAATATTTGGTCGGGCGCGCCAGGGCTGTGTCCAAACAGGCCCTAAACCTTTTCAGCCACCCAAACAATGGCATCCAATGGTTCACAACTTCACATCTAGTGGAGCCATCCAGCACTAGCTACTTAACTGAGTGTGGCGTTAATCGAGATGGCAAGTGCATAAAAATTATCATCTCTACACTGTTTTCCTATTTCCTTCCCAGAAAGGATGTGGAAGATACATACTGTTTCATCCTGCTTTGTTCTTCCCATACACCCAACACTTACTACCGAAATCACAGCCGCTCCAAACATATCTTCAACTCAATGCACAATATAACAATGCAAGCATTCAGAGGTTAGCACTGAAACTTCAGCCAACATCGATGCGCACGCAGCAGTTTATAGGGTTATCTGAGCCACATATGTTCTGGCTGGAACTTTTGACTGGAATACTGAACAACGGATAGCATTAGTGTTGCCTCTGGTGCCCTAATTCTTTTTTAGGGATTGGTAATTCTTGTGAACACAAGAAAGCGACTGGACTCTTCCCCTCCAAAAGTAATTGTGAAAGTTTCCCCTGATAGATGAACGGCCGTCTAGACTCGACAAGGCTGCTAAACCTCTAGCACCTCCGGAAGGACCGAATCACAGCTCCTGCACAATAGGGTTCTTCTCCCTGCAATTTCCCCTCGAAAATTATCAAAATGCATCAAATCTAGACAGCCCGCGAATGCGCAGTGATTTTCGAAGGGGAACAAAGAAATGCAACATATATCTTGCAATCCGGGAAACAATCCACATCTGAAGCCTCGATCTGCATAAGCCCGGCCAGGAAGCGAACCTAGATGGCACCCGAGAAGATAGAGAACTCGAGGATTGGGAGGGGCGGTTACCCGTAGGGGAGTGGCTCCTCCGCCCAGGAGACGGCGCACGCGCCGAGGGAGTCCTGGAAGTAGAGGGCGTTGTAGTGGCAGAAGAGCTCGGCGATGTCAGGCTCCGGATCCGAGCCCACCATGGCCGCACGAAGGGGAACGTCAGGAGGGTCGGGAAGTTGGGAGTGACGGCGAGGGTTTTAGGGGAAATCTTTTGTCAGGAATCCGGCGGATGTAATGGGCGCATAGGGCAAATTTGGCAATGCGAGGACGCCGCCGGTCGTCATATATTTACGCCCTTCCGCCGCGGCGTCTCCCTTTGTGAGCCAGAGTCAACTCCACCGAACACTGTTGCTTACGTTCGCTTGCCGGTGCTTTGCCTGACGTTTGCAAATAGGGGGCGAGTTAGTATCAGTGATTGTATTGGGTTAAAAGAAAGCATGTTTTTTACCACGAATATGCAAAAGCTTTACGTATCTTTGCATTGATAGATAGGATGACAGTATAATAAAGTGTTACAAGTCAGATATAGAGGCGGACACAGGACAACCGGGTGTGCCGCCCGGAGAGACCCGTGCCTACGCCTCGGGTATGATTAGGGCTAGGCCCTTAGCGCCGGCGCGTGCCCAAAGTCACGCCTCCTCTTGGATCATGTGCACCGTGCGGCCCACAGCGGGTTGGTCGCCATCAAAGAGACAACCATTGTGATGTTTCCATAAATGTCGGGCAGTAAGTATGGCGATGGAGGCGAGGCCGCAGCGGAGATAGGTCGTGGTGCTGGAGATGGCCGAGGAGAGCCAGGCGATGAACTCCTCGTCTTAGGCGGGGATCGTGGCAGTGCATCGACACCAAGAAAGTACCTCATGCCAAACTTGGTCGGAGAAGGAGCAGCCCGTGAGGAGGTGTTGCATAGTCTCGGGCTCTTGGTCACATAGAAGGCAATGTGGCTCGTGGGGAAGACCGTGACGCGCAAGGCGATTGGCAGTCCAGCACCTGCCGAGCAGAGCGAGCCAGATGAAAAAACTTGATGCGAAGCGGCGCCCAGGATCTCCAAATGATTCGCTAATGCGGGTCGGGGTGGAGCCAGTGAATAGGGCTTGATAGCAGGAACGAGCGGAGTAGATCCCCATGCTAGTCCAACACCAGGACAACCAAACGGCTCGTCGGTCAGAGTCAGGTGCCATAGGCGTCGCTCAAAGCGAGACGTACTGCACGGTCATGGCCGCAACCATGGCGCCTTGGATGTCGGTGGTCCACGCCCGGTTGAGCAGCCCATCGCGCACCAATCGCGTCTTGCGCCGGCGTTAGCACCTTGCAGTAGACTAGGGGCGCGATCTTGGACATGCTTTGCCCGTCCAACTAGTGGTCCTCCCAGAATCTGCATGACTCACCATTGCCGATGGTCCAAGTGGTCGAGGCTCTGAAGATGGCCTGAACCTCCGGGCAGCGTGGGATGTGAAGGTGTTGCCACAGGCGCGAGGCATCCGTTCTCTGCAGCCACAACCACCGGGCGCGCGACGAGATGCCGGCACGCAGGAGGTCCGGGATACCGAGGCCGCCGAGGGAGACAGGCCAACATACCCGACGCCAATTGACCATGCAGTGTCCGTTGCTCGCATCTTTGCGACCATACCACAGGAAGCTACGGATCAGGTGGTTGATTCGCTTGAGGGTCGGCGGATTGATGGCCATCACAAACATGATGTGTACGGGCATGGCCAAAAGCACATGACGACACAGGGCTAGTCGATCGCCCCGCGACATCATGGATGCCCACCACGGCGATAGCCTACGCTCCAGCTTGTCGATGATAGGTTGTAGAGCGTTAGCACTGGCTTAGCGGATGGACAGTGGTAGGCTGAGGTAGGTGGTGGGGAAGTCTTGCGGTGGGCAGGCGAAGTTCGCGGTGATCATGGACCGGTCCATGGCTGCGCACTAGATGGGGGATGTCGCGCACTTGGCGAAATTGGTGTGCAGCCCCAAGGCGGCCCCGAAGACCCGTAGCAGCTCGCAAACGACAGTCGGGTCTTGCCTATTTGGTCGGCAAAAGACGACGACGTCGTCGGTGTAGATGGAGACACTCGATGGCATGTGTCGTGCAGTGAGGCGTTGCAGCACCCCCCGTGGGTCGCGCAACAGATGAGGTTGTTGAGGGTATCGATTACCATGACAAAGATCATAGGGGATATGGGATTCCCCTGCCGTAGCCCGCATCGGTGGTGGATTGGTGGTCCGGGGACGCCGTTGGTGAGGATGTGTGTGTGTGCTGGCCATACCAAGGAGGATGCATATCCACTCGCGCCACCGGTGGCCGGACCCAATATGACATGGAGTCTCCAGCAGGAATGCCTAGGAAACGAAGTCGAACACGCGTGCAATATCCAGATTGAGCATGACACGGGGGTTCTTGAGGTTGTGGAGCTATCGCGCGGTTTGCTGAACGAGCAAGAAGTTGTCGTGTATGCACCGACCGACAATGAATGCACTTTGGCTGGCGGAAATCATAGCACCGAGGCGTGGCACGAGGCGGAGTGAGAGCACCTTGGCAAAGAGCTTGGCAAAGAGATGGATCAGGCTGATCGGCCGGTAGTCCAAGAGCATGCCGGCATGTTGCTTCTTGGGTAACAGGAGGAGGAGTGCCTCATTGAGCCGTTGGAACCCGCGGCTATTGAGGGTATATAGCTTGTCGAACACAGTGACAAAGTCATATTTGATAACAGGCCAAGAAGCGCAGAGGACTTCAGAGGTGAACCCGTCAGGCCTGGGCGCCCGCCCCTTCGGCGGTTGCGGGATGGCCTCCCAGATCTCGCTCTCATAAAATGGGAGCTAATCATGCGGCTCAAACGAGTGTGGGGCGAGGGCATCAAGGTCGATGGAGGATGTACGCTCAGCATCGGTGCCAAGGATTGTCGTGAAGTGGTCAAACGTGGCCTCGGTGATAACCCACAAGTATAGGGGATCGCAACAAATTTTGAGGGTAGAGTATTCAATCCAAATTTATTGATTCGACACAACGGGAGCCAAAGAATATTTGTAAGTGTTAGTAAGTTGTCAATTCAACCACACCTGGAGATTAAATATCTGCAGCAAAGTGATCAGTAGCACAGTAATATGATAGTTTGATAGTGATAGCAATAGTAGTGGTAATAGTAACAGTAGCACCAGTAGTTTTGTAGCAAGTGTAATAGTAGCAACAGCAGTAGTAACTTAGCAAAGATCAATATGTGAAAAGCTCGTAGGCATTGGATCGGTGATTTTGTTGGATGATATTCATCATATAACAGTAATAACCTAGGGCGATACAGAACTAGCTCCAGTTCATCAATGTAATGTAGGCATGTATTTCGTAAATAGTCGTACGTGCTTATGGAAAAGAACTTACATGCCATCTTTTGTCCTACCCTCCCGTGGCAGTGGGGTCCATAAGGAAACTAAGGGATATTAAGGCCTCCTTTTAATAGAGAACCGAAACAAAGCATTAACACATAGTGAATACATGAACTCCTCAAACTACGGTCATCACTAGAAAGTATTCCAATTACTGTCACCTTGGGGTTTATGAATCATAACACGTAACAAGTGCATATGACTTGCAAGATCCAATCAAGAACATAGATATAATGGTGAAAACATAAACGGTTCAGATCTGAAATCATGGCACTCGGTCCCTAGTGACAAGCATTAAGCATAGCAAAGTCATAGCAACATCAATCTCAGAACATAGTGGATACTAGGGATCAAACCCTAACAAAACTAACTCGATTACATTATGAATCCCATCCATCCCCTCACCATCCAGCAAGCCTATGAAGGAATTACTCACTCCAGGTGGGGAGCATCATGGAATTGGTGATGAAGGAGGGTTGGTGATGATGATGGCGGCAAATCCCCCTCTTCGGAGCCAGAACGGACTCCAGATCTGCCCTCCTGATGAAGAATAGGAGGCGGCAGCGGCTCCGTATCATGAAACATGGTGAAACTTCCTCCCCTATTTTTTTCTCCGAAATGTGAATTTGTAGTATCCAGAATAGGGTTGGAGGAGCCTCGTGGGCCCCACTAATGATCAGGGCACACCAGAGGGGGTGGCGCGCCATGGTGCCTAGTGGGCAGCCGGGGGGGCCCTCTAGTGGGTCTTGGTTCCAATATTTTTTATTTATTCCAAAATAATTCTCCAAAAAGTTTCGTTCAATTCCGAGAACTTCCATTTATGCACAAAAACAACACCATGATAGTTCTGCCGAAAACAGCATCAGTCCGGGGTGGTTTCATTCAAATCATGCAAATTAGAGTCCAAAACAAGAGCAAAAGCATTAGGAAAAGTTGATACGATGGAGATGTATCAACTCCCCCAAGCTTAACACATTGCTTGTCCTCAAGCAATTCAGCTGACAAACTGAAAGTGACAAAGAAAAACTTTTATGAACTCTTTTGTTCTTGTGTTTATACATATGCTTAAATAATATCTAGGTTTTCAGCAAAGATTATAACTAACCATGTAGATGATAACTCTTAGAAATTATATTTACGCATATCAATGGCAAAATCAACTAGTGAGTAATAATAAAATATTTCAAATGCCAACACTTTGTCAAAACAATCATGATATAATATGACAATAGTGATATCTCGCTAGCCCTTTCTAAGACCGCAAAACATAAATGCAGAGCACCTCCAAAATTCAAGCAGTGACTAAACATTGTAATTCATGGTAGAAGAGATCCAGTCATGATGCATTCAACATTAAGTATACACAATGCATGAGGATGACTGATACGTCTCCAATGTATCTATAATTTTTTATTGTTCCATGCTATTATATTATCTATTTTGGATGTTTTATATGCATTAATATGTTATTTTATATTATTTTTGTGACTAACTTGTTAACCCAGAGCCCAGTGCAAGTTTCTCTTTTTCCTTGTTATTGAGTTTCACAGAAAAGGAATATCAAATAGAGTCCAAACGGAATAAAACTTTACGATGATTTTTCTTGGACCAGAAGACACCCGTAGGACTTGTAACCAAGTCAGAAGAGTCCCGAGGCAACGACAAGGGTGGAGGGTGTTCCCTAGGGGGCCCTGCCTTGTGGGTCCCTCGGAGCTCCTCTAACCCTATTCTTTGGCCTATAAATTCCTAAATATTCCCAAACCACCAGAAGCGTCTACCAAAATACTTTTTTGCTGCTGTAACCTTCTATTCCCATGAGATCCCATCCTGGGGCCTTTTCCGGCATCCTGCCGGAGGGGGATTCGATCACGGAGGGCATCTACATCAACCCCTATTTTCCCTTCCGATGAAGCATGAGTAGTTTACCACAGACATACGGGTCCATAGCTAGTAGCTAGATGGCTTCTTCCCTCTCTTTTATTCTCAATACCATGTTCTCCTCGATGTTCTTGGAGATCTATCCGATGTAATCTTCTTTTGCAGTGTGTTTGTCGAGATCCAATGAATTGTGGATTTATGATCAGCTTATCTATGAATATTATTTGAATCTTCTCTGAATTCTTATATGCATGATTTGATATCTTTGTATTTCTCTTCGAATTATCAGTTTGGTTTGGCCAACTAGATTGGTTTTTCTTGCAATGGGAGAGGTGCTTAGTTTTGGATTCAATCTTGCGTGATTTCACCTAGTGACAATGTAGGGGTAGTGAGACACGTAAGGCATTGTTGCCATCAAGGATAAAAAGATGGGGTTTTCATCATATTGCTTGAGTTTATCCCTCTATATCATGTCATCTTACTTAAGGCGTTACTCCGTTCTTTATGAACTTAATACTCTAGATGCATGCTGGATAGCATTCGATGTGTGGAGTAATAGTAGTAGATGCAGGCATGAGTCGGTCTACTTGACACGGACGTGATGCCTATATTCATAATCACTGCCTTGGATATCATCATAACTTTGCGCTTTTCTATAAATTGCTCGACAGTAATTTGTTCACCCACCGTATTATTTGCCTTCATGAGAGAAGCCTCTAGTGAAGCCTATGGCCCCCGGGTCTATTTTCCTTTATATATTTTAAGATCTATATATCAAAAATACCTTCCTGCAATTTATTTACCTTTACGTTTTAGTAATCTTTTATATCTATCTCTATCAAGTATCACCTTTGCAAGTGCCCGTGAAGGGATTAACAACCCCTTTTTCGCGTTGGGTGCAAGTGTTTTATTGTTTGTGTGGGTGCATATATTGGGGACTTGCGTGTTTCTCCTACTGGATTGATACCTTGGTTCTTAACCGAGGAAAATACTTATCTCTACTTTGCTGCATCGCCCTTTCCTCTTCAAGGGAAAAACCAACGCAAGCTCAAGAAGTAGCAATGACAATAGTGCTCTCAGGACTGGTGCTTATTTGAGAAGGTGATGACTCAACATAAAAGTAAATAGATAGGCCCTTCACTGAGGAAAGCAGGAATTTGCAGAGGTGCTAGAGCTCGAAGCTTAAATCAGAGATAAATATAATTTTGGGAGGTATACCCTTCCTGTCAATGTTACGACCAAGAGTTTTCAATATCTTCCATGCTAAACAAATTAGTAGCGGTTCCCAAGCGGTAAAAGTAAAGTTTACTCCCCCTCCACCAACAAACGCAAGCGATGGATAGCCGAATCCTAGGGTGCCCTCCATGCCAACAACAATCCCTGGGAGTTTTGTTTAATTATTTATAATTTTTGATTTCAGGATTGGCATCCCTATTACGAGCTCCTCTTGTGCAAGGATGAGTGAATAAACACTGATCATGAGAATAACCCGCTTAGCATGGAAGATACTGACCATCCCCTATCTTTATATGAGCGGTCCAGGCACACAAAACAGATGTTCATTTGAACTTTTAGAGGTGGCACATGCAAATTTACTTGGAACGGCAGGGTAATACCACACATAGGCAAATATGGTGGACTCATCTGGAACAACTTTGATTTAAGGATTTTGATGCACAAGCAGTGTTCCCGCTTAGTATAGGCAAAGGCTAGCAATTAGATTGAGAAGCGACCAGCTAGAGAGCGAAAACGGTCATGATCATGCATTATCAATAATTAACATTGAGTACTAGCATGAGTAGGATATAAGCACCATGAACATAAATATCGTGGAGGCTATGTTGGTTTTGATTCAACTACATGCGTGAACATGTGCCAAGTCAAGCCACTTGAAACATTTAGAGGAGGATACCATATCATCATGCTACATCACAATCATTTTAATGCATGTTGACACTCAAGATAAATCATTATCAACTCCTAGCTACTTAAGCATGGCATGAGAAACTATAATCTCTAATTATCATCACAAACATGTTTAATCATAATACACTGAATCATGGATACTGAGTTAAACATATTTTAAAAACAAAAACAAGTTGAGTTCATACCCGCTTTTCCTGCCACAATCACTTCATCATATATCATCATTATTGCCTTTCACTTGCACAACTGAATGATACGAAAATAATAATAGTGCAAGAGTGTCATGGACTAAGCTGGAATCTACAACATTTTATTCAAAGGAGAAGACAAAATAACTTGGCTCTTTGTTAGATCCACAATAACGCATATGAGAGCCACTTTTCACCGTGGTCTTCCTCTAGATACGACTCAAAGAAAAGAAAAGAATTTCAGAGAAACACATCGAAATATTTTTGGAGTTTTTAGTTTTCTTGAATAAAGCAAATTAAAGAAGGAAAAACAAAAAGGAGAAAAACTATTTACACGGGAAAGCTCCCAACAAGCAAAAGAAGAACGAGAAATCTTTTGGGTTTTCTTTTAGTGCTACAACTAATTTAAACTTGAAAGAAAAACCAAAAAGAAACAAGAAATATTTTTCAATTTTCTCAAAGTTTTTCAAACACACAAGAAGAAAGCGATAAAAAATAAACTAACATGGATAATACAATAAAAAAGTGTGGACACCGACAACTGAAATGTGTGAACATGAATGTAGTGTCGGTGGAAATACGTACTCCCCCAGGCTTAGGATTTTGGCCTAGCTTGGCAATCACCGCCCGTAGTAGCCATTTGGTCCAATGTCAAAGTGCTGAGGCGGAGGCACATGAGCGTCCCACTCCCAGGGCTCCTCCTCTACCACTGCCTGTGCATTCTAGTAAGTGATAATGTCTGCTGGCATGACCCTATATCCGTCCCTGGTAAGAATCAAACAAAGCAGGTGTAGGTAACAGGATAATATCATATGTGTTCTCACTGAACACCAAGTTATACCGAAGAGGCTCTAACAGTTCAGTGTTATCAAGAAATTGGTGGTCCACCATCGACTGGCGGTCTAGATAAACTCTAGGCAACAAATAATCATGCTGGCGTAGCGGAATGCGCCTCGCCAAGCGAGTATCATAAATACCACCATGAATTTTACCTTTAGTTCTATTAGTGTGCAGACGGCGTGCTACAATAGCCCCTAGGCTAAAGGTGTGATCATCATGCAATGCACGACGTAAAATGGCAAGGTCAGGTGCATTGAGTTACTGCCCTTCTCTCTAGCAGTCATGCATTTTGTTATAAATAGAGCAAAATAGTGCACAAAAGGAAATTGCAAGCTAGTGGCGGTGGCTTTTGACACACCCCTCTCCTCACCCACAGTTAGGGTGCGAAGGAAACCCTCAAACTCCATTGGTCTAGGTTCTCTTAACTCCCCATCAGAGGGAATTAAGCATATCTCACAAAATTCAGTAAGCGGTATTTGACGAATTTCAGAGTATAAATTAAACCGCACCTCGGGAGGATTGTTCCTATTTAAGAAATGGAAATTTTGCAGAAAGGAATTTGTAAGGACATGTTGTTGTTCACACTCATCTATGAGGTAGTCAGTAAGCCCAGCATTTTCAATGAATTGAGCGAACTCTTGGTGGAATCCGGCTTCATCCATGAAAGCAATGTGCGGCCACTCGCACAGTCGGACCTCCGTCCATTGCAGAGTGTTGATGTCACCATAAGATGAATCACTGGTGACTCCCTTAGCATTCTTCTTAGATGAACTCCTTCGAAATAAATCCATTTTCCTAAAAATAAATTTCTGAAATTTTTTGAGACACAAAATGATGTCAACAAAACTTAACAAAATTGATAGCAACTACTCATATTGATGTCTAGAGGCTCTATCAAGCATTCAAACTACCTGGAACTCAAAGAATTCAACATGCAAGCTTATTTATAGTAGCACCAAGAGTAGCTAATTACTCAAAATATAAACCAGTAAAACAAAAACTAATTGGAGCAATGGAGGAGTCACATACCAAGTAGCAATCCCCCAAAAATAGTTTTGAAAATGGAGCTTCGAGCAAAGAGATTGAAATCCACGGGTTTAGAGCAAAAACACGAGAGAGAGAGAGAGCTGGTGCAATTTTTTTTCTGGAGGTAGGTGACGAAGTGGGCAGAAGGGATAAGTGAGGGGGCCTTGTGGGACCCACTACCCACTAGGGCGCGCTTGGGGTAGCTGGTGCGCCCTGGTGAAGGAAATATGACCTAGAGACAATAATAAAGTTGTTATTTTATATTTCCTTATTCATGATAAAGGTTTATTATTCATGCTAGAATTGTATTGATCGGAAACTTAAATACATGTGTGAATACATAAACAAATCCCGTGTCCCTAGTAAGCCTCTACTAGACTAGCTCGTTGATCAAAGATGGTTAAGGTTTCCTAACCATAGACATGTGTTGTCATTTGATAATGGGATCACATCATTAGGAGAATGATGCGATGGACAAGACCCATCTGTTAGCTTAGCATATTGATCGTTTAGTTTATTGCTATTGCTTTCTTCATGTCAAATACATATTCCTTTGACTATGAGATTATGCAACTCCTGGATACCAGAGGAATACCTTGTGTGCTATCAAATGTCACAACGTAACTGGGTGATCATAAGGATGCTCTACAGGTATCTCCGAAGGTGTTTGTTGAGTTGGCATAGATCGAGATTAGGATTTGTCACTCCGAATATCGGAGAGGTATTTCTGGGCCCTCTCGGTAATACACATCATAAGCTTGCAAGCAAATGACTAAGGAGTTTAGTCACGAGGTGATGTATTACAGAACGAGTAAAGAGACTTGCCGGTAACGAGATTGAACTAGGTATGAAGATACCGACGATCGAATCTCGGGCAAGTAACATACTGACACTACAAAAAAATACACTTCCGTGATGATACGTGTTTGTCACAGTAGGTCACGTTTTCTGTCATGCATGTACATCCATGACGATTTTATGACAGAATCAAGATAGTCATACCCGTGCTGTCATAGAAGCGTTCCATGACATTACCAAAATTATCATCACAGAAGTGTCCACTTCCATGATGATAAATGGCGCGTCATGGAAGTATTTTCGTCAAGGGTAACCGACGCGTGACATCTACCGTAACGAGTCGCCGTTAAGCTATCGGGTCCGGTTTTGGATCCGATAACCCGGACCAATGGGGATTTTCCATGTGTAAAATTCTCATTGGTCGGAGGAAACATGTGTTGGCTCACCGTTGGGACAGATGTCATCCACCCATTGGACACGAGGCACCTATGATACACCGACAAGTGGCACGGCCCAACAGAGGCCCATTCTAGTGAAAAGGCGGACCCGTTTGACTTGGTTAAAAGGTAACGGGTTGGCCCACGGAAAGCCTATTAACGGCGTGTTCGTATATAGCCCATTTACGACCCGCTAACCCATGGCTTGCTAACTCACGACCCATTACGGCCTATCGGAATTAAGCCGAGTAGCTTCATCTGGACCATCCAATATGATTCCAGCCCGTTGTAACTTCTGGCCCATGTATGGCCCATGATGTCTTTCAGCCCATATGAGGCCCTTTGTAACTCTTGGCCCATTAATGACCCATGGTGAAACTGGCTCGTAATGAACATTGCACCACTTTATACCCATTAACGGACCATTATTTCATTAGGCCGTTTCCAACCCGTGTTATCTTTCAGCCTTCTTAGGGCCCATTTATTCTTGGGCTCATTTCCAGCATTCGGTTACTTACGACCTGTTACTGGTCTTTTCTGCTTGTGGGCCAAATTCAGCCCATGGTTACAATCGGCCCGTTTGCGGACCGTTAATCCATTGGGCTATTTTCATAGCGTCATCAAATACAGCCGATTAACGACGGCCCATTATGGCCGGCCCATGAACAGACGATTCCAACTCTAGCCCATTTATGACCCATAGTGCGGTCTGTTAGTGGCCCATGTTTGGCCGATCAATCATACGGCCCGTAGAAGGCCCATTGTTTCTACGGCCCATAGAAGACCCATTGTTTCTACGGCCCGTAGGAGGCCCAGGGTCACTACAGTAAATATGTAGCCCGTGGTTATTGTGGCCTAGTTTTAAAAAATAGGTTATTGCAGCCACTAGCAAACCGCGGAAAAAGAACTGCACTGACTACAAGCAAACAAATAAACAAGACAACAAGGAAATAAATAAGCAAGCAACTTACGCTAGGCTATCACGACTATTACACATATTACATCCACTTGGCATCAAAGTTCGCCACCAGTGCAAATATAGGGAACAAAGCAGCATATCACTTACACTTGTTGTCAAAGTTGGCGACCAGTGCAAATAAACGCCGCATCAAAACAAGTCCAGAACTGAAACCACTTCAGAAGAGCTCAAGAAACAATATTCTGGGTACCCATAATGCTGGCAAGATGCTTAGCGAGCTTATTAACTTTCTCTTGTTTGGTGCTTAAATCCTCCAGCACTTGCTGTTGCACTAGAAAGTATGCATCTGAATTCTGCAGGGACTTCCTCAGTCCTTCGGCTTCCTGTCGCATAACATCTGATCGATGTATTTCACTTGAAGTTGAGACTCAAGAAGCGGAACTGATTGAAGCAGCGAGTTCAAAGATCTGGTGCCAGCACTAGTAGCTAGTAACTTGAACACTACATCAAGACATGACTTTAGGATTGTCTCAGTGTCTTCAATATAGTTTTTATCAACTTTCTTGGAGACCAACAGGGATGTCTCACTATCTTGAACCTTATCTACATTACTTCCTTTACCATTGCATAATGATAACCCACAAGTATAGGGGATCAATTATAGCCTCTTTCGATAAGTAAGAGCGTCGAACCCAACGAGGAGCTAAAGGTAGAAGAAATGTTCCCTCAAGTTCTATCGACCACCGATACAACTCTATGCACGCTTAACGTTCACTTTACCTAGAACAAGTATGGAACTAGAAGTACTTTGTAGGTGTAACATGATAGGTTTGCAAGAATATACAGAGCACATAAATAAAAACTAAGGGCTGTTTTAGGTAAAGAAGCAATAAAGTTAGTATAGCGAGTGTGGAAAAGTGGTGGTAGGAGTTGCGAAATTGTCCCTAAGCAATTGACTACTTTACTAGACCGATAGCAAGTTTTATGTGGGAGAGGCCACTGCTAGCATGTCATCCCTGACTTGGAATTCTATGCACTTATGATTGGAACTATTAGCAAGCATCCGCAACTACTAACGTTCATTAAGGTAAAACCCAACCATAGCATTAAGATATATTGGTCCCCCTTCAATCCCGTATGCATCAATTTCTATGCTAGGTTGAATCTTCTGTCACTCTTGCCCTCCAATACATAGTCCTATCAACATACAACTAACACTATGGTGTGATCCACGCGCGCGCTCATATGATGGGCACCAAAGGACAGCAACATAACCACAAGCAAATTAAACAAATCATAGCAATTCACCAATTACCGATAGGACGACGAAAATCTGCTCAGACATCATAGGATGGCAACACATCATTGGATAATAATATGAAGCATAAAGCACCATGTTCAAGTAAAGGGTACAGTGGGTTGCGGGAGAGTGGACCGCTGTAGATAGATGGGGGAAGGTGATGAAGATGTTGGTGAAGATGATGGAGGTGTTGGTGTAGATCGCCGTCACATGATGATGGCCCCGGCGGCGTTCCGACGCCACTGGGAGAGAGGGGGAGAGAGCCCCCCTTCTTCTTCTTCTTCTTCCTTGACCTCCCCCTAGATGGGAGAAGGGTTTCCCCTATGGTCCATGGCGGCAGAGGGGCAAGAGCCCCTCCGAGTTTGGATCTGTCTCTTTGTCTCTCTCTGTTTCTGCGTTCCAGATTCTGGCCTTTCACCGTTTCTTATATTCCCGGAGATCCGTAACTCCAATTGGGCTGAAATTTTAACACAATTTGTATCCGGATATTGGCTTTCTTGCAGCGAAAGAAGGGCACCAACCGCCTTACGGGGTGGCCACAAGGGTCAGGGGCGCGCCCACCCCCTGGCGCGCGCCCCCCGTGCCTCGTGGCCCCCTCGGGCATCGTCTCGCGTTGATTCTTCTTCCCAAAAATCACATATATTCCAAAAAAATCTCCGTAAGTTTTTATCCCGTTTGATATGGATTTTCTGTGAAACAAAAAACATGCAACAAACAGGAACTGGCACTGGATCAATATGTTAGTCCCAAAAATAATATAAAAAGTTGCCAAAAGTATATGAAAGTTGTATAATATTGGCATGGAACAATAAAAAATTATAGATACGATGGAGACGTATCACCATCCCCAAGCTTAATTCCTGCTCGTCCTCGAATAGGTAAATGATAAAAAAAGATAATTTTTTATGTGGAATGCTACCTAGCATAATCTTGATCGTGTAATCTAATCATGGCATGAATATTAAGACACGAGTGATTCAAAGCAATAGTCTATCATTTGACATTAAGACAATAATACTTCAAGCATACTAATAAAACAATCATGTCTTTTCAAAATAACATGGCCAAAGAAAGTTATCCCTACAAAACCATATGGTCTCGCTATGCTCCATCTTCACCACAAAAAGCATTCAAATCATGCACAACCCCAATAACAAGCCAAGCAATTGTTTCATACTTTTGATGTTCTCAAACCTTTTCACTTTCACGCAATACATGAGCGTGAGCCATGGATATAGCACTATAGGTGGAATAGAATATGATGGTGGAGGTTGTGTGGAGAAGACAAAAAGGGAGAAAGTCTCACATCAACGCGGCTAATCAACGGGCTATGGACATGCCTATCAATTGGTGTCAATGCGAGGAGTAGGGAGTGCCATGCAACAGATGCACTAGAGCTATAAGTGTATGAAAGCTCAAACTGAAACTGAGTGGGTGTGCATCCAACCTGCTTGCTCATGAAGACCTAGGGCATTTGAGGAAGCCCATTGTTGGAATATACAAGCCAAGTTCTATAATGAAAATTCCCACTAGTATATGAAAGTGATAACTCAAGAGACTCTCTATATGAAGAACATGGTGCTACTCTGAAGCACAAGTGTGGTAAAAGGATAGTAACATTGTCCCTTTTCTCTTTTCTCTCATTTTTTTATTTTTCTCTCTTTTTTGTAGGCTTCTTTGGCCTCTCTCTTTTGGGGGGGGGCTTCTTTGGCCACTTTTATTTTGATAACCTCACATGAGACAATGTTCTAATAATGATGATCATCACACTTTTTATTTACTTACAACTCAATATTACAACTCGATACTAGAACACAGATATGACTCTATATGAATGCCTCCGGCTGTGTACCAGGATGTGCAATGATCTAGCGTAGCAATGAAATCAAAAAACGGACAAGCCATGAAAACTTCATGCTAGCTATCTTACGATCATGCAAAGCAATATGACAATGAATGCTCAAGTCATGTATATGATGATGATGGAAGTTGCATGGAAATATATCTCGGAATGGCTATGGAAATGCCATGATAGGTAGGTATGGTGTCTGTTTTGCGGAGGATATAGGGAGGCTTATGTGTGATAGAGCGTATCATGTCACGGGGTTTGGATGCACCGGCGAAGTTTGCACCGACTCTCAAGGTGAGAAAGGGCAATGCACGGTACTGAAGAGGCTAGCAATGATGGAAGGGTGAGAGTGCGTATAATCCATGGACTCAACATTAGTTATAAAGAACTCACATACTTACTATAAAAATATATTAGTCATCGAAACAAAGTACTACGTGCATGCTCCTAGGGGGATAGATTGGTAGGAAAAGACCATCGCTCGTCCCCGACCGCCACTCATAAGGAAGACAATCAATAAATACCTCATGCTCCAACTTCGTTACATAACGGTTCACCATACGTGCATGCTACGAGAATCACAAACTTCAACACAAGTATTTCTACAATCCATAATTACCCACTAGCATGACTCTAATATCACCATCTTTATATCACAAAACTATTGCAAGGAATCAAACATATTCAGTGATCTACAAGTTTTATGTAGGTTTTAATGACTAACCATGTGAATGACCAATTCCTGTCATCTCTCTAAATAGATATACGTGAAGCAAGAGAGTTTAATTCTTTCTACAAAAGATATGCCCACACTCTGACAAATATAAGTGAAGCAAAAGAGCATTCCACAAATGGCGGTTTTATATGTGTAGGGAAACATGCAATCCAAACTTCAAATGATATAAGCGAAGCACATGAAGCATTCTATAAAGCTATACTCAAAAGATATAAGTGAAGTGCAAAGAGCATTCTATAAATCAACCATGGAATATCTCATACCAGCATGGTGCATCAAAGAAAATTGAAAACTAAATGCAAAAGACGCTCCATGATTTGCACATATCATATGAACGAAACAAAACCAAAAACATACCGTTACTTGTTGAAGAAAGATGAGATGCCTTCCGGGGCATCCCCAAGCTTAGACGCTTGAGTCTCCTTAAATATTTACTTGGGGTGCCTTGGGCATCCCCAAGCTTCATCTCTTGCCTCTCCTCCTTCTCCTCATATCGAGACCTCCTCGATCTTTGATCACTTCATCCACACAAAACTCAACAGAAAGCTCGGTAAGATCCGTTAGTATAATAAAGCAAATCACTACTCTGAGTACTGTTGCAAACCAATTCATATTTTGTTTTTGCACTGTAGCTACTATAATATAACTTTTCCATGGCTTAATCCACTGATAGAAATCGATAGTTTCATAAAAACAAGCAAACAATGCATCAAAAAATAGAATATGTCTTAAACAGGACAGTCTGTAGTAATTTGAACATTCACCATAATTCTGGTAATCCAACAGTTCTGAAAAATTAGGAAAAATAAACAATTTGTATAGAAATACAATTCAAAACGTTTCAGAACCTTTTGACGTTCCGGTAAAAAATGTAAAATCGCGCACTACAACCAAAGTTTCTGTTTTGCACCGCACAAACCAACAAGCAATGTAAACATCCTAAAGGAAAATCTTGGCACATTATTTTTGTTTTTTAACTTTATAAAAGCACACAACATAAATAAATGACTCTCTAAAACTTTCGGGTTGTCTCCCTGGCAGCGCTTTCTTTAAAGCCATTAAGCTAGGCATATGGTGCTCAAGTAATGGATCCACCCGGATCCCAAGGTATATCAAAGCCAATTTTAATTAACAATAATTTGTGATTTAGTAGTGAGCACAAAGTAACATATATCATGCAACAACGAAGTCTAACTCCGTTCTTATGCATCGGCATGTCATAAAAGAACAATTCATGCACACATAGTAAAGGCCAATGCATAGTATAAACAGTTTCTTGCAATTTGATCATATTGGAAACATGGAGAGGCGGAGATGTAGTTCCTCTCTCATAATAATTGCAAGTAGGAGCAGCAAGCACATGCATATTATATCTATCAAAGTCATCATGTGTAGTAGTAAAATGCAACCCATCAATATAATCCTTAATAAGGGCAAACTTCTCCGATATAGTGTAGTCGGGAGAATTAAAAAAGATAATAGGACTATCATGCGTGGGTGCAATAGCACCAATTTCATGTTTAATATAAGGAACTATAGCAAGTTCATCTCCATAAGCATAATTCATATTGGCATCTTAGCCACAAGCATAGCAAGCATCATCAAAAAGGGATATTTCAAAAGAATCAACGGGATCATAACAATCATCATAGCATTCATCCTTCGGTAAATTCGAAGGGAAATTAAACAATGTATGGGATAAAGAATTACTCTCATTAGATGGTGGGAACGGGTGATCAATCCACTCTTCCTCCTTTTGTTCTTCGCTCTCCTCCTCATCTTTTTCATCCAATGAGCTCACAATGTCATTAATTTCTTCTTCCATAGACTCCTGCAAAATATTAGTCTCTTCTTAGACAGCGGAGGAGTCCTCAATATATGGTTTAATATAAGGATTAGAAGCATAATTATCATAGCAATATTTAAGTATGGCCAAATTTTCAGATTTGTAGAGAGCAGTATCACACTCTTCAATAAAAGAGGCAATTTCACAAGTACCCCTAAAAGCAACAAATTCTTCAATTTGTCGAACATCATAGTAATTATAAACACCCTTAGTATACGAAGATACGATTCCATTATCACTACACTCACATTGGTAAGGAAGGTGTTTCTTAGGATCTTTAGAACAACAAGTACAATCATATATTTCACATAAATTCCAAGCATAACACTGCAAACGATGAATTTGATCCAGTAAAAGTTTCCCTTTTTCAGATATGTAGTGTCGCACATAACAAGCATGCTCATCTAAAGATTTTCCCTCAACTAGGCTAGTTGGGGTTTCAGCCCGAGCACATAGGGGTCGAAGATGATCCAAGTAAAAAGCTTCAGTAGTGTGATAGATTTTGAGTGGTTCTTCAACCATTGGTTCAGTAGGTACCACTATTTTTTTGGTATTTTGTGTTTCCTACCCATAACTAAAGATAGAAAACAAGAGCACAAAATAAAAACTACTTAGTGATAAAGTAAACAAGCACACATGAGAATATTCACCCCACGCTATAACTCCCCGGCAACGGCGCCAGAAAAAGGTCTTGATAACCCACAAGTATAGGGGATCAATTGTAGCCTATTTTGATAAGTAAGAGCGTCGAACCCAACGAGGAGCTAAAGGTAGAACAAATATTCCCTCAAGTTCTATCGACCACCGATACAACTCTACGCACGCTTAACGTTCGCTTTACCTAGAACAAGTATGAAACTAGAAGTACTTTGTACGTGTAACGGGATAGGTTTGCAAGAATATAAAGAGCACGTAAATAAAAATTAGGGGCTGTTTTAGGTAAAGAAGCAATAAAGTTAGTATAGAGAGTGTGGAAAAGTGGTGGTAGGAGTTGCGAAATTGTCCCTAAGCAATTGACTACTTTACTAGACCGATAACAAGTTTTATGTGGGAGAGGCCACTGCTAGCATGTCATCCCTGACTTGGAATTCTATGCACTTATGATTGGAACTATTAGCAAGCATCCGCAACTACTAACGTTCATTAAGGTAAAACCCAACCATAGCATTAAGATATATTGGTCCCCCTTCAATCCCGTATGCATCAATTTCTATGCTAGGTTGAAGCTTCTGTCACTCTTGCCCTCCAATACATAGTCCTATCAACATACAACTAACTCTATGGTGTGACCCACACGCGCGCTCATATGATGGGCACCAAAGGCCAGCAACATAACCACAAGCAAATTAAACCAATCATAGCAATGCACCAATTATCGATAGGACAACGAAAATCTACTCAGACATCATAGGATGGCAACACATCATTGGATAATAATATGAAGCATAAAGTACCATGTTCAAGTAGAGGGTACAGTGGGTTGCGGGAGAGTGGACCGCTATAGATAGATGGGGGAAGGTGATGAAGATGTTGGTGAAGATGACGAAGGTGTTGGTGTAGATCGCCGTCACACGATGATGGCCCCAGTGGCGTTTCGGCGCCATCGGGAGAGAGGGGGAGAGAGCCCCCCTTCTTCTTCTTCTTCTTCTTCTTCCTTGACCTTCTCCCTAGATGGGAGAAGAGTTTCCCCTGGTCCATGGCCTCCATGGCGGTGGAGGAGTGAGAGCCCCTCCGAGATTGGATCTTCCTCTCTTTCTCTTTCTGTTTCTGCGTTCCAGATTCTGGCCTTTCACCGTTTCTTATATTTCTGGAGATCCGTAACTCCAATTGGGCTGAAATTTTAACACGATTTGTATCTGGATATTGGCTTTCTTGCGGCGAAAGAAGGGCACCAACCGCCTTACGAGGTGGCCACGAGGGTCAGGGGCGCGCCCCCTGCCTCGTGGCCCCCTTGTACATCGTCTTGCGTTGATTCTTCTTCCCAAAAATCACATATATTCCAAAAAATCTCCGTAAGTTTTTATCCCGTTTGGAATCCATTTGATATGGATTTTCTATGAAACAAAAAACATGCAACAAACAGGAACTGGTACTGGGCACTAGATCAATATGTTAGTCCCAAAAATAGTATAAAAAGTTGCCAAAAGTATATGAAAGTTGTATAATATTGACATGGAACAATCAAAAATTATAGATACAACAGAGACGTATCACATAACGAGGTACTTCTCTCCAATATTTTATCCGCATTCTAAAAGAGAAACAAACAAACACATCACATGTTTACCATGTTGTATATGAAACTCATTTTGGTAACCAGTTCAGTAGTAAGGTGGACAGGATAACAACATGAAACATACATATATCTATGTAGTATGGTCACTGTATGGTCTATATCATTCTAGTCTATGTTGCCAAATCAAGATAAAGACAGTTCAAATCATATCTATTTAAGACAAAGCAGCATATACAGAATATAAGTGTGGGAAACTACACAACAATAGCAACACTTATAATGTGCATGGCATGAGAACATAACTGTTTATTTCAGTTGAAACTGGAATCAATATAGAACAATGTGACGCCCAGATAATTAAGCTACAGTAATTCTCTGCTAATGATGCCAGGTCACTTCGATTACTGTTGCCAATCTCGCATTAGTTCGAAACCGATTCAAATTCAAATTCGAAATCAAGCAAACAATAAAAGTTTTCAAATATTTAAACTAAAATGTTCGGAGTGAACCAAATATTGCGTAGATAATTATGGTGAAGAAGCCACATTTTTTGAATTGTTTAAAAACTCTAAAATGAATAAAACACTAGCAAAAACAATTATTTGAATGCTTTTAAAAAAGTAAACAAATATTTAAATTGTTCCAAATTAATTTGAGTATTTGTGTGCTGCTTCAAATCATTACCTAGTATTTGTGTGCTAAATATTAGCTTTAGATAAATATTTTTACTATAGAAGAGAAATACAAATTAGAAACGAATAAAAGTAAAATAGGAAAAGCCTTTATGCACCATGGCCATGTTAGATTGGATCGATGGAAGCGTTCCTACTCCTCCATAGAGGAGCAACGGGTATATATTGATTGTGGGCAGAAACAGCCTCTGCCTTGGCGTACAAGAAGCCCACCGATCGCAAGGATCCAGCGGGATAGAGATAGGAGGTTAAACGGGAGAGGAAAGATAGAGATGGTAGTTGAGATTACATGACGTGAATATCTCTAAGTCTAACACCCTCCCTTAATCTGAACTACCTATCCTAAATTAAGATTGTTCTTGAATGCTTCAAATGGCTTGTACGGTAGAGCTTTAGTGAATCCGTCGGCCACTTGATCTCTGGAAGGAATGAAGCGGATCTCCAGCTTCTTTTCTGCAACCCTTTCTCGTACAAAGTGAAAGTCTATCTCAATATGCTTGGTTCTGGCATGAAAGACAGGATTAGCACTTAAATAAGTGGCACCCAAATTATCACACCATAGGCATGAAATTCGGTGTTGCTTCACACCCAATTCTTCAAGCAAAGATTCAAGCCAAATAATTTCAGCAGTAGCATTTGCCAATGATTTGTACTCGGCCTCAGTACTTGACCTTGAGACTGTTGCTTGTTTCCTGGCACTCCAAGAAATAAGATTAGAACCAAAGAAAATAGCAAAACCACCTATTGATTTTCTATCATCGCTGCAACCTGCCCAGTCTGCATCAGAGAAAGCACTAACAAGTGTAGAGTTGGACCGTCTAAAATGAAGTCCCAAACCTACAGTGTGCTTGACATACCGAATGATCCTCTTAGCAGCTGTCCAATGAGCAGAAGTGGGAGCATGTAGGTATTGACATACTTTGTTAACAGTAAAAGAAATATCTGGTCGTGTCAAGGTTAAGTATTGCAAGGCTCCAACAACACTTCTATATTTGGTGCTTTCTTCCTCCTTAAGTAGCTCCCCTTCGTATGCTAACAATTGTTCTGATGAAGATAATGGTGTGGGTGATGCCTTGCAATCCTTCATTCCCATCCGAGCCAAGAGTTCAGTGGCATATTTTTCTTGTTTCAACACTATACCATCCTGAACCTTTTTAACTTCAATGCCTAAAAAGAAGCTCAAATCACCAAGATCCTTTAAAGCAAGTTCTGAGCTTAGATCATGCAAAATGGCATCTGTAGCATTCTGAGAGGAGCTTGCAACTATAATATCGTCAACATATATGAGCACAAAGATAACAGTGTTTGCCTTATTGTATATGAAGAGAGATGTGTCAGCCTTTGATGCAATAAAGCCAAGACGTTTTAACTGCATACTTAACCTGGAGTACCATGCTCTAGGTGCTTGTTTCAAACCATAAAGAGCTTTGTCAAGTTTGCATACATAATGAGGTTTTTATTTGTTTTCATAACCTGGTGGTTGCCTCATGTAGACCTCCTCTTCCAGAACACCATGCAAAAACGCGTTCTGTATGTCTAGCTGCTTTAGGCTCCATCCCCTAGACACAACAATAGCTAGCACAAGTCTGATGGTTGCAGCTTTTACCACAGGGCTAAATGTATCCTCATAATCAATACCATAACGCTGCTTAAAACCTTTAGCAACGAGACGTGCTTTATACCTGTCAATGGAGCCATCTGCCTTTTTCTTGATCCTATACACCCATTTACAGTCAATAATGTTTTTACCTTTCCGGTTTGGCACCAAGTGCCATGTTTTGTTTCTCATTAAGGCTGTATATTCCTCATCCATAGCCTTTTTCCACTTCTGATCTCCAAGTGCGTCATCCAATTTTGTTGGCTCGCCTGAAATGCACAACATGCCATATGGAATAGTGCCATCAGTTCTTATTTTTGGATTTTTAATACCTTTTTTGTAGCCGAGTTGTAACTCTTGATGTGGTTGGTGGAGGCTGCTGTACACGCTGGCGCACGACATTGCTGGTCGCAGAAGACCCTGGAGAGGAATCGGGAGATGCCACACCGGATCCAGTGGCCACGGGTGTGGTTAGCTCATTCGGCACCGCACCGTCATTTGCCGCAGAAGATCCTGTGCCAAATGAGCCTGTCGGGCGCGTGTGCAGGTCGTGCCTCGCGGTTGGCTGCATGTGCGAGCCGTTCGAGGAGGATTCCCCGCATGGAGGCGTGGCGGCCGCGGATTAATTCGCCCGCACCTGGCCATGCAAACTGACTGGCTCGCGATCCGGGGCGGATATCCGCGCCCAATCCGAGGAGGATTGGCGCGCAGGGGTGGCAGGCACCGCCAGATCGTCCTCGTTCGCCGCGTCAGCTTCGTCCTCTTCTTGCACGTGAAATATAGCATCGTTTTGGACAAGATTTTGATCATTTTGATCATTTTGACCATTTTGAACTCCATTTTCTTCAGAGACCTACACACACGGAAGACAAGGGCTGGTTCCAGTAGGAGTATTATCATCATGTTGGTTAGTGGAATTTTTTCCCCCGTGATCAGAATCTCGAAGTGTGGTTGGAAGAAGAATAATCTCTTGACGAAGGAGAGCGCCGACATTGGGATGTAGACATTCAAACGGAAAAACGGATTCATCAAACACAACATCGCGAGATATATAAACTCGGCCTGTGGGAACATCTAGACACTTTACTCCCTTGTGCATAGGGCTATATCCCAAAAACACACATTTTTTGGAACAAAACGCAAGTTTGCGTGTGTTGTATGGTCTTAGATTTGGCCAACATGCACAACCAAATACTCGAAGAGATTTGAAGTCTGGTTTGACACCAAAAAGACGTGTGATGGGACTCTCAAATTTGATGACTTTGCTCGGTCGAATATTTATGAGATATGTGGCAGTGAGAAAGGCTTCATCCCAGAATTTGAGGGGCATGGAAGCATTGGCTAGTAGTGGTAGTCCTACCTCAACAACATGGCGGTGTTTGGGTTCAGCCGACCCGTTCTGTTGGTGAGCATGGGGGCAAGAAACATGGTGAGAAATTCCAATCTTTTGTAAGAAAGAATTTAGTTTTTCATACTTACCACCCCAGTCGGTTTGCATAGCAAGAATCTTTGAGTCTAGTTGGCGTTCAACAAGGTTTTGGAAATTGAGAAACACTTGAAAAACATCAGATCGTTTCTTTAGCAAATAGATCCAAGTGAACTTGCTATAATCATCAATTAAACTAACATAATAGGAAAATCTGCCAACTGATGTGGGAGCTGGTCCCCATACATCTGAAAAAACTAACTGCAATGGAGCAGTGGATACACTTGTAGATATAGGATAAGGTAGCTGATGATTCTTAGCTTGCTGGCAAGCATCACAAATTGACTCAACACTAGACTCATAGGGAAGATTATTCTTGCTAAGGACATGTTTAACTATGACTGAGGAGGGATGACCAAGACGACTATGCCACTTTGCCGAGGAAGGTTTGGTGACACTCAACGTTTGTTTATTCGACCATGATGAAGATGAAGATGATATGAGTGGATATAGGCCTTCCTCACACTTTCCTCTAAGTATGACCTTCCTCGTTGCCAAGTCCTTGATCACAAAAGAGTAGGGATAAAATATTATGAGAACGTTGTTGTCAAGAGCAAAACGATGAACATAAATGAGATTTTTGGAAGCATGTGGAAAATGTAAGACATTATTAAGATGTAAATCTTTTACGGTGGTTTTAACAATTGATTTTCCAACATGAGTAGTGTCCATACCAGTTCCACTTGCCGTGTGTATCTGATCACCGCCATGATACCTTTCCCGCATTGTCAGCTTGTCAAGTTCTTCGGTGATGTGCTCAGTAGCACCGGAGTCGGCATACCAGTTGGTGTCAATGCCGTAGTTGTTGGTGACGAGGTTGGCTGCCTTCTTCTCCTCATGATCATCATCATAGCGATGCCAGCAAGCTCTTGCGCCACCGGCATGAAACTTGTAGCAGATCTGGCACTCTGGATAGTCTCCTTCTTGCTGCTGTTGTTGCTGTGGTTGGGGACGAAGCCGTTGCTGCTGATAGCCGCCACCACCACCGCGGCCAGGAGAGGAAGAAGGGCGGTTCCCTCGACCGCGTCCTCCTCTGGTGCTTCGACCACGGCCTCCCCTGCCACGGGACTGCCTGCGCCCCCTGTAGACGGCGTTGGCAGAGGAGCGGAAGCCTGCTGGTCCGTCCCCCAACATCTCCATGCGCTGATCGAATGTAGAAATCTGCGCGAAGAGGTCGTCGACGATGATGGAGTTCTTGATTACGCCGATTGCCGCCATGATAGGATCATAGTCTCGATCAAGGCCAGCCAATATGTAGTCCACCATCTCTGGATCGGTCACCGGACGCCCAGCCGCAGCTAGCTCGTCCCCAAGGTTCTTCATCTTGGCGATGAAGGCGTTGCTCGACATGTTGCCCTTCTTGGTGTTGGAGATGGCCATCCGTAGATTGGTTATGCGGGATTGTGACTGTGTAGTGAATATTGTGGTAAGAGCAGTCCACAGATCAAAGGTGTTGTCCTTACCGATGACTTGTGCAAGAATTTCCTGCGTGAGCGAGTTCAACAGGTAGCTCAGAACCTGCTGATCCTTCGACAACCACGGGCCGTACAAAGGGTTGGGCTCAATGGTCGTGGTTTTATCCGCCTTGGTGACTTCTGTGGTCTTTGGTGGTGCGGCGTCGCTGCTGTCGAGGAGGCCAGTCACTTGCACGCCTCGCAGTGCCGGATGACCTGCACCTTCCACAGGAGGTAGTTCCCCCTTGCGAGCTTCTCTGTTGGTGGAGCTCCTAGGTTGAGGCCGACGGTGCTTGAGCTCATGGCCATGGCGATGGAAGGGTGTTTAGGGTTTTGGTTTTGCTAGACGATAGGAAGAGACTTGGCTCTGTATACCATGTTAGATTGGATCGATGGAAGCGTTCCTACTCCTCCATAGAGGAGCCGCGGGTATATATTGACTGTGGGCAGAAACAGCCTCTGCCTTGGCGTACAAGAAGCCCACCGATCGCAAGGATCCAGCGGGATAGAGATAGGAGGTTAAACGGGAGAGGAAAGATAGAGATGGTAGTTGAGATTACATGACGTGAATATCTCTAAGTCTAACAGGCCCAACCACTACAGAGTCAAGCCCAGCCCAACACTGCTCCATCCCCTACCTAACGCTCTCTCTCCTGTGTGTGTCGTGCATCCCGGTCGCCATGGCACGGATGCTCGACGCGTGCTGCTACAGGGAATCGAGAAGAGGACAAGAAGGCCACCAGGAACCCTCGACGAACTCTAGCTCCCTTCGTTTTCCCCTCGCGCCTTCTCCACCAAATTGAGCCGCGCCCGAGACCATAGTCGCCGCCGCGTTCGTCGATACCATAGCCACCGGGGTTCCCGCGCCATGGGAGCACGTCTACGAGGTCCACCATGGTCATCTTCACCCGTTCTGGACGCCACATCAACCAGGGAGCTCCATTGCCGACATCGTCTTTGTCTTTTTCGCCCGTCTGTCGCCATCTCGCTGTCGATCTACACCATCCCCTTGTCCTTGGCCTCCCCAACCACGCCCTCAGGCTCTGTCGTGAGCTTCTCCTCCGGATCCCCTCCTTCCCGGTCCCGATTCGATTCACGCCATATGCCGCCACCCCATGACCTCGGCTACATGTTGTTGTGCCTGCACCTCACGCCGTGGCCGTGCCCTCTGTCCGCGTCCGCCGTGCTCCGGCCCTGTCCCGCCGCGATCGTGCCTCGCTAGCCCACGTCGCCCACGGCCGCTCTTGGCCGAGCTAGGTGCTGCCCCTGCTGTTAGTTGCTTTTGCTGCCGCTGCTCTTGGTTGCTGCATGCCGCTGTGTCGCTTGCCCCACTCGCGATGATGCCGCTGCTCATCACCTCGCCTGCGTCCCGCGCATCACGCCGGCGCCCGCCTCTGCGAGCCGGCGCACCGTCCGCCTCTACTGCCCCGTCGCCTACCACCTCCTCACGTACGTGTTGCATGAGGTTGCTGGCGCGTACTGCTCTTGCTAATGCGCTGCTACTCCCCTGTACTGCTTGCTCTATTGCTGCTTGCTCTAATGCGTGTGCTTGCTAGCTGTTGCTGCTAATCGCCGGTTGCTGCTGCTGCTCGCGTACAGAGGCTGCTGCCCGCCCATGGATACTACGGCTGCAGCTGCTACCTTTGTCCAGGGGGCAACCCATTAGATTAGTCTAGGATTAGGTACATTAGTTAAATTGCTTAATTAGTATAATGTGTGGATGACATATGGGTCCACCTATTTAGATTAGATAAATCTTTTGGAAATTAAAAAACAGTGACATGTGGGCCACCACCTCTGCTTTTGACCAGCCAAGTTGACTTGGTCAATTTGGATTAAAAATCAATTACAAAATTCCACTATTTCAGAAAAATGTTTATAACTATAGAAAATAATAGAAAATAAACTGTAACTCGGATGAAAATAATTTATACATGAAAGTTGCTCAAAAAAACATGACGAATCCGAATACACTGTCTGTTCGTCCGCCACGCGTCTCTAGCATAGAGAACATGAAACAATCCGCCTCAATTTCATCTGCCCAAAAATGTCAAACACCGAGAACACTTTCCCGGATCTTTTCCCCCTTCACCGGTATCACCTATTCCTGCGTTAGGTCACCCCTAGCATTGCGCAATGCCATGTTATGCTTTGTGATGCTTTGATTGCACTGTTATTTATTGTGTTCCCCTCCGTTACTTCTTTCCGGTAGACCCCGAGACCCTGGTTGAACCAGTGATCAACTACTTCACCTTCAAGGGCCCATTTCTGTCTGTAGAGCAACCAGGCAAGCAAACCCCCTTTGATCAACCAGATATCGCCCACTCTCTTCTCTCTTATTCTTGCATTAGGTTTGTTACTATTGTTGATTCGATAGCTCCTATTCTATTGCATAGCCTATCATTGTTTCTATAATTGTTGATACATTTACCTGCTATCCTAATGCTTAGTATAGGTTGCTAGTATTACATCAGTGGCCCTACACTCTTGTCCGTCTGCCATGCTATACTACTGGGCCGTGATCACGGGTATATACTATACTATTACATATTTATGTTGATGTTTCGGAGATGGGGGCTGAAGGGGAAGGTGGTTCCACCCAGGCAGTGGTGGGCCTGGGTTCCCGACAGCCCCCTAATGGTTACTTTGTGGCGGAGCGACAGGGCAGGTTGCGACCACCTAGGAGACAGGTGGGTGACGGTGTCCTGGACTAGGGGGTACTCAACACGTCATCTCCCGATCTGATAGATTGGGCCGAGGACCCCCGTGGCCGTATACTCATGGGCCAGTTCAGACAACTGCCGCATACAAGGAAGATTCCACAAGACTTGGCGATCAAGACAAGGATTTCTCCCCACCGGCGTATTTGGCTAGGACTCGTGTTAACCTAGGCCTCTGGTGCATTATATAAACCAGGGCCAGGCTAGTTGGTAGATCATATATACATACAATCATACCATAGGCTAGCTTCTAGGGTTTAGCCTCTACGATCTCGTGGTAGATCAACTCTTGTACTACCCATATCATCAATATTAATCAAGCAGGACGTAGGGTTTTACCTCCATCAAGAGGGCCCGAACCTGGGTAAAACTTCGTGTCCCCTGTCTCCTATTACCATCGATCCTAGATGCACAGTTCGGGACCCCCTACCCGAGATCCGCCGGTTTTGACACCGACATTGGTGCTTTCATTGAGAGTTCCGCTATGTGATCGACAAAAGGATCGATGGCTCGCCTACAGATCAACTGCGACTTCGGCATCTTCGTCACCAGCTCGACTGGTCACCTTGGTTCGACCAAGAATTGCGCCCCGTGTTCGGATCACCATGTTCGGACAAGGGCCTTCATCAAACATCAACTCCGATCTCTATCAAGATCACGGAGGAATCATCTATGGAGCTCGGGGGCTCAACGTCAACATTGCCCTCAAGCGACCGTGCTGTTTTTCCAAACAGCGAACTTGTATCCACTGCCACCACCTCTTAGAGCATCGCTTTGACGATCCCTTTGGTGGAATTGTGCGGAATTGAGTCTTCAAAGACCATGCAAAATTTCATTGAGTTCCGATGGAGGAATCTCTGGCAATCTATAATATACCAGAGCCGTGTCAAATCTGGACGGGAATCTGGACGAGTTTAGGGCGTGATGTCCAGCTTCTAGCTCAGATGTCCTTTGGAAGATCCAACCGTTGATCGGCTGTGGAATTCCTATATCTACCACCTCTCAAAATTTCAGCTCGATCCTACCGTCCAAATTCCGAGAACCTTCCGATTAGTGCATCACTTTTCGGATCTGTTTTCTGCGCGAAAACGAATCCGACCCGAGTTCATCTTTTTTATGAACGGGATTTCGGACATCCCTTTTGAAGGAAGTTTTGTATGGGGTATTGTGTTTTGTTCCCGAACATATCCCACTAACTTTAAAATCTTTTGAACATGATCTTCAATATCATGCTGGTGTCAAACCAGTCCGGCAATATTGCTCCACGGCTGCCGACCTGCGCTAGACACGTCGTCACTTTATTGAGCCGAGCTCAACTTCTTCGGATCATCACCTCGGCAAGCTAAACAACAGTTCAGCATCGCAAAGAATAAATCATCACCAACATCGCCGCCCCACGAGTTACACGAAGCGGGCACACCGGCATCGCCGCACAGTCACTTCATCAAGCCGGCATTGACCGCGTCACGAACTGCATCGGCAAGGCCGCACTATTGCTCCTCCGAGCCGGTGTCCATCACGCCGACCTACTTCGACATCTCGGCCGGACCGAGGGCTTCATCATCTCTTCATCAACCTACTCCGGTAACGGGTGTGCGGATCGAGTCCCAATGGGAATCACCTTCCTTCGGATTGCTACAACAAATAAACCAGGTGCTATTAATCCTAGTATTTTTTGCTTGTTTGGGTTCAATTTTTCCCAAGGAATTATTACTCTGGTTTGTCCATCATATGTACATAGGTCTATCAAATGGTGGCCGCATTAACGAGGTCGCATGGTGGTCCGGTCAGTCTCCGTACATAGTCCGGCTAATGCCGCATCCAAAACTCGGACTGACCTGTGAATTTAGGCTTTGCCACGCCCTTACCGCATCACGCCGACGCCCTGCATCGACATTGACTTTGGCGCCAGGCCATATTTCTTTTATTACTCACTTTGCATAAACTATTAATTATGCAATGATTTATTATTATTATTATTATTACTATTATCTCCGGTTTGCACTATTTTATGTGGCACAGGAAAATGATCCAGGCGGACTATATCCTTTGGCGTCACCTCGGCTGGACGGGGGGCTTCGTCAACACTTCATTACCCCATGCCGGGGACTTCGGCATCACTCGGCCGGCCTGCATTGACCATGCTATGTCACCATTTCGGAGTGCCAAGCTCTTTGCTCCGCCACCTCGGGACCGGCTTGGGGGATGGAACCTTGTCCCGCATCAAGCTCGGACCACGTCGTCAATACCAAACACATTAACCAGCTAAGTTGCCTTCATACTCCAAGTTTTAAATTTTTTACTTGTGTTCGGTTCAACCAAGCATTATACTTTTTTGGAGAAAAGTTGTTTGTAAAAATTTCCTTGTCCAAACTTTGTTTGTGATGCACAAATTCAAGGACCCAATTCATTTGGGGGCTTCCTTTATGAAGCTTTTCCTCTTGCATATGATTATACTTGTACGGCTTCGTTCCTTGTTCGTGTATTACGCCACAATATGCACCATATTGACTTAAGCGATTTGCAAGCTGGGTTGCCTGGCTCCTGTGCTTACCCCTACGTTCCCGATTGTTCGGCTAGGGAGTAAAGGGAGCACCTCTGCGATTGTCACGACCGGGTCCTCCGAGCTCTGACCTCAGACTGGGTGAAGCCGAAAGCTAGCGCTCTTATTGTTTTCAATCATGGTCGGCACACAACGGAACTCATGAGTACAAAAAATCTATTGCACAAGTCTCATAATAACAATGAGCACCGAAGAAAGGTATCGGTGGGGGTACTATTTTCTTCGAAGATGCTTCTTACACTTCACGGTAATATAGCATAAGTTCCCTGAGCGCTCTTTGTCTGTTACAGCCTTATGGCCTGATTGCCTGGTTATTGGAAACACCGTCAATATTCTCGACCGATGGAGTACATAACACTTTTCGGTCCTTGACCGAAGAGGGAGAAGCCGACGGTCGGTTAAGACGCGTTTAAAGTTCGGTTGAACATAGATATGATATAAGTACTTCGGTACATGCAATCATTCTTCTACCCAAGTCACTTGGGGGCTCTTAAGTTTATTTGAGCCATTTTATAATAAGTGTTCTTCTTCTTAGTCGTTGCAAAGTTTTATTATTATTATTTATCACTCCTTTTTTCGACGCGAGTGTGCGGTCACTAGCCGGGGAGCCTAATTTCTCTCTCAAAGCCGCCAGAGTTTAGTTTGCTAAACTGGCCTAATGAGAAGTACTCCGCCCTCGGGATAGGAGGTTGAAGCCGTAGGCTGACCCGCTCGAAGTCTTGAGATAGGATGTATCATGTTAAAGCATGACAGAAGCACTTCTTTTTTCTAAGACCAATTTTCGGATTGGCACCGAACACTTGATCTTGTTCGGACGTCATGTTTTTACTGACGTTTCTTGGTTTTCCAAGCTTTTTGGCACTTTTAAACTATTTGTGCTTTTCCAGCATTAGTCTCGCAGTGCAACGCCGGACACCTTTAGGGATTCAGAAAAAACATTCTCAGATATTGCTATATATGCATCGGTTTTGAATTGTGTCTTCGGTCAATAGTTGGGTTGCCCGGCTCCTGCACTTGCTTCCTACTTTCCGTTTTGTTTGGCTAGGCGTGCAAAGAGAGAACCATTGCGATTGTGCTTTCATCTCACATGGTTAAGCACCTCAGTGGAGAAAGCCGAAAACTGACTGTCACAATAAGCGTAAACTGGTCAGCGATCCGATGACTATGTTAAATGACGGGCCGTTCATAACATTGGCCGAAGTGTTTACGGCTCGACCCCGACTGTCGCCGAACACTACTGGGGGCTATTAACTGGCCTCCCAAACTAAATCCTCGATATTTTGCTCTTACATTGGAGCTGACGTTTCATGATCATGCTTAGCATGACAACCCAAAGATAGGAACCGATAGCGGGACTATTTTCTTTCGAAGACATTTCTTATGTTAAACAGTAATATAACATATCTCTCTGTGTACCTTTGTTTATAAAACCGTATGGCCAGATTGCCTTGTTTGTTGTAAATCTTTGCCCTCATAAAGGTTTTATAAAGTAGGACAAACACTCCTCGGCTACTGGCCGAGGAGGTGGAAGCCGATGGTCGGTCAACAAAGTTTTGTACAATGCGGATCTGAGCATTAATGACGTAAAGTACTTGGATACATAGAGTCATTACACATAATTTGTGATTTTACTATGGATATTGATCCTTAATTCGGCCACCCATGCCCGCATTAAGGCTTGGGGGCTACTGGGCTTCGGGCTTATTATTTACAAATATTAAAGGGGCACATCGATCCCCTGATCTGGTGTTTCCACCCGACCAGTGTCTCGGGGGCTACTGCATTGCTTGTCCAATGCAGAAAATTCTATGTGCAATATAGTTTTCGAGGAGATTTTGATCCTCAGGTTGGTCGGTCGCACCCAACCTGAGTCTCGAGGATTGAGCACGCCGCTTTTAGTGTCCCGAAGTATTCTGCCGAGCTTGGACTTGATCCTCAGGTCGATTTTGCAAATCAACCTGAGTCTCAGCGGCTACTGGGATCAGCGGTCTTACGTCATCCTTCAGGTGCATCTCGGGTTTTAGACCGATACACACCTTGAGGGCTACTGGCTATATATCTTGGCAGAGAATAAATTGCACCAATAAAAAATATTCACAAAAATCGGCCCACATTCAGGGTGGTGCACCACCTCGGAAGCAGCCCGGCATAAAGCTCGGGCGCTAGTGGCTGGCTCCATAGAGGGCATTTCCGGCATTAAGCTCAGCTAAACTCCTTCAAACTTCTTTGAACCAAGGTGATTTACGACACCTCGGATATAGTCCGGCGTTGGAGCTTGGATACAGTCCGGCGTTGGAGCTCGGATATACAGTCCGGCGTTGGAGCTCGGATACATAGTCCGGCGTTGGAGCTCGGATACATTCCGATGTTAGAGCTGGGAAGCGGTCCGGCGTTGGTGCTCGGTTGCAAAAGATACCTCGAATATAGTCCGGCGTTGGAGCTCGGACGCAAGAGGACGCTGCCGCCCGGGAACAACTTCAAACCCAGGTGTGGCATAAAAATAACAAGGCATTGGTAAAGGCCGGAAACTTAAAGGGGCTCCTCGGATACCCGACGTGTAAACTCGTCGAATGCATTTTGGCGATCCTCAAGATCGAAGATAAAGAAGATTTGTTGAACCAGTTTCAAGACCAACGACCGAAGATGAAGAACAGTTCGGAAGAATCGAGGAGCGTCCCTAACTTGAAGACCGGTTCAGGGGGCTACTGACGGTGTCCTGGACTAGGGGGTACTCAACACGTCATCTCCCGATCTGATAGATTGGGCCGAGGACCCCCGTGGCCGTATACTCATGGGCCAGTTCGGACAACTGCCGCATACAAGGAAGATTCCACAAGACTTGGCGATCAAGACAAGGACTTCTCCCCACTGGCGTATTCGGCTAGGACTCTTGTTAACCCAGGCCTCTGGTGCATTATATAAACCAGGGCCAGGCTAGTCGATAGATCATATATACATACAATCATACCATAGGCTAGCTTCTAGGGTTTAGCCTCTACGATCTCGTGGTGGATCAACTCTTGTACTACCCATATCATCAATATTAATCAAGTAGGACGTAGGGTTTTACCTCCATCAAGAGGGCCCGAACCTGGGTAAAACTTCGTGTCCCCTGCCTCCTGTTACCATCGATCCTAGACGCACAGTTCGGGACCCCCTACCCGAGATCCGCCGGTTTTGACACCGACAGTGGGCCTGGTTCCTGGTTAGCGTCCGTGGATACTGCAAATAACATGCTTAACAAGATCTGGATATTTGATCTAAGTCTGGCCACTAGCCTATACGCACTAACCAACTATGCGGGAACAGTTATGGGCACTCGACGTCATGGTATTAGCCGAAGCCTTCTTGACGTTAGCGACTGAGCGGCGCACACCGGATTGGACCGGAATGCCTGCTCTTGTATTAGGGAGGCTAGGTCTGCTTCCGTCCGCCCTCGCAACGTGCAGGTGTGCAATGGGCGATGGGCCCAGACCCCTGCACGCATAGGATTTAGACCGGCGTGCTGACCTCTTTGTTGTGCCTAGGTAGGGCTGCGACGTGTTGATCTTACGAGGCCGGGCATGACCCAGGAAAGTGTTTCCGGCGAGAGGGATCAAGCGTGTTGAATAATGTGGTGCACCCATACATGGAAGTTTATCTATTCGAATAGCCGTGTCCCTCGGTAAAAGGACGACACGGAGTTGTATTCCAACCTTATGACAACTAGAACCGGATACTTAATAAAAGACACCCTTTAAAGTGCTAGATACAACTCGGTGGTTGCTCTCTCACAGGGCAATGAGGAGAGGGTCGCTGGGTAGGATTATGCTATGCGATGTTACTTGATGCTGCACTTGCTACTCTCTTCTACATGCTTCAAGATGGAGGCTGCCGGAAGCGTAGTCTTCGATAGGACTAGCTATCCCCCTCTTATTCTAGCATTCTGCAGTTCAGTCCACAGATACTACCATTTCATTGATACCAATGCATATGTAGTATAGATCCTTGCTTGCGAGTACTTTGGATGAGTACTCACGGTTGATTTGCTATTTCTCCCCCCTTTCCCGATTATTGCGATCATATGATGGTGTCCAGGAGCCAGAGGATCCCGACGATGTTTCTACGTGGAGTTCGGGTTCGAGGAGTAGTTAGGAGGTCCCAGGCAGGAGGCCTGCACCTCTTTCGATCTGTATCCCAGTTTGTGCTAGCCATCTTATGGCAACTTGTTTAACTTATATATGTTTGTACTCAGATATTGTTGCTTCCGCTGACTCGTCTATGATTGAGCACTTGTATTCGAGCCCTCGAGGCCCCTGGCTTGTATTATGATGCTTGCATGACTTATTTATTTATTTAGAGTTGTGTTGTGATATTTTCCTGTGAGTCCCTGATCTTGATCGCACACATTTGCGTGTATGATTAGTGTACGATTGAATCGGGGGTTTCACAATTTGGTATCAGAGCCGACTGCCTATAGGAATCTCCCTTTTCAAACTCCTTGGCCGAAGTTGAGTCTAGTCATTAAAAAATACTTTTACTAACATGGTTGTGTGGCTTACGGACCCACGTCGCCATTGGGTGGTATTAGGATCTTTTATTCCTCGATCTTTACTCTGGGACTCTGATCTCTCTTTTATTTGGGTTAAATGGTTTTACTAACTCTAACATTAGGATCTCATGATCACATCCGTCGGAGAGCCCCTTATTACAGATGATCACCTACTGCACCAGAAGATCCTGAAGATACTCTACGATGTTCTCTCGAGACTTTGTGCCATTGCTTTTGCAATTCCCTTCCATCCATAAACCCCTATGGATAACCACGCACACTTTCCATTCATACAATTATTCCCTGTTGATCTTGTTATTACAAGATACCCCGAAATTCTCTCTATTGTTCCAAGAATACTACGTGCCTACTACCTTGCAGTTCTTTGCCACATGAATACCCCTACGGATAATTCCTCGTACTTACCGAGTATCTGCTCATCCCCAGTTGTTCAGGTGTTTCATAAAAGTGTTCGAAATACTATTCGATCCTCCGAAAATCCTTAGCAGCTTATTGCTCTGCAAATACTTGTTTGCTTGCATTATGGATGCTTCCCATATGTCTGGCAATATTCGTTAGTCTCCTTTGATGCTGTCATTTTTATCCTATTGATTCAACATGAGTGTGAATGCACGCAGTCATCGATTAATCCTTTTAAATTATCTTTCTAGCTCAGATGTCATTTTGAACATGAGCTGGTTATCGACCAATCAAATTGTCATCGATTGTACCCCTAAGTCTATTCAACTTATCCATTCTTAATCAGGCCATTGGCTTCTGATCCCTTGATTTGGAAATGATAATTCCTTTGCATTTGAGCTTTGAATCAGTCAGTTGTTTCTATAATCTAATGCCCTTTTGTTCCTTCTTCCTCTGATAGAGTACCGATACTCGCATCAGTTCCGTTGTATACCACAAGACCCCTTGTTGGATTATTATCCGACAATGTCCTTCATATTCAATAACCTTGTGAGCCTTTCCATGGGTATATAATGCCTTTGGTAATTTGTATCCTTTGCTTTGATAACCATACTCTACTTTCGAGCTTGTATTATTTACTCCGAAGTTTGTGGTATATGTTCCTAAGATGCCTCGATGGGTTGAGCCAACGCCTTCCCTAATATGTGTGAACTCGAAAGTTTTCATGAGTCATACTCTTCTAGTATTTTGCTAGATAAAATTTCAACACTACAACTTCATCGAACGCGAGAAGTGAATGAAAGGTTATGCATTGAGGAAGTAGGAGTCGACCTTGTACCTTTGTGTTCATGCCCATGGACATGATGTAGATCCTATCATGGAAGCTTCTTCTAATAATAACTATTTCCTTGATATAATATCCTTTGGTATCGGTGAATTCATCCTTTGCAATCGTGGTTCCGACCATGAGTATTCTTCTTTGATCCCATTTCTCAAACAAGTTAAACCACTTGTCCTCTGCAGATCAATGCACCCGTCCAACCTCTATAATGATCTACTTTCGAGTATTACCCTGTGGTATCTCGATAATATCATAGAACCATATTACCTCTTATGAGTTCTTCTTCAAGTATTATTTCTCACCGATTCCAATTTTCCTCGGGTTTTGAGTTGTTAGACACTCAAGGACACCGATAAGTGAATCAATTCCGCACTTTGATTCAATAACTCTAAGTAATCTCCATTGCTTATGAGTTTATTAATCCTTCAAGTCATTCCTAGCCTGATCGGCTAAATTTTAACTGTGCTATCTGGTCCTTCTTCCCGGAGCACAATTTTCGATGATGAGCTAAGCTTACATCGATCTTCCTTGTCATATCGTATTGCCTTGAACAACAATGTTTGATTTCGAGTTTGTGTCGTATCTGTGGTTCCAATAACCTTTCGCTTCATCATTCCTTTAACTTGATGTCATTGTCGATCAATTATATCTTCATGAAATCTCTCCACAACTGTGTCATGATCATCATCAACATTCTAAGCTCTTCCAGGATATCAATTGAATTCATGATGAGAAATACCCTCCTTGCCCTCTATGATTTGAGTTATCATCGACCACTTTATTGCCTTCCATTCAACACAAACTTGTTCGTGTTTAGTGTTATATCTTGAGTTCATTGATATCCAACAATTGTTCTTCTTTACCTTGGAATATTACCATCTTTTACGTCAAGAATGTCGTGGGAATTTCACCACATATTGAGGATCCTTGATACATAGTGATACTTCTCACCATCACCATTATTCCTTGTTCTCTGTGTTGTTTCTAACTAGAATACACACAAGTGAACTCTGATGTGTGACTTTATTACTTCTAGCAACCCTATTGCTTTGAAGTAAATGGTTGATAGTTCATTCTTAGACTATTGGTTATTGAATCACCATTAACATTGATCATGCTACCTAAGCCCATATTTCGGGTACACCTTTCAACCAATGTTTAATTGTGTATGTTTTTCTCGAGCATACCACATTATATCATTTGATCTGACAAATGTTATCTCCTTGTTCACATAATTGTGGAAATCCATCTTTTTGGAAATCTCGAGGATTGTCGCTGAGACCATCAGCCACCCTCACCCTCTCCTTGGTTTAATGATGAACTCTTATTTCGAAACTCTCTTCCATAGTTCATTCCCTAAGAATCTTATGATGTCACCTTGTTAATTTGTGTCGCACCTTTTCTTCAGGCATATTGAGTCTGAGGTATCCTAACACCAATCAGAGCTGAATCTCGGTCATATATGATGGTTGGAACATATTTCCAAGAGTTATAACATTGGTCTTTATATGACCCGGTAAGGTGATGTCATGCCTAGCACACCTGGACGGAGGACCTATTGTTATAGTTTCCTTTTAAGTAAGGTTATCCATTCTTCCATGAGGAAATTGTAAGACTTATTCTATAAGTTGTTCCTGATGGATCCTTCGTGTATCCAAAGTCTAACCTTTGCTTGAATACCATGTCAATGCTATCTCGAAGCATGTCTGTGGTACTCCGATTTTCCATAAGAACATTTGAAGCACAATGCTAAATTTCTTTATCAATTATCCAAACACCATTGTATGGGTAATGTCATGAAATTTCTCTCCCCTTACCTAAAGGGTTTTCTACTTTATACCCTGTCATGGATATCATTCTGTACTTGTCCTTGGGAAGGATATACCCCTAAAATATGTGTTTATACACATTTCCTTTCCATTGTTCTATTTAATATGATAATCGCATTTTCCTTTCCATTGTTTTGTTTAACCCTTCTTGTGATCTATATGATATAAGTACTAATAATTCCCTGCTTATGTAAACACCTTGTTGCACAACTCTGTCAGTAAGACCCTGTTACTTTTGTTGGTGATATTTCGGTAACCACCGATGGACAAGAACTTTGCCTATTGGCCCGCCTCGTTCACGAGCACGAAAATGATTCTCTTCGTCCCTCGCCCTTGGTACCGATGTGGTTGCCGGCATAACTGACAATCTATTCTCTGACATGCCCTGCTATCATGATCATGCAAGATGACATCACCCTTCCTACTTATTAACCCACATGCACTACTAGAAAAGCCTATGCACAGAATCTTACCAGTAGCGCGCTTTAAAATAAGGCGCTGCTGCTACGTAGCAGTAGTGCGCGCACACAAAACTCGCTGCTGAAATAAATGTAGCAGTAGCGCGCCTGCTCTAAGACGCGCTACTGCTATAATTGCCACGAGGCCACCGCGAGGCTAGTTCTAGCAGCAACACGTTAATACGAAGAGCGCTACTGCTACGGATCATAGCAGTAGCGCATTTCCACAATAACCGCTACTGCTAAGTTTACTAAAAAAATTAGTCCCACCTCGCTCCATGAAGAGAGTTTCTACCACCTTAAATATGTTACTTCTCAAACTTTCACAAGCACTTGGTCTTCATTGAACTCTATGTGTAGAATTTGTGGCTGCAATATGAGTCTTCACCGGTTGCTAAACCAGCGAGGACTCATATTGAGAAATCAGATTGTACACAAAAAGATCATTGATGATCAATGTATTTTTGATGTCTATTTTTACATGCTGACACATAGCAGTAGCGCGTTCTTTGTGAAAGGCGCTAGTGCTAGGTCGTTTAGCAGTAGCGCCTTTCCTTATAGCGCGCTACTGCTAAGCCATTCCATCTCCCACCCCCACTCTCCTCTATCCGATCCACTCACACTCACACTCACTCGATCTCCCCCTCAACCCCCTCCCGTGTCGGTCCTCCCCCGTCGCCCCTCCTCCCTCTGCGCCGCTGTCACCTCCTCCTCCTTGCTGGACTCGATACCGGCCTCCCCCGTCCTTCCTCCACTCGCCGCTGTCCAGCCCCTCCTCGCTCCGCCTTCCTCCTTCGTCCTCACTCCACTCGTCGCCGTCTGGCCCCTCCTCGCTCCGCCTTCCTCCTTCGTCCTACTCTCTTCTCCCTCCTCGAGTCGCCCCTCCTTCTCCGTCCTCCCTGCTACATTTTGATTTAGTAGGCTAGTTCATATGCAGCATTTTGATTTAGTTGATATGATTTAGTTGATTTAGTAGGCTAGTTGATTTAGTTGATTTAGAACATTTTGATTTAGTTGATTTAGTAGGCTAGTTGATTTAGTTGATTTAGAACATTTTGATTTAGTTGATTCAGTAGGCTAGTTGATTTAGAACATTTTGATTTAGTTGATTTAGTAGGCTAGTTGATTTAGTTGATTTAGTATGCTAGTTGATTAGTTGATTTAGTAGGCTAGTTGATTTAGTTGATTTAGTATGCACCATTTTATGTTATTTTTTCTGTACATGGATGGCTAGATGTTTTTGTTTTTCTGTAATAAGTTATTTTTTGGCAAATGTAGGTGCCAATTTAGTTAAATTTGCCACTTTTTTTAATCAATTATCTTAGGCAATAGGGGCCAAATTAGATGAAATTTCTTGGTAGGTGGTATGCTGATTTGGTAGATATTTGTGAAAAGTTTTTTCGGCAATAGGTGCCACCGAAATGCTTTGGTAGGTGGTACCTTGTCATCTAATATGTTACTAGATCGTAGGATTATAATGGTCCATCAAATTGCTTCTCGCGGAAGAACCAAAAATATCACATGCTACTGTTTTTCTTTCCTGTGAAGTGGATCGTTAATCCTTTGCTCATATTGCTTTAGGAAAATGGCGCCACCACCACCACCACCATGTCGACTGTGCAAGTCAAGGTGCGCTAGCAGCCTTGCAACTGGCAAGCTGTTCGGCATCTACTTCCAGCCGAGTTTTCGTCATGCGGCGGTAAGAAATTAGATGAAATGTAACAACTATTTTATTTTTAGTGTTGGCATTACTGCATTGTGTCATTTTGCTTTTTTTACACAGATCGTCCCATGCAATGTGAGGTTGAAATTCAACAAGCTGACAGGAGACACTGTGACATTTGAGGCTCCTAGGGGGTCATACACTATGGATGTCGAGAAAGGACGCAATATGTCACAGATTGGAGGAGATGGATGGGCCCGTTTCCTCGTCCGCATGCGTCTTACTCGTGGTGAGTTGATCAGCTTATCCTTTAGAGCAGAAAGACCCAAGCTGGCTATCATTTATATCAACCTGGTGGAAGATGATGAAGATGACGAAGATGACAAAGATGATGAAGATGACGAAGATGATGAAGATAATGAGGACCCACTCGATGAAGATGATGAGAACCCACTTCATGAAGCCATCATAGCTCAAAGAATGAGGCTGAGTGAGGAGGAGGTGTGCAACCTATGGGACATAATTCCGCCACGTGATGACTTTGTCGGGGTGCCATTCGTGACCTGCCTGACAAGTACCATGGTCGATCGGCTTAGTGAATCCGATGATATGCTTAGTGTGGAGTCCAATGATACGCTTTGTGGAATCTAGTCGATGATATGCTTTAGTGTAGAGTCTGATCACATGCTTATTAGTGTAGAATCTGAACTATTAATAGTGTAGATAATCCATATATACTTATTAGTAGAATTCATGCTTAATTAGTACAAATGCGTAGTACTGTGTCTTTTGATAGTGTAGAAATCTATACTTAATAGAAATATATTTGCAAGAGTATGTGCGAGGCTATTTATTAATTGATATGTTTTTCTTATTCAGAAATTGCCAAAGAACCTATATGTGAGTTGTGGTATCGAGCCTGATGAAGAAGGCTCAGCTGGACTACGCCTTAACACAAGGGGCTCCGTCACCACCTATACTTACCGCATAGACACAGACGGTCGCACACACTTAAACTCGGTTGGGTGGAAGAGATTCCTTATTGGCAAGAATCTTCGTGTCAGACAGGCCATCCTAATTACTATCAGGAACACCCACTGCCCAGGCTTCAGGATGATGATCGTCGTCGATATCATCTAGAACTACATATGTGTGTGTGGCTATATCATCTAGAACTACATATGATGATCGTCGTCGATATTATGTAGAACTACATATGATGATCGTCATCGATATCATCTGGAACTATATATGATGATCGTCATCGATATCACCTTGTACTGCTTGAGGATGCATGTTGACTATATATGAAATTGCTATCTAGTACTCCTTCCGTTCCAAATTACTCGTCGTGGTTTTAGTTCAAATTTGAAATAAAACCACGACGAGTAATTTGGAACGGAGGTAGTACTACCTAGTACCTACAATGCTTTATGAAATTGATATCTAGTAGTACCTACTATCTGGAAATTGCAGTTTATTGAAACTGAAACTGGGTAGGAAGCGGGGGAAAATGATGAAACACATAGCAGTAGAGCGGGGCTAGGAAAGCGCTACAACTAACTAATAGTAGCGTGTTCTGGAAAAGCGCTGCTAATATAGTCAATAGTAGTAGCACGGGTGCAAACCGCGCTACTACTAACAGTTAGCTGTGGCGCCTTATTGGTAGCACGGCTGCCCGCGCTACTGATAGCCTCAAAACCCGCGCTACTACTAGGGTTTTCCCTAGTAGTGATGGTGGGCCCATAACCCACAGTTCCATAGGATAGAAACCTGACTCTCCTGTACATCCCTGTTTCAAAGTTATTCCTTGCATTTGGTTTCGCATGGAATTCGTGAGCCACCTTCCGTGTGATCATCAATTCTGGTATTAAACACAATACTTATTCCCGTTTCTATGAACCCCTTTCGCACTTTGTCTCAGACATCGAACGATTGCCTATCAGTTTGAAACTTCTCATGGTACCTTCTTACTTTCCTCTCGATATCTTCTTAAGTTTCAATTCAAGAGATACTTATGCTTCTTCTCCTGATTTAACCGTCTGATGCTCACTCTTGTTAGAATCCCTCCTTATAGAGTTCTCCCCTCTTATCCTTTCGTAAGTACAGTGAAGGTCTTGAAGGAAGGACAACAACTTCATCATGATGCATTGATGCATAGGAATGAAGACATCAACGCTATGGATCGACCTCTTTGAGAAGAGCAACCAAGACCGAGAAGATCCGTTAGAATTTCATAACCAGAACATCCCCCTTCACTCCCCCTCTTAAATCTCGGGACGAGATTTCTTGTAGTGGAGGAGAATTGTGACGCCCAGATAATTAAGCTACAATAATTCTTTGCTGATGATGCCACGTCACTTCGATTACTGTTGCCAATCTCGCGTTAGTTCGAAACCGATTCAAATTCAAATTCAAATTCAAGCAAATAATAAAAGTTTTCAAATATTTAAACTAAAATGTTTGGAGTGAACCAAATATTGCATAGGTAATTATGGTGAAGAAGCCATATTTTTTTGAAATGTTTAAAAACTCTAAAATAAATAAAACACTAGCAAAAACAATTATTTGAATGCTTTAAAAAAGTAAACAAATATTTAAATTGTTCTAAATTAATTTGAGTATTTGTGCGCTGCTTCAAGTTATTACCTAGTATTTGTGTGCTAAATATTAGCTTTAGATAAATATTTTTACTACAGAAGAGAAATACAAATTAGAAACGAATAAAAGTAAAATAGGAAAAGCCTTTATGCACCATGGCCCAGCCGCTACAGAGTCAAGCCCATCACAACACTGCTCCATCCCCTACCTAACGCTCTCTCTCCTATGCGTGTCATGCATCTCGGTTGCCATGGCGCGGATGCTCGACGCGTGCTGCTACAGGGAATCGAGGAGAGGATAAGAAGGCCACCAGGAACCCTCGACAAACCCTAGCTCCCTTCGTTTTCCCCCTCGCGCCTTCTCCACCAAATTGAGCCGCGCCCGAGACCATAGTCGCCGCCGCCTTCATCGATCCCGCAGCCACCGGGGTTCCCGTTCCACGGGAGCACGTCTACGAGGTCCACCATGGTCATCTTCACCCGTTCTAGACGCCGCATCAACCAGGGAGCTCCATAGCCGACGCCGTCTTCGTCTTCTTCGTCTGTCTGCCGCCATCTCGCCGTCTATCCGCACCATCCCCTCATCCCTGGCCTCCCCGACCACGCCCTCGGGCTCTGTGGTGAGCTTCTCCTACGGATACCCTCCTTCCCGGTCCCAATTCGATTCATGTCGTATGCCACCACCCCATGACCTCGGTTGCATGTTGTTGTGCCCGCACCTCACGGCGTGGCCGCGCCCTCTGTCCGCATCCGCCGCGCTCCAGCCCTATCCCGCTGTGACCGTGTGTGACGCCCGGATAATTAAGCTACAGTGATCTCCCACCAATGGTGCCATGTCATCAAGTTATCCAAGCCAAATTACCACTAGAGAAAAATCAAAGCATTTTTCAAATTTAAAAAGAAAGTCAAATAAATTATTTCTTCAACCAATCGAACTAAAATGTTCTTACTATTTAAAATAATCCATTGATATTTTTATGAAGAAACCCCACTTGAGAGAATTTCTAAAATGCCCCTATCTAATCATAGAATGCTCCAACAACATTTAAAGTGGTCCAATTAAATGCTAACGTAAATATAAACTTTTCAAGTTGTACTCAAACTTTTCGAGCAACCTCAGAATATTCCAAAGAATATATGTACCAAGTTTTATATTTTGTAAAAATCATTTGGACACTCTTTGAATTAGAAAATAGTGGCTAAAAATAAATAAAAATGGAAAATTATAAAATGAGAAGTAAGTGGAAGTTTAGCTTTTGGACTGGGCCTTAAGTCAACAGTGCAGGTCCAGCCCAACTCCTCCTTATCCCCTTCCTCTGTTCATTGAACAGAGGCGTGGCGGCCATCCGTCCCCCTTGGATGCCTACTTAGCCATCCCCATCGCCCCACAGACAAACCCTAGCACCTCACTCCCCCCCAAATGAGAACTCGACCGAGAAGAGCCGACGCCGCCGTCACCGCGCATGTCGTCGATTCCGCGACCACCGTCCTCCCCGGCGCCTGAAGCCCTGTCCACGGACTCCGTCGGCCTCCTCTTCCTCCTCTACGACCACTACTTCGAGCTGGAATGCGCCAAGTCGAGAGGATCAACCTCTTCTTCCTCTTCGGCTGCCGGACCTCCCCGTCAATTTTAGCGTCGTCTTCTGCTCCCGGACACCACCGAGCCTCCCTTGGGCCCGCTTTGCACGCCTACAGGCTCACAATGAGCATCTACTCCCTTCCCCTCTCTCTCCCGCGCGTATCCACCACCGCAGTCGTTCCCTACTCGAGGACAAAGCCGTCGTCCGCCTTGACCACGAGTTCGTCATGGTCGTGCTCCCGGCTGACCTTTTGGTCGCGCTCGCGAGTCCCTGCCTCGCTCGGCCACGCCCTTGCAGCGCCGCGCGCTTGCCAGCACCGTGGCCCCACTGCCGGCTTCGCTCATCACGGCCCCGCTGCGCCGCCTGAAGCTCTGTGCGCCCGCACCCGCGTACTGATGCACCGCTGCTGCTACTTGTTGTTGCTGCTACGCAGCTTGCTCCGCTATAGCAACCGCCGCCACTTCCTACTTCGCCCGCTGCTGCTCGCGTCCTCAGACGCCGCGCGCCGCTGCCTGCCCCATGCCGTGCATGCCTAGCGCCGCTGCAGCCCGGCCCGCGCGTCCCTGCCACAGCTCCGCAGCCACCGCCGCTCGTCAGTCGCCGTAGTCGTCGCTCCGGCCACCCCCGTGCCCGCTGGGCCTTCCCCTCGCACCGGCCTGCCCTGCTACCTCTGCTGCCGGACCTCGCCCACCCTCGCGTCCGCTCCACCTCCCCGGCCGCACCAGCACCGCCGCACTCCACCCCGCACCCTCCAGTGCCTCCTATTTGCTCGCCCGACCCGCGCCTCACCTGCGCTGCATGCACGCCTCGCCCCACCGTGTGCTCTGGCTCGCCCGCCGCCGCCTCCTAGCGCCGCTCCGCCCCCTGCTGGCCTGCTACCGCCGCAGCTCGCCGGCCCCGCCTCCCGCTGCCAGCTGAACCCCGCCCCGCCTGCTTCCCGTCGTGCCCGCCGGCCAACCCCCACCGTCGCCGGCCACCGAGGCCCTGGCCGCGCCCGCCCTCGCCTTCGTTGGCCTCGGGTGCGGGCGCCAGCACCCGAGCGCCCCTTTAGCCCATGCCCGCTATGGCCATGGGCCACTGGCTATGGGCCCCCACACCGCTTTAAAAAAAGAGAGAAAAGGAATTTTAAAATAATTAATTAATTGGGCAATTAATTAACTTAATTAACCTTGCTTAATTAGCATAATAAACTAGATTAGACTAATTAAACCCGCTTAATTAATTGAGTCCATGATAGATGGACCCATCGTCAGTTTGACCGGTCAACGGTCAGAGTTGACCGCCGATGTCAGGCTGACATCATGCCGATGTAATAATTGTATTCTCTAAACTAAATAATTAAATAAATTCAAAAAAATGATTAAATCTTTGAAAAATAATATAAAATAAACCGTAAATCGGATGAAAATACTTTGTACATGAAAGTTGCTCAGAACGACGAGACGAATCCGGATATGCAGCCCGTTCATCCGCCACATATCCATAGCATAGAAAACCTGCAACAATCCACCTCTGGTTCATCTGTACGAAAATGCCAAACACCGGGAACACTTTCCCGGATGTTTCTCCCCTTCGTGGGTAGCACCTAGTACTGCGTTAGGTCACCTCTAGAACCGTGTATTGTCATGTTATGCTTTGTGATGCTTTGATTACTCTGTTATTTATTGTGTTCCCCATCCATTACTTCTTTCCGGTAGACGCTAAGACCGTTGTCGGTACCCCTATGATCGACTACATCGATGACGAACCCTTCTTGCCAAAGCAACCACGCAAGCCCCCCCTTGATCATTGGATATCGCCTATTCTTCCCTCTACTGCTTGCATTAGAGTAGTGTAGCATGTTACTGCTTTCCGTTAATCCTATCCTGATGCACAACCTGTCTTTGCTACTACTGTTGTTACCCTTACATGCAATCCTAAATGCTTAGTATAGGATGCTAGTATTCCATCAGTGGCCTTACATTCTTGTCCGTCTGCCATGCTATACTATCGGGCCGTGATCACTCGGGAGTTGATCACGGGTATATACATACATGCATACTATACAGGTGGTGACTAAAGTCGGGTCGGCTCGTAGAGTACTCGCATCTGATTCTGATGTGGGGGGCTAAAGGGGCAGGTGATTCCATCCAAGTAGTGGTGGGCCTAGGTTCCCGACGGCCCCCAACTGTTACTTTGTGGCGGAGCGACAGGGCAGGTTGAGACCACCTAAGATAGAGGTAGGCCTGGCCCTGGTCGGCGTCCGCGGTTACTACAAAATAACACGCTTAACGAGATCTTGGTATTTGATCTGAGTCTGGCCACTGGCCTATACGCACTAACCAACTACGAGGGAACAGTTATGGGAACTCGACGTCGTGGTATCAGTCGAAGCCTTCTTGACATCAGTGACTGAGCGGCGCGCGCCGGATTGGACTGGAACGCCTGCTCTTGTATTAGGGAGGCTAGGTCTGCTTCCGGCCGTGTTCACAACATGCAGGTGTGCAATGGGCGATGGGCCCAGACCCCTGCGCCATAGGATTTAGACCGGCGTGCTGACCTCTCTGTTGTGCCTAGGTGGGGCTGCGATGTGTTGATCTTTTGAGGCCGGGCATGACCTAGGAAAGTGTGTCCAGCCAAAGGGGATCGAGCGTGTTGGGAATGTGGTGCACCCCTGCAGGAAAGTTTATCTATTCGAATAGCCGTGTCCCTCGATAAAAGGACGACCCGGAGTTGTACCTTGACCTTATGACAACTAGAACCGGATACTTAATAAAACACACCCTTCCAAGTGCCAGATACACCCGGTGATCGCTCTCTAACACGGCGACGAGGAGAGGATCGCCGGGTAGGATTATGCTATGCGATGATACTTGGTTAACTTACCATCTAGTCTCTTCTACTACTTCAAGATGGAGGCTGCCAGAAGCATAGTCTTCGATAGGACTAGCTATCCCCCTCTTATTCTGGCATTCTGCAGTTCAGTCCATAAATAATATCCATTTCATTGATACCAATGCATATGTAGTGTAGATCCTTGCTTGCGAGTACTTTGGATGAGTACTCACGGTTGCTTTACTCCCCCTTTCCCCCCTTTCCTTTCTTCCTGGTTGTCCCAACCAGTTGTTGGAGCCCAGGAGCCAGACGTCACCGTCGACGACTACTTCTACTACACTAGAGGTGCCTACTACTACGTGCAGGCCGCTGACGACGACCATGAGTAGTTTAGGAGGATCCCAGGCAGGAGGCCTGCGCCTCTTTCGATATGTAGCCTAGTTTGTGCTAGCCATCTTATGGCAACTTGTTTAACTTATGTTTGTACTCAGATATTGTTGCTTCCACTGACTCGTTTGTATTCGAGCTGATGTATTCGAGCCCTTGAGGCCCCTGGCTTGAAATATAAAGCTTGTATTATTTTAATTTGTGTCTAGAGTTGTGTTGTGATATCTTCCCGTGAGTCCTTGATCTTGATCGTACACATTTGCGTGTATGATTAGTGTACAGTCAAATCGAGGGCGTCACACTGTGCCTCGCTGGCCCGCGCCGCCCGTGGCCGCTCCTGGCCACGCTGGGCGCCGCCCCTGCTGTTAGTTGCTTCTGCTACCGCCGCTCCTGGTTGCTACTTGCCGCTGTGTCGCTCGCCCCGCTCGCGACGATGCCACTACTCATCACCGCGCCCGCGTCCTGCGCGTCATGCCGGCGCCCACCTCTACGAGCCGGCGCACCATCCACCTCTGCTGCCCTATCCCCTGGTGACTCCTCGCGTACGTGTTGGGTGCTGCTGCTGGTGCGTACTGCTCTTGCTGATGCACTGCTACTCCCCTGTACTGCTTGCTCTACTACTTCTTGCTCTAATGCGTGTGCTCGCTAGCTGTTGCTGCTAATCACCGGCTGCTGCTGCTCGCGTACAGAGGCTGCTGCTCACCCATGGCTACTACGGCTGCAGCTGCTACCTTTGTCCTAGGGACAGCCCATTAGATTAGTCTAGGATTAGGTACGGTAGTTAAATTTCTTAATTAGTATAATGTGTGGATGACATTGAAGGAAATATGCCCTAGAGGCAATAATAAAGTTATTATTTATTTCCTTATATCATGATAAATGTTTATTATTCATGCTAGAATTGTATTAAACCGGAAACATAATACATGTGTGAATACATAGACAAACAGAGTGTCACTAGTATGCCTCTACTTGACTAGCTCATTAATCAAAGATGGTTGTGTTTCCTAACCATAAACATGAGTTGTCATTTGATTAACGGGATCACATCATTAGGAGAATGATGTGATTGACTTGACCCATTCCGTTAGCTTAGCACTTGATCGTTTAGTATGTTGCTATTGCTTTCTTCATGACTTATACATGTTCCTATGACTATGAGATTATGCAACTCCCGTTTACCGGAGGAACACTTTGTGTGCTACCAAAAGCCACAATGTAACTAGGTGATTATAAAGGTGCTCTACAGGTGTCTCTGAAGGTACTTGTTGAGTTGGCGTATTTCAAGATTAGGATTTGTCACTCCGATTGTCGGAGAGGTATCTCTGGGCCCACTCAGTAATGCACATCACTATAAGCCTTGCAAGCATTGTAACTATTGAGTTAGTTGCAAGATGATGTATTACGGAACGAGTAAAGAGACTTGTCGGTAACGAGATTGAACTAGGTATTGAGATACCGACGATCGAATCTCGGGCAAGTAACATACCGATGACAAAGGGAACAACGTATGTTGTTATGCGGTTTGACCGATAAAGATCTTCATAGCATATGTAGGAGCCAATATGAGCATCCAGGTTCCGCTATTGGTTATTGACCGGAGACGTGTCTCGGTCATGTCTACATAGTTCTCGAACCCGTAGGGTCCGCACGCTTAAAGTTCGGTGACGATCGGTATTATGAGTTTATGTGATTTGATGTACCGAAGGTAGTTCAGAGTCCCGGATGAGATCGGGGACATGACGAGGAGTCTCTAAATGGTCAAGACATAAAGATCGATATATTGGAAGGCTATATTCAGACATCTGAAAGGTTCCGAGTGATTCGGGTATTTTCCGGAGTACCATGGAGTTACGGGAATTCGTCCTGGGAGTGAATGGGCCTTAGTGGGAAGGAGAGGCAGCAGCCAGGAGGTGGCACACGCCCCTCCCAAGCCCAGTCCAAATTGGACAAGGGGTTTGGGGAGCGGCCCCTCTCCCTTCCTTCTCCCCTCCCCCTCTTTCCCCCTTCTCCTAGTTGGACTAGGAAAGGAGGAAACCTACTCCTACTAGGAGTAGGAATCCTACTCCCTTGGCGCGCCCCTCCTAGGGCCGGCCTCCTCCTCCCTCCCTCCTTTATATACGGGGGCAGGGGGCACCTCTAGACACACAAGTTGATCATTGATCCCTTAGCCGTGTGCGGTGCCCCCCTCCACCATAATCCACCTCGATCATATCATAGCGGTGCTTAGGCGAAGCCCTGCGTCGGTAGCAACATCATCACCATCAACACGCCGTCGTGCTAACGGAACTCTCCCGTGAAGCTCTGCTGGATCGGAGTTCGTGGGACGTCATCGAGCTGAACGTGTGCTGAACTCGGAGGTGCCGTGCGTTCGGTACTTGGATCGGTCGGATCGTGAAGACGTTCGACTACATCATCCGCGTTCTCATAACGCTTCCGCTTACTGTCTACGAGGGTGCGTGGATGATACTCTTCCCTCTCGTTGCTATGCATCACCATGATCTTGCGTGTGCGTAGGATTTTTTTTGAAATTACTACGTTCCCCAACGGACATATGGGTCCACCTATTTAGATTAGATAAATCTTTTGGAAATTAATAAAACAGTGACATGTGGGCGACCACTGAGGGAGTCCTGGACTAGGGGGTCCTCGGGCGTCCGGGCTATGTAATGTGAGCCGGACTGATGGACCGTGAAGATACAAGATTGAGGGCTTTCCCCCATGTCCGGATGGGACTCTCCTTGGCATGGAAAGCAAGCTTGGCGTTCAGATATGAAGATTACTTTCTCTGTTAACCGACTCTGTACAACCCTAGCCCCCTTTGGTGTCTATATAAACCAGAGGGTTTAGTCCGTAGAGGCAATCATAATCATACAGGCTAGACATTTAGGGTTTAGCCATTACGATCTCGAGGTAGATCAACTCTTGTAACACCTGTACTCATCAAAGTCAATCAAGCGGGACGTAGGGTTTTACCTCCATCAAGAGGGTCCGAACCTGGGTAAACATCGTGTCCCCTGCCTCCTGTTACCTTCGATCCTTAGATGTACAGTTTGGGACCCCCTAACCGAGATCTTCCGGTTTTGACATCGACATTGGTGCTTTCATTGAGAGTTCCTCCGTGTTGTCGATAGAAGGATCGATGGCTCACGTTGTCATCAATGACAAAATCACCTCTTGAAGAGCCCTAGTCCCTAGGCATATTCTCCCGATCGGCAATTTTGCCATAGGCGCCCGCCCGACCATCAAGCCTGAGGCGGTCCCCGGGATTGCCAAAAACCATCTCCGCATCAACACCGAAGGCGTCGATAAGATGGATCCGGCAGATGTTTCGTATTTAAACAAAGTGCTAGATCGCATCGCCGCCCTGGGGGTCACAACAGATTATGACCTGATTGGGCTTAAACCCGATCAGAGGGAAATCAGGTCTCCACCTGTCACCCACCTGGTGACCGTCATGGAAGAACAAGTTGAGGATACCACTCCTCCTGTGCTGAAAACAAACTATGTTCGGATCTCTGAGCCCTACGAGCCGGACACTCATCCTCGAGAAGAGATCATCTATCCTCCGAACATAGAATTAGGTGTTGAGTCTAAAACCCCCAGGACACTCCGGATCCTGGGCCGATGACCTCAGAATTTTTTCAAAATCCGGATTCCACAGTGGGTCAGGGTTCGGATTTAAACCCACCCACCCACCACAATCAATACTCTCCAAGCAATTCCGGTCCCCCAGACATATGCGATTTAATGTATATACGACAACAACCTTAGGAAACAATCCATCACTTTTGGGCTAGATTCCTACTTGTTAAAAACAAGATCAAAGATTGTTGTGATGATGACGCGGTATTAGTCTTCTGCCGAAACTGCACGGACGAGGGCATCGTCAACGCCCTCAACCGGCACCGCATTCTGCACTTTGCAGATTTGGCACGCATAGTACAGAAGTACTGCGCAATGGAAAGTGCCTGGAAAGCCCAGACAGCTCGGTGGGAGCCACCGGCCTTTAAGCCACCCACTGGCCGAACAAAAAGGATGCACCCTTACGGGGCACCTGATCATTCTTCCACGGAAAGAACAATTCAGCCCTTACTGGGACACATAACCATCCTTGATGGATGGCTCGACAAGCCCTGTCAGATACACGCGATGCCAAATTCCGAGCCAACTCATAACCTTCGGGCATGTTGGATACTCCGACAGGGGGCTAAAAGCGGGGAGGCTATCCTCACCAACACTACTCCGACAAGGCATTCCCCCGAGGATAACGACCTTGGTGTGTTTACGGTCTTTGAGACCTTTTCTTCAAACAACCGACCTCACCGAAGTAAATCAGGTAGCCGCAATAAATCCTTGGAACGATATGGCAATAACCTTCAACGCCAATGACGAGCCAAGGGCCCGATCAGTCCGAGCACCAGTCGCTTTGGTTCTAAACCCAATTGTAGACGGCTTTTGCCTCACTAAAGTCCTCATGGACGGCGGCAGTGGACTGAACCTCATCTATGAAGACACGCTCAATAAAATGTAGATAGACATGAGTCGCATTGAGCAAAGCAATACATCCTTCCGAGGAATCATCCCCAGTCGGAAAGCAAGATGCTCAGGGTAAATTAAACTGGATGTGGTATTTGACACGCTAGAGAATTATAGGTCCGAAGAGATAATCTTCTAGGTGGCCCCTTTCAACAGCAGATATCATGCCCTATTAGGGCGAGATGCATTCACACACTTTCAAGCCATACCTCATTATGGGTACATGAAGCTCAAAATGCCCGTGCCCAACGGTGTTATCACTATCTCCAGTGATCTGGACATAGCACTCCGCACCGAAAACAAAACCGCATCCCTGGCCCTCGAGGCACTGAGCAAAGCCCTGGCGGCCGAGGAGCTCACTGCTCTGCGTTCCATGATGGATAGAGACGACGTAATTCTTGATAAAAGGCTTAAATCCACTTCTTTCAAGCCAACAGACGGGATAGTCAAATTTCAAGTTCATCCGATGGACCCTAAGAAGACCGCTTCCATTGGGGCACAACTGGATCCGACGGCCGACACCGCATTGCGTGCGTTCTTGCGCGAGAACTGGGACATCTTCGCCTAGCACCCCTCGGATATGCCAGGAATCCCACACGCGCTGGCCGAACATAGTCTCAAAATACTGAAGGGATACAAGCCAGTCAAGAAAACGCTGTGGCAATTTTCCGAACCCAAACGACAGGCTACGGGGAGGAGCTAGCCAAGCTACTCGAAGCCAGGTTTATCAGAGAGATTAAACATCCGGATTGGCTAGCAAATCTGGTTATGGTGCTGAAGAAGGATAAATCCCGGCGCTTGTATGTCGACTTCAAGGACCTTAATAAAGCCTGCCCTAAGGATCCCTTCCTACTACCTCGCATCGACCAGATTATCGCTGCAACAGCAGGGCATGACTCACTGTGCTTCCTCAATGCATATTCCGGATACCACCAAATCAAAATGAAGGAATCCAATCAAGCCGCAATGACATTCATCACCCCATACGGGCCCTTCTGCTTCAACACCATGCCGTTTGGGCTCAAAAACACTAGCGCCACATACCAACGCATGATTCAAATGTGCCTGGAAAAGCAAATCGGCAAGACATTTGAAGCATATGTAGATGATGTAGTCATCAAGACTAACCATGTCTAATCATTGGTGGATCACTTATGCCTTACATTCGACAACCTCCGAAGATATGACATACGACTCAATCCGGAAAAGTGCGTTTTCGGCGTTCCCGCCAGAAAACTGCTTGGGTTCATTGTTTCCAACAGGGGAATCGAAGCAAACCCAGCCAAAATCCGAGCCCTGTCATAGTTGGTGAAAGTGCAACTATCCCTGGGTGGTTTTGGTAATTACTAACAACATATAGCGCATTGAACTAATACTATTTCAAGATGATCATTTCAGAAAGTTCAATGATTGGCATGGCATGGATTAGGAATTTTTACCCCTCAAAATGCTAAGGACACACATTGGCTCAAGCTCAAGGCTCTACATTTTCATTTTAGTGATCCAAGATCACATTGAGTCCATAGGAAAAGCCAATACTATTAAAAGGGGATGAGGTGTTGCTTAATGGTTTACTTGCTCAAAATGCTTAGTGATATGCTCCAAAAATCCACAACCACTTTCTCATATCCACATATGTCCCAAACCAAAAGTCAAACTCGGCCCCACCGAAATGTTCTATCCGGCATCACCGAGTTCACTTGACATAGCCACTGCCAGAAACCCTAGTCACTTCGGTCTCACCGATAGGGATCTCGGTCTCACTGAGATGGGATTGCAAACTCTCTGTTTCCCTTCGTAACATTTTGGCCAAACCAAGATGAGCGACCGGTCCCACCAAGTTTGCAATGCAAACTCTCTGTTTCCCTTTCGTAACGTTTCGGTCTCACCAAAATGAGAAAATCGGTCCCACCGAGTATGCCTGACCAACTCCCTGGTGAGCTTATTACCAAATTCGGTCCTACTGAGTTTGTGTAATCGGTCTCACCGAGATTACGTTATGCCCTAACCCTAATGGAATCGGTCCCACCGAGTTGACATGTCGGTCCCACCGAAAAGCCTAACGTTCACATTTTGAACTGAATCGGTCTGACCAAGTTTTCTGATTCGGTCCCACCGAGTTTGGTGAATTGTGTGTAACGGTTAGATTTTCTGTGGAGGCTATATATACCCCTCCACCCACTCCTCATTAGGAGAGAGAGCCATCAGAATATGCCTACACTTCCAACATACATTTTCTGAGAGAGAACCACCTACTCATGTGTTGAGACCAAGATATTCCATTCCAACCATATGAATCTTGATCTCTAGCCTTCCCCAAGTTGCTTTCCACTCAAATCATCTTTACACCAAATCCAAATTTGTGAGAGAGAGTTGAGTGTTGGGGAGACTATCATTTGAAGCACAAGAGCAAGGAGTTCATCATCAACACACCATCTATTACCTTTTGGAGAGTGGTGTCTCCTAGATTGGTTAGGTGTCACTTGGGAGCCTCTGTCAAGATTGTGGAGTTGAACCAAGGAGTTTGTACGGGCAAGGAGATCGCCTACTTCGTGAAGATCTACCCTAGTGAGGCAAGTCCTTCGTGGGCAATGGTAGGATAGACAAGGTTGCTTCTTCATGGACCCTTCATGGGTGGAGACCTCCGTGGACTCGCGCAACCGTTACCCTTTGTGGGTTGAAGTCTCCATCAACGTGGATGTACGATAGCACCACCTATCGGAACCACGCCAAAAATCTCCGTGTCTACATTGTGTTTGCTCCCTCCAAACTCCTCCCTTTACCTTCATATGCAAATGTTTTACATTCCGCTGCTATACTCTTAGACTTGCATGTGTAGGTTGATTGCTTGACTTGTTCTAAGTTGCTAAAATCTGCCAAGACTTATAATTGGGAAAAGGCTAGATTTTTATTTGGTCAAGTAGTCTAACCACCCCCTCTAGACATACTTTTGATCGAACAAGTGGTATCAGAGCTTTGGTCTCCATTTGCCTTGGTTTCCATAGCTTTGGTGATCATAGTCTTGGTTTCACAACCTAGGAGAGTATGGCGTCTAGCAAGGGAAATTACCACCATAGAGGTCCTTACTTTGATGGTACTAATTTTGCTAGTTGGAAGCATAAGATGAAAATGCATATTCTTGGACATAACCCCGCCGTTTGGGCTATTGTGTGTATTGGATTGCAAGGTGAATTCTTTGATGGGAGAGAACCAAACTGTGAGGCTAGCGCGGAAGAGTTGAAGATGCTGCAATACAATGCTCAAGCTTGCGATATCCTCTTCAACAGATTGTGCCCCAAAGAATTCAACAAAATCAGCCGTCTTGAGAATGGAAAGGAAATTTGGGATACTTTGATTGATATGCATGAGGGTACCGGCTCCGTCAAGGAATCCAAATTGGATGTGCTTCAAAGTCCACTTGACAAGTTCAAAATGAAGGATGGTGAAGGTGTCACCGAAATGTACTCTAGGATTGCTCTCATCACAAATGAGATTGCCGACTTAGGAAGTGAAGAGATGACCGATAGATTCATCATCAAGAAGATCCTAAGAGCCTTGGATGGAAGATATGATATCGTGTGCACATTGATCCAAATGATTCCCAACTACAAAGATCTCAAGCCAACACAAGTCATTGGAAGAATTGTTGCTCATGAGATGTCACTCAAGGATAAGGAAGAGCTTCACAACAAGTCAAGTGGTGCTTACAAAGCCTCATGTGATGCTCCTACATCATCAAGTGAGAAACAAGCCTTCAATGAAGAACTGAGCCTAATGGTGAAGAACTTCAAGAAGTTCTACAAGAGTAGAAGCAAGGAAAGAAGTTCCAAGTCAAGGTCCTACAATGGCAAAAGATCTTCGAGTTGTGAACGAAATTGCTACAATTGTGGAAGACCCGGACACTACTCCAATGAGTGTACGCCCCCCTACAAAAGAAGAGAAGGTTCACCCAAAAGGAGAAGTAGAAGAGAAGAATCACCACCAAGTGATAGAAGGAGTAGAGATTATCGTTATGAACGAAGAACATCATAGAGAAGCACGGATTCGAAAAGGAAGGACAAGTCATCAAGGAGCAACATGAAACAAAGACATCAAGCTCATGTTGGTGAATGGGTATCCGGCTTCGAATTCGACAATCACTCCGAAAGAAGTTATCACTCCGACTCCGAATATACTCAAGATGAAGGTGTTACCGGTCTAGCACTTGTGTCAACCAACTCCTATGACATATTTAACTCTCCAAATGAACGAATTGGAAGATGCTTCATGGTCAAAAACCCAAAGGTATCACACCCCGAGTATGTTGATTTCAATAGTGATGATGATTTACTTGTTGACAACTCTAGTGATGAAAACTATGATGAACTTGCTATTAATCATGCTAATCAAGATAAAACGAATGATGATGATAAGAAGGAGATTGAGCGTCGATACGTCTCAGTCGTATCTATACTTTTTATTGTTCCATGCCAATATTATACAACTTCCATATACTTTTGGCAACTTTTTGTACTATTTTTGGGACTAACAAATTGATCTAGTGCCCAGTGCCACTTCCTGTTTGTTGCATGTTTTTTGTTTCGCAAAAAATCCATATTAAACGGAGTCCAAACGGGATAAAAACTGACGGAGATTTTTTTTGGAATATATGTGAATTTTGGGAAGTGAAATCAACGCGAGACGATGCTCGAGGGGCCCACGAGGCAGGGGGCGCCCCTAGGGGGCAGGCGCGCCCCTGACCCTCGTGGACACCCCATAAGGCAGTTGTTGCCATTCTTTCGCCGCAATAAAGCTAATATCCGGATAAAAATCATGTTAAAATTTCAATCCAATCGGAGTTATGAATCTCCGAGAATATAAGAAATGGTGAAAGGCCAGATCTGGGAAGGCAGAAACAGAGAGAGACAGAGAGACATATCCAATCTCGGAGGGGCTCTCGCCCCTCCCATGCCATGGAGGCCATGGACCAGAGGGGAAACCCTTCTCCCATCTAGGGAGAAGGTCAAGTAAGAAGAAGAAGGGGTCCCCTCTCCCCCTCTCTTCTGGTGGCGCCGGAACGCCGCCGGGGCCATCATCGTCATCGCAATCTACACCAACACCTCCGCCATCTTCACCAACATCTCCATCACCTTCCCCCATCTATCTACAGCGGTCCACTCTCCCGCAACCCGATGTACCCTCTACTTGAACATGGTGCTTTATGCTTCATATTATTATCCAATGATGTGTTGCCATCCTATGATGTCCGAGTAGATTTTCGTTGTCCTATCGGTAATTGGTGAATTGCTATGATTGATTTAATTTGCTTGTGGTTATGTTGATGTCCTTTGGTGCCCATCATATGAGCGCGCGCGTGGATCACACCATAGGGTTAGTGGTATGTTGATAGGACTACGTATTGGAGGGCAAGAGTGACAGAAGCTTCAACCTAGCATAGAAATTGATGCGTACGGGATTGAAGGGGGACCAATATATCTTAATGCTATGGTTGGGTTTTACCTTAATGAACATTAGTAGTTGCGGATGCTTGCTAATAGTTCCAATCATAAGTGCATAGAATTCCAAGGCAGGAATGACATGCTAGCAGTGGCCTCTCCCACATAAAACTTGCTATCGGTCTAGTAAAGTAGTCAATTGCTTAGGGACAATTTCACAACTCCTACCACCACTTTTCCACAATCGCTATACTAACTTTATTGCTTATTTATTTAAACAGCCCCTACTTTTTATTTACGCGCTCTTTATTATCTTGCAAACCTATCCAACAACTCCTATAAAGGACTTCTAGTTTCATACTTGTTCTAGGTAAAGCGAACATCAAGCGTGCGTAGAGTTGTATCAGTGGTCGATAGAACTTGAGGGAATATTTGTTCTACCTTTAGCTCCTCGTTGGGTTCGACACTCTTACTTATCGAAAGAGGCTACAATTGATCCCCTATACTTGTGGGTTATCACGACCTTTTTCTGGCGCCATTGCCAGGGAGCAATAGCGTGGGGTGAATATTCTCGTGTGTGCTTGTTTGCTTTATCACTAAGTTGTTTTTATTTTGTGCTCTTGTTTTCTATCTTTAGTTATGGGTAGGAAACGCAAAATACCAAAAAATTTAGTGGTACCTACTGAACCAATGGTTGAAGAACCACTCAAAATCTATCACACTACTGAAGCTTTTTTACTTGGATCATCTTCGATCCCTATGTGCTCGGGCTGAAACCCCAACTAGCTTAGTTGAGGGCAAATCTTTATATGAGCATGCTTGTTATGTGCGACACCGCATATCTGAAAAAGGGAAACTTTTACTAGATCAAATTCACCGTTTTGCAGTGCTATGCTGGGAATTTATGTGAAATATATGATTGTACTTGTTGTTCTAAAGACCCTAAGAAACACCTTCCTACCAATGTGGGTTTAGTGATAATGGAATCGTATTTTCGTATACTAAGGGTGTTTATAATTACTATGATGTTCAACAAATTTAAGAATTTGTTGCTTTTAGGGGTACTTGTGAAATTGCTTCTTTTATTGAAGAGTGTGATACTACTCTCTACAAATTTGAAAATTTGGCCATACTTAAATATTTCTATGATAATCATGCTTCTAATCCTTATATTAAACCATATATTGAGGACTCCGCTGTCCAAGAAGAGACTAATGTTTTGCAGGAGTCTATGGAAGAAGAAATTAATGACATTGTGAGCTCATTGGATGAAAAAGACGAGGAGGAGAGCGAAGAACAAAAGGAGGAAGAGCGGATTGATCACCTATTCCCACCATCTAATGAGAGTAACTCTTTATCCCATACATTGTTTAATTTCCCATCGAATCTACCGAAGGATGAATGCTATGATGATTATTATGATCTCGTTGATTCTTTTGAAATACCCCTTTTTGATGATGCTTGCTATGCTTGTGGCCAAGATGCCAATATGAATTATGCTTATGGATATGAACTCGCTATAGTTCCTTATGTTAAACATGAAATTGTTGCTATTGCACCCACGCATGATAGTCCTATTATCTTTTTAAATTATCCCGACTGCACTATATCGGAGAAGTTTGCACTTATTAAGGATTATATTGATGGGTTGCCTTTTGCCATTGCACATGATAATTTTGATAACTATAATATGCACATGCTTGCTGCTCCTACTTGCAATTATTATGAGAGAGGAACTACATCTCCACCTCTTTATGTTTCCAACACGATAGAATTGCAAGAAACTACTTATGCCATGTATTGGCCTTTACTTGATGTGCATGAATTATTCTTGTATGACATGCCGATGCATAGGAAGAGAGTTAGACTTTGTCATTGCTTGATATATGTTACTTTGTGCTCACTACTAAATTACAAATCATTGTTGATTCAAATTGGCTTTGATATACCTTGGGATCCGGGTGGATTCATTACTTGAGCACTTTATGCCTAGCTTAATGGCTTTAAAGAAAGTGCTGCCAGGGAGACAACCCGGAAGTTTTAGAGAGTCATTTATTTCTGTTGAGTGCTTTTATGAAGTTTAAAAACAAAAAAAATATAGAGGGGAACCCAAAACTTTTCAAAAAGGAAAGTGAAAGTGAGAAAGACAAGCATTGTTGAAGTGGGGGAGCTCCTTGAACTTTGTTCATGCTCACGGAAACTTTGTGAATCTTAATTACATAAAGTTTTAAACAAAAATAATTACCCCCTTGTACAATTCCATTGTATTATAAGAATAATGTGCCAAGGTTTGCCTTTAGGATGTTTACATTGCTTGTTGGTTTGTGCGGTGCAAGACAGAAACTTTGGCTGTAGTGTGCGATTTTACATTTTTTACTGGAACACCAAACGGATCTGAAACTTTTTGCACTGTATTTCTATACATTTTTTTATTTTTCTGAATTATTTCATAATTTGTGGAGTACTATAGGTATGGTGAATGTTCAGATTATTACAGACTGTCCTGTTTAAGTCAGATTCTGCTTTTGATGCATAGTTTGCTTGTTTTGATGAGACTATCAATTTCTATCGATGGATTAAGCCATGGAAAAGTTATATTATAGTAACTACAATGAAAAAACAAAATATTAATTGGTTTGCTACAGTACTTAGAGTAGTGATTTGCTTTATTATACTAACGGATCTTACCGAGTTTTCTATTGAGTTTTGTGTGGATGAAGTGTTCGAAGATCGAGGAGGTCTCGATGTGAGGAGAAGGAGGAGAGGCAAGAGCTCAACCTTGGGGATTCCCAAGGCACCCCAAGTAAATATTCAAGGAGACTCAAGCGTCTAAGCTTGGGGATGCCCCAGAAGGCATCCCATCTTTCTTCAACAAGTATCGGTATGTTTTCGGATTCGTCTCGTTCATGCGATATGTGCAAATCTTGGAGCGTCTTTTGTATTTAGTTTTCATTTTTTATTTTGTGCACCATGCTGGTATGAGATCGTCCATGGTTGATTTATAGAATGCTCTTTGAACTTCACTTATATCTTTTGAGTATGGCTTTATAGAATGCTTCATGTGCTTCACTTATATCATTTGAAGTTTGGATTGCCTGTTTCTCTTCACATAGAAAACCACCATTTGTAGAATGCTCTCTTGCTTCACTTATATTTGTTAGAGTGTGGGCATATCTTTTGTAGAAAGAATTAATCTCTCTTGCTTCACTTATATCTATTTAGAGAGATGACAGGAATAGGTCATTCACATGGTTAGTCATAAAATCCTACATAAAACTTGTAGATCACTGAATATGATATGTTTGCTTCCTTGCAATAGTTTTGCGATATAAAGATGGTCATATTAGAGTCATGCTAGTGGGTAGTTGTGGATAATAAAAATACTTGTGTTGAAGTTTGTGATTCCCGTAGCATGCACGTATGGTGAACCGTTATGTGATGAAGTTGGAGCATGATTTATTTATTGATTGTCTTCCTTATGAGTGGCGGTCGGGGATGAGCGATGGTCTTTTCATACCAATCTACCCCCTAGGAGCATGCGCATAGTACTTTGTTTCGATAGCTAATAGACTTTTGCAATAAGTATGTGAGTTCTGTATGACTAATGTTGAGTCCATGGATTATACGCACTCTCACCCTTCCATCATTGCTAGCCTCTTCGGTACCGCGCATTGCCCTTTCTCACCTCGAGAGTTGGTGCAAACTTCGCCGGTGCATCAAAACCCCATGATACGATACGGTCTATCACACATAAGCCTCCTTATGTCTTCCTCAAAACAGCCACCATACCTACCTACCATGGCATTTCCATAGCCATTCTGAGATATATTGCCATGCAACTTCCATCATCATCATATACATGACTTGAGCATTCATTGTCATATTGCTTTGCATGATCGTAATATAGCTAGCATGATATTTTCATGGCTTGTCTGTTTTTTGATATCTTTGCTATACTAGATCATCGCGCATCCTGGTACACTGCCAGAGGCATTCATATAGAGTCATATCTTTGTTCTAGACATCGAGTTGTAATATTGAGTTGTAAGTAAATAAAAGTGTGATGATCATCATTATTAGAGCATTGCCCCAGTGAGGAAAGGATGATGGAGACTATGATTCCCCCATAAGTCGGGATGAGACTCCGGATTTTTAAAAAATAATAAAAGAGGCCAAAGAAGCCCAAATAAAAAAATAGTCCAAAGAAGCCCACCAAAAAAACAAAAAAAATTGAGAGAAAAAGAGAGAAGGGGCAATGTTACTATCCTTTTACCACACTTGTGCTTCAGAGTAGCACCATGTTCTTCATATAGAGAGTCTCTTGAGTTATCACTTTCATATTCTAGTGGGAATTTTCATTATATAACTTGGCTTGTATATTCCAACGATGGGCTTCCTCAAATGCCCTAGGTCTTCATGAGCAAGCAAGTTGGATGCACACTGATAACCCAAAAGTATAGGGGATCAATTGTAGCCTCTTTCAATAAGTAAGAGTGTCGAACCCAACGAGGAGCTAAAGGTAGAACAAATATTCCCTCAAGTTCTATCGACCACCGATACAACTCTACGCACGCTTAACATTTGCTTTACCTAGAAAAAGTATGAAACTACCAGTACTTTGTAGGTGTTTTTGGATAGGTTTGCAAGATAATAAAGAGCGCGTAAATAAAAAGTAGGGGCTGTTTAGATAAATAAACAATAAAGTTAGTATATCGAGTGTGGAAAAGTGGTGGTAGGAGTTGCTAAATTTCCCCTAAGCAATCGACTACTTTACTAGACCGATATCAAGTTTTATGTGGGAGAGGCCACTGCTAGCATGTCATCCCTGACTTGGAATTCTATGCACTTATGATTGGAACTATTAGTAAGCATCCGCAACTACTAACGTTCATTAAGGTAAAACCCAACCATAGCATTAAGATATATTGGTCCCCCTTCAATCCCCTATGCATCAATTTTTGTGCTAGGTTGAAGCTTTTGTCACTCTTGCCCTCCAATACATAGTCCTATCAACATACAACTAACCCTATGGTGTGATCCATGCGCGCGCTCATATGATGGGCACCAAAGGACAGCAACATAACCACAAGCAAATTATGAAGGAAATATGCCCTAGAGGCAATAATAATCTTTATTATTTATTTCCTTATTTCATGATAAATGTGTATTATTCATGCTAGAATTGTATTAAACGGAAACATAATACATGTGTGAATACATAGACAAACATAGTGTCACTAGTATGCCTCTACTTGACTAGCTCATTGATCAAAGATGGTTAAGTTTCCTAACCATAGTCATGAGTTGTTATTTGATCAATGGGATCACATCATTAAGAGAATGATGTGATTGACTTGACCCATTCCATTAGCTTAGCACTTGATCATTTGTTTACTGCTATTGCTTTCTTCATGACTTATACATGTTCTTATGACTATGAGATTATGCAACTCCTGAATACCGGAGGAACACTTTGTGTGCTACCAAATGTCACAATGTAACTAGGTGATTATAAAGGTGCTCTACAGGTGTCTCCGATGGTACTTGTTGAGTTGGCATAAATCAAGATTAGGATTTGTCACTCCGATTGTCGGAGAGGTATCTCTGGGCCCTCTCGGTAATACACATCACTATAAGCCTTGCAAGCATGATAACTAATGAGTTAGTTACGGGGTGATGTATTACGGAACGAGTAAAGAGACTTGCCGGTAACGAGATTGAACTAGGTATTGGATACCGATGATCGAATCTCGGGCAAGTAACATACCGATGACAAAGAGAACAACGTATAGTATTGTGCTGTTTGACCGATAAAGATCTTCGTAGAATATGTAGGAACCAATATGAGCATCCAGGTTCCGCTATTGGTTATTGACCGGAGACATGTCTCGGTCATGTCTACATAGTTCTCAAACCCATAGGGTCCACACGCTTAAAGTTTGATGACGGTTATATTACGAGTTTATGTGTTTTGATGTACCGAAGGAAGTTCGGAGTCCCGGATGTGATCACGGACATGACGAGGAGTCTCGAAATGGTCGAGACATAAAGATTGATATATTGGAAGCTTATATTTGGATATCGAAAGTGTTCTGGGTGAAATCGGGATTTTACCGGAGTACCGGGGGTTACCGGAACCCCCCGGGGGTTTAATGGGCCAAGATGGGCCTTAGTGGAGAAGAGGAGGGGCGGCCATGGCAGGCCGCACGCCCCCTCTCCCTCTAGTCTGAATTGGACAAGGAGGGGGGGGGGGGGGGCGACGCCCTGATACGTCTCCAACGTATCTATAATTTTTGATTGCTCCATGCTATATTATCCATTGTTTTGGACATTATTGGGCTTTATTATACACTTTTATATTATTTTTTGGGACTAACCTATTAACCGGAGGCCCATCCCAGAATTGCTGTTTTTGCCTGTTTTAGGGTTTCGAAGAAAAGGAATATCAAACGGAGTCCAACGGAATGAAACCTTCAGGAACGTGATTTTCTCAACGAACAAGACCCGGGAGACTTGGACCCTACGTCAAGAAAGAAAAGAGGAGGCCACGAGGTAGGGGGCGCGCCTACCCCCCCAGGCGGGACCTCCACCCTCGTGGGCCCCCTGTTGCTCCACCGACGTACTCCTTCCTCCTATATATACCTACGTACCCCCAAACGATCAGATACGGAGCCAAAACCCTAATTCCACTGCCGCAACTTTCTGTATCCACGAGATCCCATCTTGGGGCCTATTTCGGAGCTCCGTCGAAGGGGGCATCGATCACGGAGGGCTTCTACATCAACACCATAGCCCCTCCGATGAAGTGTGAGTAGTTTACCTCAGACCTACGGGTCCATAGTTAGTAGCTAGATGGCTTCTTATCTCTTTTTGGATCTCAATACAATGTTCTCCCCCTCTCTTGTGGAGAACTATTCGATGTAATCTTCTTTTTGCGGTGTGTTTGTTGAGATCGATGAATTGTGGGTTTATGATCAAGTCTATCTACGAATAATATTTGCATCTTCTCTTAATTCTTTTATGTATGATTGGTTATCTTTGCAAGTCTCTTCGAATTATCAGTTTGGTTTGGCCTACTAGATTGATCTTTCTTGCAATGGGAGAAGTGCTTAGCTTTGGGTTCAATCTTGCGGTGTCCTTTCCCAGTGACAGTAGGGGCAGCAAGGCACGTATTGTATTGTTGCCATCGAGGATAACAAGATGGGGTTTTCTTCATATTGCATGAGTCTATCCCTCTACATCATGTCATCTTGCTTAAGGTGTTACTCTGTTTTTAACTTAATACTCTAGATGCATGCTGGATAGCGGTCGATGAGTGGAGTAATAGTAGTAGATGCAGGCAGGAGTCGGTCTACTTGTCTCGGACGTGATGCCTATATACATGATCATACCTAGATATTCTCATAACTATGCTCAATTCTGTCAATTGCTCAACAGTAATTTGTTCACCCACCGTAGAATACTTATGCTCTTGAGAGAAGCCACTAGTGAAACCTATGGCGCCTGGGTCTATCTTCATCATATTAATCTCCTACTACTTAGTTATTTCCTTTGCTATTTCCTTCGCCTTTATTTTACTTTACATCTTTATCACAAAAATACCAAAAATACTATCTTATCATATCTATCAGATCTCACTCTCGTAAGTGGCCTTATAGGGATTGACAACCCCTATTTGCGTTGGTTGCGAGGATTTATTTGTTTTGTGCAGGTACGAGGGACTCGCGCGTAGCCTCCTACTGGATTGATACATTGGTTCTCAAAAACTGAGGGAAATACTTACGCTACTTTGCTGCATCATTCCTTCCTCTTCGGGGAAAACCAACGCAGTGCTCAAGAGGTAGTAAGAAGGATTTCTGGCGCCGTTGCCGAGGAGGTCTACGTAAAAGTCAACATACCAAGTACCCATCACATACCCGTATCTCCCGCATTACATTATTTGCCATTTGCCTCTCGTTTTCCTCTCCCCCACTTCACCCTTGCCGTTTTATTTGCCCTCTCTCTCTATCCTCCCTCTCTTTCTCTATTTGCCTCCTTTTGCCTGCTTGCTTTTTGTTTGCTTGTGTGTTAGTTTGCTTGCTTTTCATTATGGCTTGTCCCTTATCTTCTCCATTGTCTCCCGAGAATGAAATTCTAAATTTTAAGCAAAGGGAGGGATAAAATCTAAAAGATGCTTGGTATATAATTTGCAATGCTCAAAATAGATCTACTAGGAAGCAATCTACTTATGTTCTCCTTCGCAATTTTTATGTAGGCATTACTCCTTGGCACAAATATGTTCTTGATACTATTACCGGAGGGAACTTCTTGGGTAGCCATACTTTTGATTCTTATAATACTATGATAGATTTATTTGGCTCACCCCCTCTCTTGGTTAATCGAACTGTATTAACTTTGGAGCATGTAATGCAAAGGCTTGAAATTATTGAAAATAAGGTTGCTACCGTAGAATTAATTGAAAATTTGGATAAAAAGATTCACAGCCGAATCTCTCAATATGGATCTAAAGTAGGAGTTACTTTGAAAAATATTAAAGAAAAGGAACCCATAGTCAATGAGAAAATAAATCACGATTCTACTAGGATCGATAAACTTGAGGCTATTATTACCAACTTGGGAACCACTTTTTCTTTCGTAAAGAATACTCCAAGTCCTTCCACTAAAGTGGTCAAGCTTATGTATGTTCCTAAAAATAAGGGTGAATCCTCTAGTAAGGAAAATGCGGATCTCAAATCTATAAGTATTCATCCCAATCTTTTTGCTATCATTAAGGAATCATTTGTTACAAATGAATTTTTTGATCTTGTGCCTAAAAGTTTGATAATTAATAAAAATAAAGAAATTCCCAAAGATGGTAGATGCCTAATTGAAGAATTGCCTACCAAAGATGACAATACCTAGATCTATTCTTGCTTGTTATGCCTAGCTAGGGGCGTTAAACGATAGCGCTTGTTGGGAGGCAACCCAATTTTATTTTTATTCCTTGATTTTCGCTCCTGTTTAGTAATAAATAATTTATCTAGCCTCTGCTTTGGTTGTGTTTTTTGTGTTTAATTAGTGTTTTCCAAGTAGAACCGTTGGGAAGACTTGGGGAAAGTCTTGTTGAACTTGCTGTAAAAAACATAAACTTTAGCGCTCACGAGAACTGCTGTAATTTTTATTTGGAAAGTTATATTTAGTTAATTCTTTTTGAAGATTATTAATAGATAAATTCCTCACGCCCAGAAATTTATTTTAGAATTTTTGGGGTTCCAGATCTTGCGCTAGATACAGATTACTATAGACTGTTCTGTTTTTGACAGATTCTGTTTTTCGTGTGTTGTTTGCTTATATTGATGAATCTATGGCTAGTAAAATAGTTTATAAACCATAGAGAAGTTGGAATACAGTAGGTATAACACCAACATAAATAAATAATGAGTTCATTACAGTACCTTGAAGTGGTATTTTATTTTCTTTCGCTAATGGAGCTCACGAGATTTTCTACTTTAAGTTTTGTGTTGTGAAGTTTTCAAGTTTTGGGTAAAGATTTGATGGATTATGGAACAAGGAGTGGTAAGATCCTAAGCTTGGGGATTCCCATGGCACCCCCAAGTTAATCTAAGTACACATAAAAGCCAAAGCTTGGGGATGCCCCGGAAGGCATCCCCTCTTTCGTCTACTTCTATCGGTAACTTTACTTGGAGCTATATTTTTATTCGCCACATGATATGTGTTTTACTTGGAGCGTCTTGTATGATTTGAGTCTTTGCTTGTTAGTTTACCACAATCATCCTTGCTGTACACATTTTTTGAGAGAGCCATACATGATTTGGAATTTGTTAGAATACTCTATGTGCTTCGCTTATATCTTTGGAGTTATATAATTTTGCTCTAGTACTTCACTTATATCTTTTAGAGCACGGTGGTGGATTTGTTTTATAGAAACTATTGATCTCTCATGCTTCACATAAATTATTTGAGTCTTAATAGCATGGTAATTTGCTTAAAATCCTAATATGCTAGGTATTCAAAGTTAGTAAAATCTTCTTAAGAGTGTTTTGAATACTAAGAGAAGTTTGATGCTTGATGATTGTTTTGAGATATGGAGCTAATAATATCAAATTCGTGCTAGTTGAGTAGTTGTGAAATTGATAAATACTTGTGTTAAAGTTTGCAAGTCCCATATCATGCACGTATGGTAAACATTATGCAACAAATTTGAAACATGAGGTGTTATTTGATTGTCTTCCTTATGAGTGGCGGTCGGGGACGAGCGATGGTCTTTTCCTACCAATCTATCCCCCTAGGAGCATGCGTGTAGTACCGAGGTTTTTGATGACTTGTAGATTTTTGCAATAAGTATGTGAGTTCTTTATGACTAATGTTGAGTCCATGGATTATACACACTCTCACCCTTCCATCCTTGCTAGCCTCTTCGGTACTGTGCATCGCCCTTTCTCACATTGAGAGTTGGCGCAAACTTCATCGGTGCATCCAAACCCCGTGATATGATACGCTCTTTCACACATAAACCTCCTTATATCTTCCTCAAAACAGCCACCATACCTACCTATTATGGATTTTCCATAGCCATTCCGAGATATATTGCCATGCAACTTTCCACCATTCCGTTTATCATGACACATTCATTATTTTCATATTGCTTAGCATGATCATGTAGTTGACATAGTATTTGTGGCAAAGCCACCGTTCATAATTCTTTCATACATGTCACTCTTGGTCCATTGCATATCCCGGTACACCGCCGAAGGCATTCATATAGAGTCATCTTTTGTTCTAGTATCGAGTTGTAATCATTGAGTTGTAAATAGAAGTGGTGTGATCATCATTTTCTAGAGCACTGTCCCAAGTGAGGAATTATAAAAAAAGAAAGGCCATAAAAAAAGAGAAGGCCCAAAAAGAGAGAGAAAAATGAGAGAAAAGGAGAGAAGGGACAATGTTACTATCCTTTGCCACACTTGTGCTTCAAAGTAGCACCTTAATCTTCATGTTAGAGAGTCTCTTGTTTTGTCACTTTCATATACTAGTGGGAATTTTTCATTATAGAACTTGGCTTGTATATTCCAACAATGGGCCTCCTCAAGTGCCCTAGGTCTTCGTGAGCAAGCAAGTTGGATGCACACCCACTAGTTTCTTTTGTTGAGCTTCCATACATTTATAGCTCTAGTGCATCCGTTGCATGGCAATCCCTACTCCTTGCATTAACGTCAATCGGTGGGCATCTCCAAATCCCATTGATTAGCCTCGTTGATGTGAGACTTTCTCCTTTTTTGTCTTCTCCACATAACCCCCCTCATTATATTCTATTCCACCCATAGTGCTATGTCCATGGCTTGCGCTCATATATTGCATGAAAGTTTATAGGTTTGAGATTACTAAAGTATGAAACAATTGTTTGTCTTGTCATCGGGGTTGTGCATGATGAGAGCATTCTTGTGTGACGAAAATGAAACATGACTAAACCATATGATTTTGTAGGGATGAACTTTCTTTGGCCATGTTATTTTGAGAAGACATAATTGCTTTGTTAGTATGCTTGAAATATTATTATTTTTATGTCAATATGAAATTTTGTCTTGAATCTTTCGGATCTGAATATTCATACCACAATTAAGAAGAATTACATTAAAATTATGCCAAGTAGCACTCCGCATCAAAAATTCTGTTTTTATCATTTACCTACTCGAGGACGAGTAGGAATTAAGCTTGGGGATGCTTGATACGTCTCCAACGTATCTATAATTTTTGATTGCTCCATGCTATATTATCTACTATTTTGGACATTATTGGCCTTTATTATCCACTTTTATATTATTTTTGGGACTAACCTATTAACCGGAGGCCTAGCCCAGAATTGCTGTTTTTTGTCTGTTTTAGGGTTTCGAAGAAAAGGAATATCAAACGGAGTCCAAACGGAGTGAAACCTTCGGGAACGTGATTTTCTCAATGAACAAGACCCGGGAGACTTGGACCCTACGTCAAGAAAGAAAAGAGGAGGCCATGAGGTAGGGGGCGCGCCTACCCCCCAGGCGTGCCCTCCACCCTCGTGGGCCCCTTGTTGCTCCACTGACGTACTCCTTCCTCCTATATATACCTACGTACCCCCAAACGATCAGATATGGAGCCAAAACCCTAATTCCACCGTCACAACTTTCTGTATCCATGAGATCCCATCTTGGGGCTTGTTCCGGAGCTCCACCGGAGGGGGCATCGATCACGGAGGGCTTATACATCAACACCATAGCCCCTCCGATGAAGTGTTAGTAGTTTACCTCAGACCTACGGGTCCATAGTTAGTAGCTAGATGGCTTCTTCTCTCTTTTTGTATCTCAATACAATGGTCTCCCCCTCTCTTATGGAGAACTATTCGATGTAATCTTCTTTTTGTGGTGTGTTTGTTGAGATCGACGAATTGTGGGTTTATGATCAAGTCTATCTACGAATAATATTTGAATCTTCTCTGAATTCTTTTATGTATGATTGGTTATCTTTGCAAGTCTCTTCAAATTATTAGTTTGGTTTGGCCTACTAGATTGATCTTTCTTGCAATGGGAGAAGTGCTTAGCTTTGGGTTCAATCTTGCGGTGTCCTTTCCCAGTGACAGTAGGGGCAGCAAGGCACGTATTGTATTGTTGCCATCGAGGATAACAAGATGGGGTTTTCTTCATATTGCATGAGTCTATCCCTCTACATCATGTCATCTTGCTTAAGGCGTTACTCTATTTTTAACTTAATACTCTAGATGCATGCTGGATAGCGGTTGATGAGTGGAGTAATAGTAGTAGATGCAGGCAGGAGTCGGTCTAATTTTCTCGCACATGATGCCTATATACATGATCATACCTAGATATTCTCATAACTATGCTCAATTCTGTCAATTGCTCAACAGTAATTTGTTCACCCACCGTAGAATACTTATGCTCTCGAGAGAAGCCACTAGTGAAACCTATGTCCCCCAGGTCTATCTTCATCATATTAATCTCCTACTACTTAGTTATTTCCTTTGCTATTTACTTTGCCTTTATTTTACTTTGCATCTTTATCACAAAAATACCAAAAATATTATCTTATCATATCTATCAGATCTCACTCTCGTAAGTGGCCTTATAGGGATTGACAACCCCTATTTGCGTTGTTTGCGAGGATTTATTTGTTTTGTGTAGGTACGAGGGACTCGCGTGTAGCCTCCTACTGGATTGATACCTTGGTTCTAAAAAATTGAGGAAAATACTTACGCTACTTTGCTGCATCATTCCTTCCTCTTCGGGGAAAACCAACGCAGTGCTCAAGAGGTAGCACGCCCCCCTTTCCTTCTTCTCTCCCTCCTCCTTCCCCCTTCTCCTACTCCAACTAGGAAAGGAGGGAGTCCTACTCCCGGTGGGAGTAGGACTCCTCCCTGGCGCGCCTCCTCCTGGTCGACCGCCTCTCCCCCTTGCTCCTTTATATACGGGGGCAGGGGGCACTGTCGGTGTCAAAACCGGCGGATCTCGGGTAGGGGGTCCCGAACTGTGCGTCTAAGGCGGATGGTAATAGGAGGCAGGGGACACGATGTTTTACCCAGGTTCGGGCCCTCTTGATGGAGGTAAAACCCTACGTCCTGCTTGATTTATTCTTGATGATATGAGTATTATAAGAGTTGATCTACCACGAGATCGGAGAGGCTAAACCCTAGAAGCTAGCGTATGGTATGATTGTATCTTGTATATTATCTATCGACTAGCCTGGCCTCGGTTTATATAATGCACCGAGGCCTGGGATAACAAGAGTCCTAGCCGAATACGCCGGTGGGGAGGAGTCCTTGTCTTGATCACCAAGTCTTGTGGAATCTTCCATGTATGCGGCAGCTGTCCGAACTGGCCCATGAGTATACGGCCATGGGGGTCCTCGGCTCAATCTAACAGATCGGGAGATGACGTGGTGAGTACCCCCTAGTCCAGGACACCGTCAGTAGCCCCCTGAACTGGTCGTCAAGTTAGGGACGCTCCTCGATTCTTCCGAACTATTCTTCATCTTCGGTTGTCGGTCTTGAAAACTAGTTCAACAAATCTTCTCATCTTCGATCTTGAGGATCGACGAAATGCATTCGACGAGTTTACACGTCGGGTATCCAAGGAGCCCCTTTAAGTTTCCGGCCTTTATCAATGCCTTGTTATTTTTATGCCACACCTCTGGTTTGAAGTTGTTCTCGGGAGGTAGTGTCCTCTTGCGTCCGAGCTCTAACGCCGGACTACATTCGAGGTATCTTTTGCAGCCGAGCACTAATGTCGGACTGCTTCCGAGCTCCAACGCTGAAATGTATCCGAGCTCCAATGCCGGACTGTGTCCAAGCTCCAACATCGGACTATATCCAAGATGTCATAGATAATCTTGGTCCAAAAAAGTTGAAGGAGTTTAGCCGAGCTTAATGCCGGAAATGCCCTCTATGGAGCCAGCCACTAGCGCCCGAGCTTTATGCCGGACTGCTTCCGAGGTGGTGCACCACCCCGATTGTGGGCCGATTTTTTGTCAATATTTTTGATTGGTGCAATTTATTCTCTACCGAGATATATAGTCAGTAGCCCTCAAGGTGTGTATCGGTCTAAAACCCGAGATGCACCTGAAGGATGACATAAGACCGCTGATCCCAGTAGCCGCTGAGACTCAGGTTGATTTGCAAAATCGGCCTGAGGATCAAGTCCTAGCTCGACAGAATACTTCGGGACACAAAAAGCGGCGTGCTAAGTCCTCGAGACTCAGGTTGGGTGCGGCCGACCAACCTGAGGATCAAAATCTTGTCGGAAACTGTATTGCACTTAAAATTTTCTGCATTGAACAAGCAATGCAGTAGCCCCCGAGACACTGGTCGGGTGGCAACACCAGATTAGGGGATCGATGTGCCCCTTTAATATTTGTAAATAATAAGCCCGAAGCCCAGTAGCTCCCGAGCCTTAATGCGGGCACGGGTGGCCGAATTAAGGATCGTTATCCATAGTAAAATCACAAATTATGTGTAATGACTCTATGTATCCAAGTACTTTACATCCTTAATGCTCGGATCCGCATTATACAAAACTTTGTTGACCAACCATCGGCTTCCACCTCCTCGGCTAGTAGCCGAGGAGTGTTTGTCCTACTTTATAAAGCCTTTATGAGGGCAAAGATTTATGACAAACAAGGCAATCTGGCCATACGGTTTTATAAACAAAGGTACACAGAGAGATATGTTATATTACTGTTTAACATAAGAAATGTCTTCGAAAGAAAATAGTCCCGCTATCGGTTCCTATCTTTGGGTTGTCATGCTAAGCATGATCATGAAACGTCAGCTCCAATGTAAGAGCAAAATATCGAGGATTTAGTTTGGGAGGCCAGTTAATAGCCCCCAGTAGTGTTCGGCGACAGTCGAGGTCAAGTCGTAAACACTTCGGCCATTGTTATGAATGGCCCGTCATTTAACACAGTCATCGGATTGCTGAACAGTTTACCGGGATTTGTGACAGTCAGTTTTCGGCTTTCTCCACTAAGGTGCTTAACCATGTGAGCTGGAAGCACAATCGTAGTGGTTCTCCCTTTGCACGCCTAGCCGAACAAAGCGGAACGTAGGAAGCAAGTGCAGGAGCCGAGCAACCCAACTATTGACCGAAGACACAATTCGAAACCGATGCATATATAGCAATATCCAAGAATGTTTTTGCCGAATCTCTAAAGGTGTCCGGCATTGCACTGTGAGACTTGTGCTAGAAACACACAAATAGTTTTAAAAGTGCCAAAAAGCTTGGAAAGCCAAAAAACGCCAGTAAAAACATGATGTCCGAACAAGATCAAGTGTTCGGTGCCAATCTGAAAATTGGAAGAGAAAGAAAAGATTGTGCTTCTGTCGTGTTTTGACAACGACCAAGAAGAAAACACATTTACAACTCATATATAAATTTTAAGAGCCCCCAAGTGACTTGGGTAAGAATTTTATGTATAATGATTGTATGTACCGAAGTACTTATATCATATTTGTGTTCACCCGAACTTTAAACGTGTCTTAACCGACCACCGGCTTCTCCCTCTTCGGCCAAGGGCCGAAAAGTGTCATGTACTCCGCCTGTCGAGAGTATCGACGGTGTTTCCGATGATCAGGCAATCATGCCATAAGGCTATAACAGACAAAGCGCGCTCAGGGAACTTATGCTATATTACTAACAAAGTGTAAGAAGCATCTTCTAAGAAAATAGTACCCCCACTGATACCTTTCTTCGGTGCTCATTATTACTATGAGACTTGTGCAATAGATTTTTTGTACTCATGAGTTCCGTTGTGTGCCGACCATGATTGAAAACATTAAGAGCGCTAGCTTTCGGCTTCGCCCAGTCTGAGGTCAGAGCTCGGAGGACCCGGTCGTGAAAATCGTAGAGGTGATCCCTTTACTACCTAGCCGAACAATCAGGAACGTAGGGGTAAGCACAGGAGCCAGGCAACCCAGCTTGCAAATTGCTTAAGTCAATATGGTGCATATTGTGGCGTAATATACGAACAAGGAATGAAGCCGTACAAGTATAATCATATGCAAGAAGAAAAGCTCCATCAAGGGAGCCCCCCAATAAATGGGGTATTTGAATTTGTGTGTCACAAACAAAGTTTTGACAAGGAGATTTTTTACAAGCAACTTTTTTCCAAAAAAGTATAATGCTTGGTCGAACCGAACACAAGTTAAAAATTAAAACTTTGAGCATGAAAGCGACTTAGCTGGTTAATGTGTTTGGCATTGATGACGCGGTCCGAGCTTGATGCGGGACAAGGTTCCATCCCCCAAGCCGGTCCCGAGGTGGAGGAGCGGAGAGCTCGACACGCCAAAGTGGTGACATAGCACGGTCAATGCAGACCGGCAGAATGACGCCGAAGTCCCCGGATCATTTTCCTGTGCACAAAAAATAGTGCAAACCGGAGATAATAGTAATAATAATAATTAAAAAAATCATTGCATAATAAATAATTTATGCAAAGTGAGTAATAAAAGAAATATGGCCTGGCGCCGAAGTCGATGTCGATGCCGGGCATCGGCGTGATGCGGTAAAGGCGTGGCAAAGCCTGAATTCACAGGTCGGTCTGAGTTCCGAATGCGGCGTTCGCCGGACTATATACGGAAACTGACTGAACCACCATGCGACCTCGTTAATGCGGCCACCATTTGATAGACCTGCGTACATATGATGGACAAACCAGAGTAATAATTCATTGGGAAAATGAGCCCAAACAAGCAAAAAATACTAGGATTAATAGGACCTGGTTTATTTGTTGTAGCAATCCGAAGAAAGGTGATTCCCAAAATAGGGACTTGATCCGCACACCCATTGCCTGATGGGCGATAAAGCGACGGCATGGCGATGCTGGCAAAGGTTGGCTTGCCGAGGCAAAGCCCTCGGTCCAGCTAACGCGACGGAGCTGATCGGCTAGTGACGCCGAAGTCTCCGGAGTAGGTTGATGAAGAGATGTCGAAGCCTCGATGTCAGCCGATGAGTCGAGATAGGTCGGCGTGATGGACACCAGCTTGAAGAAGCAATAGTGCGGCCCTGCCGATGCAGACCGTGACGTGGTCGATGCCGGCTTGATGAAGTGACCGTGCGGCGATGCCGGTATGCCCGCTCCGTGTAATCTGTGGGGCGGCGATGTTGGTGATGATTTATCCTTCGCGATGCCAGACTCTTGTTCGGCTTGCCGAGATGACGATCCAAAGAAGTTGAGCTCGGCTCAACAAAGTGACACCGTGTCTAGCGCAGGTCGGCAGCCTTGGAGCAATATTGCCGGACTGGTTTGACACCAGCATGATGATGAAGATGACCTCAGGGGAGGCTTAAAAATTTATGGGCACGTGTTTAAAAACAACGCACAATACCCTAGAAGAGAATTTCTCTAAAAAGGTTGTCCAATATCACGTTCATAAAAAACATGAATTCGGGTCGGATCCGTATTCGCGCAGAAAACGGATCCGAAAATTGGTCCACTCATCGGAAGGTTCCCGGAGTTTGAACCGTCGGATCGAGCTAAAATTTGGAGAGGTGGTAGATATGGGAATTCCGCAGTAGATGAACGGTTGGATCTTCCAAAGGACCTCTGAGCTAAGATATGGAGACCACACCCTAAACTCGTTTAGATTCCCGTCCAGATTTGACAGGGCTCCGGTATATCGTAGATTGCCGGAGATTCCTCCATCGAAACTCGACGAAATTTTGCACGGTTGTTGTAGACTCAATTCCACACAATTCCACCAAAGGGATCGTCAAAGCAATGTTCTAAGAGGTGGTGGCAGTGAATACAAGTTTGCTGTTCGGAAAAACAGCACGGTCGCCCGAGGGCAATGTTGACGTTGAGCCCCCGAGCTCCATGGATGATTCCTCCATGATCTTGATAGAGACCGGAGTTGATGTTGATGAAGGCCCTCGTCCGAACATGACAATCGGAGATGGAGCACAGTCCTCGGTCGAGTCAAGGTGACCAGTCGAGCCGGCGACGAAGATGCCGGCATCGCAGTTGACCTGCAGACGAGCCATCGATCCTTTTGCCGATCACACAGTGGAACTCTCAATGAAAGCATCAATGTCGGTGTCAAAACCGGCGAATCTCGGGTAGGGAGTCCCGAACTGTGCGTCTAAGGCAGATGGTAACAGGAGGCAGGGGACACAATGTTTTACCCAGGTTCGGGCCCTCTTGATGGAGGTAAAACCCTACGTCTTGCTTGATTTATTATTGATGATATGAGTATTACAAGAGTTGATCTACCACGAGGTCGGAGAGGCAAAACCCTAGGAGCTAGTCTATGGTATGATTGTATGTTGTATATTATCTATCGACTAGCCTGGCCTCGATTTATATAATGCACCAGAGGCCTAGGATAACAAGAGTCCTAGCCGAATACGCCGGTGGGGAGGAGTCCTTGTCTTGATCACCAAGTCTTGTGGAATCTTCCATGTATGCGGCAGCTGTCCGAACTGGCCCATGAGTATACGGCCATGGGGGTCCTCGGCCCAATATAACAGATCGGGAGATGACGTGGTGAGTACCCCCTAGTCCAGGACACCGTCAGGCACCTCTAGACACACAAGTTGACCGCAAAGATCTCTCCCAGCCGTGTGCGGTGCCCCCTCCACCATAATCCACCTCGGTAATACTGTAGCAGTGTTTAGGCGAAGCCCTGCCGCGGTAGCTTCATCAACATCGTCACCACGCCGTCGTGCTGACGAAACTCTTCCCCGAGCTCCACTGGATCGTGAGTTCGCGGGACGTCACTGAGCTGAACGTTGCTGAACGTGGAGGTGCCATACGTTCGGTACTGAGGATCGGTCGATCATGAAGACGCACGACTACATCAACCGCGTTGTCATAACGCTTCCGCTTAACGGTCTACGAGGGTACATGGACGACACTCTCCCCTCTCCTTGCTATGCATCACCATGATCCTGCGTGTGCGTAGGAATTTTTTTGAAATTACTACGTTCCCAAACAGTGGCATCCGAGCCTGGTTTTATGCGTAGATGTTATATGCACGAGTAGAACACAAGTGAGTTGTGGGCGATACAAGTCATACTGCTTACCAGCATGTCATACTTTGGTTCGGCGGTATTGTTGGATGAAGCGGCCCGGACCGACATTACGCGTACGCTTACGCGAGACTGGTTCTACCGACGTGCTTTGCACACAGGTGGCTGGCGGGTGTCAGTTTCTCCAACTTTAGTTGAACCGAGTATGGCTACGCCCGGTCCTTGAGAAGGTTAAAACAACACCAACTTGACAAACAATCATTGTGGTTTTAATGCGTAGGTAAGAACGGTTCTTGCTCAGCCCGTAGCAGCCACGTAAAACTTGCAACAACAAAGTAGAGGACGTCTAACTTGTTTTTGCAGGGCATGTTTTGATGTGATATTGTCAAGACATGATGCTATATTTATTTTATGAGATGATCATGTTTTGTAACGGAGTTATCGGCAACTGGCAGGAGCCATATGGTTGTCGCTTTATTGTATGCAATGCAATCGCCCTGTAATTGCTTTACTTTATCACTAAGCAGTAGCAATAGTCGTAGAAGCAATAGTTGGCGAGACGACAACGATGCTACGATGGAGATCAAGGTGTCGCGCCGGTGACGATGGTGATCTTGATGGTGCTTCGGAGATGCAGATCACAAGCACAAGATGATGATGGCCAAATCATATCACTTATATTGATTGCATGTGATGTTTATCCTTTATGCATCTTAGTCTGCTTTGTTTGACGGTAGCATTATAAGATGATCTCTCACTAAATTTCAAGATAAAAGTGTTCTCCCTGAGTATGCACCGTTGCCAAAGTTCGTCGTGCCAAGACACCACGTAATGATCGGGTGTGATAAGCTCTACGTCCATCTACAACGGGTGCAAGCCAGTTTTGCACACGTAGAATACTCAGGTCAAACTTGACGAGCCTAGCATATGGAGATATGGCCTCGGAACACTGAGACCGAAAGGTCGAGCGTGAATCATATAGTAGATATGATCAACATAGTGATGTTCACCATTGAAAACTACTCCATTTCACGTGATGATCGGTTATGGTTTAGTTGATATGGATCACGTGATCACTTAGATGATTAGAGGGATGTCTATCTAAGTGGGAGTTCTTAAGTAATATGATTAATTGAACTTAAATTTATCATGAACTTAGTACCTGATAGTATTTTTCTTATCTATGTTGTTGTAGATAGATGGCCCGTGTTGTTGTTCCGTTGAATTCTAATGCGTTCCTTGAGAAAGCAAAGTTGAAAGATGATGGTAGCAATTACACGGACTGGGTCCGTAACTTGAGGATTATCCTCATTGCTACACAGAAGAATTACGTCCTGGAAGCACCGCTGGGTGCCAGGCCTGCTGCAGATGCTGCTGACAACGCTAAGAACGTTTGGTAGAGTAAAGCTGATGACTACTCGATAGTTCAGTGTGCCATGCTTTACGGCTTAGAACCGGGACTTCAACGACGTTTTGAACGTCATGGAGCATATGAGATGTTCCAGGAGTTGAAGTTAATATTTCAAGCAAATGTCCGGATTGAGAGATATGAAGTCTCCAATAAGTTCTATAGTTGCAAGATGGAGGAGAATAGTTCTGTCAGTGAGCATATACTCAAAATGTCTGGGTATCATAATCACTTGACTCAACTGGGAGTTAATGTTCATGTTGATAGTGTCATTGATAGAGTTCTTCAATCACTGCCACCAAGCTACAAAAGCTTCGTGATGAACTATAATATGCAAGGGATGAATAAGACTATTCCCGAGCTCTTCACGATGCTAAAGGCTGCAGAGGTAGAAATCAAGAAGGAGCATCAAGTGTAGATGGTCAATAAAACCACCAATTTCAAGAAAAAGGGCAAAGGGAAGAAGAAGGGGAACTTCAAGAAGAACGGCAAACAAGTTGTTTCTCAGAAGAAGAAACCCAAGTCTGGACCTAAGCCTGAGACTGAGTGCTTCTACTGCAAACAGACTGGTCACTGGAAGCGGAACTGCCCCAAGTATTTGGTGGATAAGAAGGATGGAAAAGTGAACAAAAGTATATGTGATATACATGTTATTGATGTGTACCTTACCAGAGCTCGCAGTAGCACCTGGGTATTTGATACTGGTTCTGTTGCTAATATTTGCAACTTGAAACAGGGACTACAGATTAAGCGAAGACTGGCTAAGGACGAGGTGACAATGCATGTGGGAAATGGTTCCAAAGTCGATGTGATCGCCGTAGGCACGCTACCTCTACATCTAACTTCGGGATTAGTTTTAGACCTAAATAATTGTTATTTGGTGCCAGTGTTAAGCATGAACATTATATCTATATCTTGTTTGATGCGAGACGGTTATTCATTTAAATCTGAGAATAATGGTTGTTCTATTTATATGAGTAATATCTTTTATGGTCATGCACCCTTAAAGAGTGGTCTATTCTTGTTGAATCTCGATAGTAGTGATACACATATTCATAATGTTGAAGCCAAAAGATGTAGAGTTGATAATGATAGTGCAACTTATATGTGGCACTGCCGTTTGGGTCATATTGGTATAAAGCGCATGAAGAAACTCCATACTGATGGACTTTTGGAATCACTTGGTACTTGTGAACCATGCCTTATGGGCAAGATGACTAAAATGCCGTTCTCCAGAACTATGGAGCGAGCAACAGATTTGTTGGAAATCATACATACTGATGTATGTGGTCCGATGAATATTGAGGCTCGCGGCGGGTATCGTTATTTTCTCACGTTCACAGATGATTTGAGTAAATATGGGTATATCTACTTAATGATACATAAGTCTGGAACATTTGAAAAGTTCAAAGAATTTCAGAGTGAAGTGGAAAATCATCGTAACAAGAAAATAAAGTTTCTACGATCTGATCGTGGAGGAGAATATTTGAGTTACGAGTTTGGCCTACATATGAAACAATGCAGAATAGTTTCGCAACTCACGCCACCCGGAACACCACCGCGTAATGGTGTGTCCGAATGTCGTAATCGTATACTAGATATGGTGCGATCTATGATGTCTCTTACTGATTTACCGCTATCATTTTGGGGTTATGCTTTAGAGACAGCTGCATTCACGTTAAATAGGGCACCATCAAAATCCGTTGAGACGACGCCTTATGAACTATGGTTTGGCAAGAAACCAAAGTTGTCATTTCTCAAAGTTTGGGGCTGCGATGCTTATGTGAAAAAACTTCAACCTGATAAGCTCGAACCCAAATCGGAGAAATGTGTCTTCATAGGATACCCAAAGGAAACTATTGGGTACACCTTCTATCACAGATCCGAAGGCAAAATATTCATTGCTAAGAATGAATCCTTTCTAGAGAAGGAGTTTCTCTCGAAAGAAGTGAGTGGGAGGAAAGTAGAACTTGATGAGGTAACTGTACCTGCTCCCTTATTGGAAAATAGTTCATCACAGAAACCGGTTCCTGTGACACCTACACCAATTAGTGAGGAAGCTAATGATGATGATCATGAAACTTCAGATCAAGTTACTACCGAACCTCGTAGGCCAACCAGAGCAAGATCCGCGCCAGAGTGGTACAGTAGTCCAGTTCTGGAGGTCATGTTACTTGACCATGACGAACCTACGAACTATGAAGAAGCGATGATGAGCCTAGATTCCGCAAAATGGCTTGAGGCCATGAAGTCTGAGAGGGGATCCATGTATGAGAACAAAGTGTGGACTTTGGTTGACTTGCCCGTTGATCGACAAGCCATCGAGAACAAATGGATCTCCAAGAAGAAGACAGACGCTGACGGTAATGTTACTATCTACAAAGCTCGACTTGTTGCAAAAGGTTTTCGACTAGTTCAAGGAGTTGACTACGATGAGACCTTCTCACCCACAGTGATGCTTAAGTCCGTCCGAATCATGTTAGCAATTGCCGCATTTTATGATTATGAAATTTGGCAAATGGATGTAAAGACTGCATTCCTAAATGGATTTCTGGAAGAAGAGTTGTATATGATGCAACCTGAAGGTTTTATCGATCCAAAGGGAGCTAACAAAGTGTGCAAGCTCCAGTGATCCATTTATGGACTGTTGCAAGCATCTCGGAGTTGGAATAAACATTTTGATAGTGTGATCAAAGCATATGGTTTTATACAGACTTTTGGAGAAGCCTGTATTTACAAGAAAGTGAGTGGGAGCTCTGTAGCATTTCTAATATTATATGTGGATGACATATTGTTGATTGGAAATGATATATAATTTCTGGACAGCATAAAAGGATACCTGAATAAAAGTTTTTCAATGAAAGACCTCGGTGAAGCTGCTTATATATTGGGCATCAAGATCTGTAGAGATAGATCAAGATGCTTAATTGGACTTTCACAAAGCACATACCTTGATAAAGTTTTGAAGAATTTCAAAATGGATCAAGCTAAGAAAGGGTTCTTGCCTGTGTTACAAGGTGTGAAATTGAGTAAGACTCAATGCCCGACCACTGCAGAAGATAGAGAGAAAATGAAAAGTGTTCCCTATGCTTCAGCCATAGGATCTATCATGTATGTAATGCTGTGTACCAGACCTGATGTGTGCCTTGTTATTAGCTTAGCAGATAGGTACCAAAGTAATCCAGGAGTGGATCACTGGACATCGGTCAAGAACATCCTGAAGTACCTGAAAAGTACCAAGGATATGTTTCTCGTTTATGGAGGTGACAAAGAGCTCATCGTAAATGGTTACGTTGATGCAAGCTTTGACACTGATCCAGACGATTCTAAATTGCAAACCGGATACGTGTTTATATTAAACGGTGGAGCTGTCAGTTGAAGCAGTTCAAAATAGAGCGTCATGGCAGGATCTACATGTGAAGCGGAGTACATTGCTACTTCGGAAGCAGCGAATGAAGGAGTCTGGATGAAGGAGTTCATATCCGATCTAGGTGTCATACCTAGTGCATCGGGTCCAATGAAAATCTTTTGTGACAATACTAGTGCAATTGCTTTGGCAAAGGAATCCAGATTTCACAAGAGAACCAAGCACATCAAGAGATGCTTCAACTCCATTCGGGATCAAGTCCAAGTGGGAGACATAGAGATTTGCAAGATACATACGAATCTGAATGTTGCAGACCCGTTGACTAAGCCTCTTCCACGAGCAAAACATGATCAGCACCAAGGCTCCATGGGTGTTAAAATCATTACTGTGTAATCTAGATTATTGACTCTAGTGCAAGTGGGAGACTGAAGAAAATATGCCCTAGAGGCAATAATAAAGTTATTATTTATTTCCTTACTTCATGATAAATGTTTATTATTCATGCTAGAATTGTATTAACCGGAAACATAATACATGTGTGAATACATAGACAAACATAGTGTCACCAGTATGCCTCTACTTGACTAGCTCATTGATCAAAGATGGTTAAGTTTCCTAACCATAGACATGAGTTGTTATTTTATCAATGGGATCACATCATTAGGAGAATGATGTGATTGACTTGACCCATTCCGTTAGCTTAGCACTTGATCGTTTGTTTACTGCTATTGCTTTCTTCATGACTTATACATGTTCTTATGACTATGAGATTATGAAACTCCCGAATACCGGAGGAACACTTTGTGTGCTACAAAATGTCACAACGTAACTGGGTGATTATAAAGGTGCTCTACAGGTGTCTCTGATGGTACTTGTTGAGTTGGCATAAATCAAGATTAGGATTTGTCACTCCGATTGTCGGAGTGGTATCTCTGGGCCCTCTCGGTAATACACATCACTATAAGCCTTGCAAGCATGATAACTAATGAGTTAGTTACGGGGTGATGTACTATGGAATGAGTAAAGAGACTTTCCGTTAATGAGATTGAACTAGGTATTAGATACCGACGATCGAATCTCGGGCAAGTAACATACCGATGACATAGAGAACAACGTATAGTGTTGTGCGGTTTGACCGATAAAGATCTTCGTAGAATATGTAGGAACCAATATGAGCATCCAGGTTCCGCTATTGGTTATTGATCGGAGACATGTCTCGGTCATTTCTACATAGTTCTCGAACTCGTAGGGTCCGCGCGCTTAAAGTTCGATGACGGTTATATTATGAGTTTATGTGTTTTGATGTACCGAAGGATGTTCGGAGTCCCATATGTGATCACGGACATGACGAGGAGTCTCAAAATGGTCGAGACATAAAGATTGATATATTGGAAGCCTATATTTGGATATCGGAAGTGTTCCGGGTGAAATCGGGATTTTACCGGAGTACCGGGGGTTACCGGAACCCCCTCGGGGGTTTAATGGGCCAAGATGGGCCTTAGTGGAGAAGAGGAGGGGCGGCCAGGGCAGGCCGCGCCCCCCTCTCCCTCTAGTCCGAATTGGACAAGGAGGGGGGGGTGGGCGGCGCCCCCTTTCCTTCCTCTATCCCTCCTCCTTCCCCCTTCTCCTACTCCAACTAGGAAAGGAGGGAGTCCTACTCCCGGTGGAAGTAGGACTCCTCCCTGGTGCGCCTCCTCTTGGTCGGCCGCCTCTCCCCCTTTCTCCTTTATATCCGGGGGCAGGGGGCACCTCTAGACACACAAGTTGATCGTAAAGATCTCTCCAAGCCATGTGCGGTGCCCCCTCCACCATAATCCACCTCGGTAATACTGTAGAGGTGTTTAGGTGAAGCCCTGCTGCGGTAGCTTCATCAACATCGTCACCACGCCGTCGTTTTGACAAAACTCTTCCCCGAGATCTACTAGATCGTGAGTTCGTGGGATGTCACCGAGCTGAACGTGTGCTGAAGGCGGAGGTGTCGTACGTTCGGTACTGAGGATCGGTCGATCGTGAAGACATACGACTACATCAACCGCGTTGTCATAACGCTTCCGCTTAACGGTCTATGAGGGTACATGGACGACACTCTCCCCTCTCATTGCTATGCATCTACATGATCCTACGTGTGCGTAGGATTTTTTTCTTCAAATTACTACGTTCCCCAACAAATTAAACCAATCATAGCAATTCATCAACCACCGATAGGACAACGAAAATCTACTTAGACATCATAGGATGGCAACACATCATTGGATAATAATATGAAGCATAAAGCACCATGTTCTAGTAGAGGGTACAATGGGTTGCGGGAGAGTGGACCGCTGTAGATAGAGGGGGAAGGTGATGGAGATGTTGGTGAAGATGGCAGAGGTGTTGGTGTAGATTGCGGTGATGATGATGGCCCCCGGCGGTGTTCCGGCGCCACCGGAAGCGAGGGGGAGAGAGACCCCCTCCTTCTTCTTCTTCCTTGACCTTCTCCCTAGATGGGAGAAGGGTTTCCCCTCTGGTCCATGGCCTCCATGGCATGGGAGGGGCGAGAGCCCCTCCGAGATTGGATCTGTCTCCCTGTCTCTCTCTGTTTCTGCGTTCTCAGATTCTGCCCTTTCGCCGTTTCTTATATTCCCGGTGAGCTGTAACTCCGATTGGGCTGAAATTTTAACACGATCTCTATCCGGATATTAGCTTTCTTGCGGCGAAAGAAGGGCATCAACCGCCTTACGGGGTGGCCACAAGGGTCCAGGGCGCGGCTGACCCCCTGGGGCGCGTCCCCTGCCTCATGGCCCCCTCAGGCATCGTCTCGCGTTGATTTTTCTTCCCAAAAATCACATATATTCCAAAAAAATCTCCGTCAGTTTTTATCCCATTTGGACTCCGTTTGATATGGATTTACTGCGAAACAAAAAACATGCAACAAACAGGAGCTGGTACTGGGCACTGGATCAATATGTTAGTCCCCAAAAATAGTATAAAAAGTTGCCAAAAGTATATGAAAGTTGTATAATATTGGCATGGAACAATAAAAAATATAGATACGACAGAAACGTATCATCATCCCCAAGCTTAATTCCCGCTCATCCTCGAGTAGGTAAATGATAAAAAAGATAATTTTTGATGTGGAATGCTACCTAGCATAATCTTGATCATATATCTAATCATGGCATGAATATTAAGACATGAGTGATTCAAAGCAATAGTCTATCATTTGACATTAAGATAATAATACTTCAAGCATATTAACCAAGCAATTATGTCTTATCAAAATAACATAGCCAAAGAAAGCTCATCCCTACAAAATCATATAGTCTGGCTATGCTCCATCTTCACCAGACAAAGAATTCGAATCATGCACAACCCCGATGACAAGACGAGCAATTGGTTCATACTTTTTAACGCGCTTCAGCCTTTTCAACCCTCACGCAATATGTGAGCACAAGCCATGGACATAGCACTATGGGTGGAATAGGATATGATGATGGAGGTTTGTGTGAAGAAGACAAAAAGGAGAAAGTCTCACATCGACACGGCTAATCAACGGGCTATGGAGATGCCCATCAATTGACGTCAATGTGAGGAGTAGGGATTGCCATGCAACGGATGCACTAAGAGCTATAAGTGTATGAAAGCTCAAACTGGAAACTAAGTGGGTGTGCATCCAACTTGCTTGCTCGTGATGACCTCGGGCATTTGAGGAAGCCCATCATAGGAATATACAAGCCAAGTTCTATAATGAAAATTCCCACTAGCATATGAAAGTGATAACTCAAGAGACTCTCTATATGAAGAACATGGTGCTACTTTGAAGCACAAGTGTGGTAAAAGGATAGTAACATTGCCCCTTCTCTCTTTTTCTCTCATTTTTTCTTTTTTCTTTTTTTGGGCCTCCCTTTTTTGGCCTTTCTCTTTTTTTCTTTTTTTCTTTTTTTTCGTCCGGAGTCTCATCCCGAATTGTGGGGGAATCATAGTCTCCATCATCCTTTCCTCACCGGTACAATGCTCTAATAATGATGATCATCACACTTTTATTTACTTATAACTCAATATTACAACTCGATACTAGAACAAAGATATGACTCTATATGAATGCCTCCGGCGATGTACCGGGATGTGCAATGATCTAGCGTAGCAATGACATCAAAAAATAGACAAGCCATGAAAACATAATGCTAGCTATCTTACGATCATGCAAAGCAATATGACAATAAATGCTCAAGTCATGTATATGATGATGATGGAAGTTGCATGGCAATATATCTCGGAATGGCTATGGAAATGCCATGATAGGTAGGTATGGTGGCTGTCTTGAGGAAGATAAGGAGGCTTATGTGTGATAGAGTGTATTGTATCATGGGGTTTGGATGCACCAGCGAATTTTGCACCAACTCTCAAGGTGAGAAAGGGCAATGCAAGGTACCGAAGAGGCTAGAAATGATGGAAGGGTGAGAGTGCGTAGAATCCATGGACTCACATTAGTCATAAAGAACTCATATACTTATTGCAAAAGTTTATTAGCCCTCGAAGCAAAGTACTACTACGCATGCCCCTAGGGGGATAGATTGGTAGGAAAAGACCATCGCTCGTCCCCGACTGCCACTCATAAGGAAGACAATCAATAAATACCTCATGCTCCAACTTCGTTACATAACGGTTCACCATACGTGCATGCTATGGGACTTGCAAACCTCAACACAAGTATCTCTCAATTTCACAACTACCCACTAGCATGACTCTAATATCACCATCTTTATATCGCAAAACTATTGCAAGGAATCAAACATATCATATTCAGTGATCTACAAGTTTTATGTAGGATTTTATGACTAACCATGTGAATGACCAATTCCCGTCAACTCTCTAAATAGATATAAGTGAAGCAATAGAGTTTAATTATTTCTACAAAAGATATTCCCATGCTCTAACAAATATAATTGAAGCAAAATAGCAATTCTACAAATGGTGGTTTTCTATGTGAAGAGAAACAGGCAATCCAAACTTCAAATGATATAAGCGAAGCACATGAAGCATTCTATAAAGGCATAATCAAAAGATATAAGTGAAGTGCAAAGAGAATTCTATAAATCAACAAAGGAATATATCATACCAGCATGGTGCATAAAAGAAAAGTGAAAACTAAATGCAAAAGACGCTCCAAGATTGCACATATCGCATGAACGAAACGAATCCGAAAACATACCGATACTTGTTGAAGAAAGATGGGATGCCTTCCGGGGCATCCCCAAGCTTAGACGCTTGAGTCTCCTTGAATATTTACTTGGGGTGCCTCGGGAATCCCCAAGATTGATCTCTTGCCTCTCTTCCTTCTTCTCACATCGAGATCTCCTCGATCTTCGAACACTTCATGCACACAAAACTCAACAGAAAGCTCGGTAAGATTCATTAGTATAATAAAGCAAATCACTACTCTAAGTACTGTTGCAAACCAATTCATATTTTGTTTTTGCATTTTAGCTACTGCAATATAACTTTTCCATGGCTTAATCCACTGATATAAATCGATAGTTTCATCAAAACAAGCAAACTATGCATCAAAAACAGAATCTGTCTAAAACAGAACAGTCTGTAATAATATGAACATTCACCATACCTATGGTACTCCAAAAATTCTACCAAAATTAGGATAAATAAATAATTTCTATGTAAAGACAGTGCAAAAGTTTTGAGAACCGTTTGACGTTCGAGTAAAAAATGTAAAATCGTGCACTACAGCCAAAGTTTCTGTCCTGCACCGTACAGACCAACATGTAATCTAAAACATCCTAAAGGCAAACCTTGGCACATTATTTTTATAATACAATGGAATTGTACAAGGGGATAATTATTTTTGTTGAAAAGTTTCTGTAATCAAGATTCACAAAGTTTCCGTGAGCATGAACAAAGTCCAAGGAGCTCCCCCACTTCAACCATGCTTGTCTCCCTCACTTTCACTTTCCTTTTTGAAAAAGTTTTGGGTTCCCCTCTTTATTTTTTTTGTTTTTAAACTTTATAAAAGCACACAACAGAAATAAATGACTCTCTAAAACTTCCAGGTTGTCTCCCTAGCTGCGCTTTCTTTTAAGCCATCAAGCTAGGCATAAGGTGCTCAAGTAATGAATCCACCCGAATCCCAAGGTATATCAAAGCCAATTTTAATTAACAATGATTTGTGATTTAGTAGTGAGCACAAAGTAACATATATCATGTAATGATGAATTCTAACTCTCTTGCTATGCATCGGCATGCCATAAAATAACAATTCATGCACACAAAGTAAAGGCCAATGCATAGTATAAACCGTTTCTTGCAATTTTTTCATGTTGGAAACATAAAGAGGCGGAGATGTAGTTCTCCTCTCATAATAATTGCAAGTAGGAGCAGAAAGCACATGCATACTATATCTATCAAAATCATCATGTGTAATAGTAAAACGCAACCCATCAATATAATCCTTAATAAGGGTAAACTTCTCCGATATAGTGTAGTTGGGATAATTCAAAAAGATAATAGGACTATCATGCGTGGGTGCAATAGCAACAATTTCATGTTTAACATAAGGAACTATAGCAAGTTCATCTCCATAAGCATAATTCATATTGGCATCTTGGCCACAAGCATAGCAAACATCATCAAAAAGGGATATTTCAAGAGAATCAACGGGATCATAACAGTCATCATAGCAATCATCCTTCGGTAAGCACGAAGGGAAATTAAACAATGTATGAGTTGAAGAGTTACTCTCATTAGAAGGTGGGCATGGGTGATCAATCTGCTCTTCCTCCTTTTGTTCTTCGCTCTTCTCCTCATCTTTTTCATCCAATGAGCTCACAATGTCATTAATTTCTTCTTCCATAAACTCCTGCAAAATATTAGTCTCTTCTTGGACATCGGAGACTTTCTCAATAAAGCATCAATATCGGCATTGTATTCATAATTCTCATAGCAATATTTAAGGATAGCTAAATTTTCAGGTCTATAAACTGAATCATCAAAATTTTCACACTCTTTAAACAAAGATTCAATTTCATAAGCACCCATAAAAGCAACAAATTCTTCTATTTGTTCCACGTCATAGTAATCATATATAACATTAGCATAAGAAGCCAAGGTTTTATCATCATTAAATTTGCACGAAAAGGGAAGGTGTGGAGCCTTCATCCTAGAGCAACAAGTGTAGTCATATCTCAAGCATAGTTCCTGAGCATACCAATGCAACATATGAATTTGATCCCATAATAGTTTCCCTTTTGAGTCAAGCGATAATCCCTAAAGTATTCATGTTGACCCAACGTATCTCCCATAACATAACTGAATGGGGTTTTCTCAGGATTATTAAAGGAAGTACATAATCTCTTTCACATAACCAGCATCGAGGGTTTTAGGAGGTTCCTCATCTCCATGAGTAGCAGGTACACCTAATATTTTTGGTATTCCGTGTTCCATATCCATAACTAAAGATAGAAAACAACTTAGAACAACAAATAAAAATTACTTAGTGATAAAGCAAACAAGCACACACGAGAATATTCACCCCACACTATTGCTCCCCGGCAACGGCGCCAGAAAAAGGTCTTGATAACCCACAAGTACAGGGGATCAATTGTAGCCTCTTTCGATAAGTAAGAGTGTCGAACCCAACGAGGAGCTAAAGGTAGAACAAATATTCCCTCAAGTTCTATCGACCACCGATACAACTCTACGCACGCTTAACGTTTGCTTTACCTAGAACAAGTATGGAACTAGAAGTACTTTGTAGGTGTTTTTGGATAGGTTTGCAAGATAATAAAGATCGTGTAAATAAAAAGTAGGGTCTGTTTAGATAAAGAAACAATAAATTTAGTATAGCGAGTGTGGAAAAGTGGTGGTAGGAGTTGCGAAATTGTCCCTAAGCAATTGACTACTTTACTAGATTGATGGCAAGTTTTATGTGGGAGAGGCCACTGCTAGCATGTCATCCCTGACTTGGAATTCTATGCACTTATGATTGGAACTATTAGCAAGCATTCGCAACTACTAACGTTCATTAAGGTAAAACCCAACCATAGCATTGGTCCCCCTTCAATCCCGTATGCATCAATTTCTATGCTAGGTTGAAGCTTCTGTCACTCTTGCCCTCCAATACATAGTCCTATCAACATACAACTAACCCTATGGTGTGATCCACGCGCGCGCTCATATGATGGGCACCAAAGGATAGCAACATAACCACAAGCAAATTAAACCAATCATAGCAATTCATCAACCACCGATAGGACAACGAAAATCTACTTAGACATCATAGGATGGCAACACATCATTGGATAATAATACGAAGCATAAAGCACCATGTTCAAGTAGAGGGTACAACGGGTTGTGGGAGAGTGGACCGCTGTATATAGAGGGGGGAAGGTGATGGAGATGTTGGTGAAGATGGCGGAGGTGTTGGTGTAGATTACGGTGATGATGATGGCCCCCGGCGGCGTTCCGGCGCCACCGGAAGCGAGGGGGAGAGAGCCCCCCTCCTTCTTCTTCTTCCTTGACCTTCTCCCTAGATGGGAGAAGGGTTTCTCCTCTGGTCCATGGCCTCCATGGCATGGGAGGGGCGAGAGCCCCTCCGAGATTGGATCTGCCTCTCTGTCTCTCTCTGTTTCTGCGTTCTCAGATTCCGCCCTTTCACCGTTTCTTATATTCTCGAAGATCCGTAACTCCGACTGTGCTGAAATTTTAACATGATCTCTATACGGATATTAGCTTTCTTTCGGTGAAAGAAGGGCATCAACCGCCTTACGGGGTGGTCACGAGGGTCCAGGGTGTGCCCCCTGCCTCATGGCCCCCTTGGGCATCGCCTCGCGTTGATTTTTCTTCCCAAAAATCACATATATTCCAAAAAAATCTCCGTCAGTTTTTGTCCAGTTTGGACTCCGTTTGATATGGATTTACTGCGAAACAAAAAACATGCAACAAACAGGAACTGGCACTGGGCACTGGATCAATATGTTAGTCCCCAAAAATAGTATAAAACGTTGCCAAAAGTATATGAAAGTTGTATAATATTGGCATGGAACAATCAAAAATTATAGATACGACAGAGACGTATCACACACCCACTTAGTTTTCAGTTTGAGCTTTCATACACTTATAGCTCTTAGTGCATCCGTTGCATGGCAATCCCTACTCCTCACATTGACATCAATTGATGGGCATCTCCATGGCCCGTTTATTAGCCGCGTCGATGTGAGACTTTCTCCCTTTTTTGTCTTCTCCACACATCCTCCATCATCATATTCTATTCCACCTATAGTGCTATATCCATGGCTCACGCTTATGTATTGCGTGAAAGTTGAAAAGGTTTGAGAACATCAAAAGTATGAAACAATTGCTTGGCTTGTCATCGGGGTTGTGCATGATTTGAATATTTTGTGTGGTGAAGATGGAGCATAGCCAGACTATATGATTTTGTAGGGATAACTTTCTTTGGCCATGTTATTTTGAAAAGACATGATTGCTTTATTAGTATGCTTGAAGTATTATTATCTTAATGTCAAATGATAGATTATTGCTTTGAATCACTCATGTCTTAATATTCATGCCATGATTAGATTACATGATCAAGATTATGCTAGGTAGCATTCCACATCAAAAATTATCTTTTTTACCATTTACCTACTCGAGGACGAGCAAGAATTAAGCTTGGGGATGCTGATACGTCTCCGTTGTATCTATAATTTTTGATTGTTCCATGCCAATATTATACAACTTCCATATACTTTTGGCAACTTTTTATACTACTTTTGGGACTAACATATTGATCCAGTGCCAGTTCATGTTTGTTGCATGTTTTTTGTTTCGTAGAAAATCCATATCAAACGGAGTCCAAACGGGAGAAAAATTGACAGAGATTTTTTTGGAATATATGTGAATTTTGGGAAGTGAAATCAACGCGAGACGATGCTCGAGGGGCCCATGAGGCAGGGGGGCGCGCCCATGACCCTCGTGGACACCCCATAAGGCGGTTGTTGCCCTTATTTCGCAAAGCTAATATCCGGATAAAAATCGTGTTCAAATTTCAATCCAATCGGTGTTACGGATCTCCGGGAATATAAGAAACGGTGAAAGGCCAGATCTAGGAAGGCAGAAACAGAGAGAGACAGAGAGACAGATCCAATCTCGGAGGGGCTCTCGCCCCTGCCATGCCATGGAGGCCATGGACCAGAGGGGAAAACCTTCTCCCATCTAGGGAGAAGGTCAAGGAAGAAGATGAAGAAGGGGGGCCCTCTCCCCCTCTCTTCCGGTGGTGCCGGAACGCCGACGGGGCCATCATCGTTACTGCAATCTACACCAACACCTCCATCATCTTCACCAACATCTCCATCACCTTCCCCCATCTATCTAAAGCGGTCCACTCTCCCGCAACCCGCTATACCCTCTACTTGAACATGGTGCTTTATGCTTCATATTATTATCCCATGATGTGTTGCCATCCTATGATGTCAGAGTATATTTTCATTGTCCTATCGGTAATTGGGGAATTGCTATGATTGATTTAATTTGCTTGTAGTTATGTTGTTGTCCTTTGGTCCCCATCATATGAGCGCAAGCGTGGATCACACCATAGGGTTAGTGGTATGTTGATAGGACTATGTATTGGAGGGCAAGAGTGACAGAAGCTTCAACCTGGCATAGAAATTGATGCATACGGGATTGAAGGGGACCAATATATCTTAATGCTATGGTTGGGTTTTACCTTAATGAACATTAGTAGTTGCGGATGCTTGCTAATAGTTCCAATCATAAGTGCATATAATTCCAAGGCAGGGATTACATGCTAGCAGTGGCCTCTCCCACATAAAACTTGCTATCGGTCTAGTAAAGTAGTCAATTGCTTAGGGACAATTTCACAACTCCTATCACCACTTTTCCACACTCGCTATACTAACTTTATTTCTTCTTTATTTAAACATCCCCTACTTTTTATTTACGCACACTTTATTAGCTTGCAAACCTATCCAACAACTCCTACAAAGTACTTCTAGTTTCATACTTGTTCTAGATAAAGCAAGCATCAAGCATGCGTAGAGTTGTATCGATGGTCTATAGAACTTGAGGGAATATTTGTTCTACCTTTAGCTCCTTGTTGGGTTCGACACTCTTACTTATCTAAAGAGGCTACAATTGATGCCCTATACTTGTGGGTTATCAAGCGTCTAACTAAAGAGCTGAAAACTCTTAAGTTAGCTCATGAAACTACCTTGGAAGATTATAGAGAACTTTTAAAGACTCATGAGAAGTTACGCTTTGAAAAGCTCAACCTTGAGCAAGAGCATGGGTTCTTAAAAGTAATCAATGATGACCTTCACAAGAAAAGTTCTTCTTACATTGCCAAGCGTTTACTCTTGTCTACTTGCATGCCCCAAGTTAAATCTAGCAACAAGAGTAAGAAAGATTCTTCTTCTAGTAGTAACAATAATCATGTTAAATCCAATGTTGTTGCTTCTAGTAGTTCTCTTGATTCCACTAATGATTCTCTTAGCCAAGTTACACTTGAGCAAGAAAATAGCTTATTGAGGGGAATTATAGAGAGAGGTGTTTACAAGAGCCTTGCCGGAAGTAAGCAATTTGAGAAAATTGTACGCAAGTAAGGAAGGCACCGGAAGAATCAAGGTGTTGGTTTTGAACGAAAGTTCAATGCCAATGGAGTTGAGTGGGAAGAAGATCAATACCCCAAAACGAAGTTTGTTCCTCAATAAGAGAAGTATGATCCTACTTCTTTCCAAGGTACACAAGCTCAAGATGATCTTCCACCACAAGACCACAAGCAAAAAAGCAAGGACAAGCTTCAAGAGGAGAGGGCGACTCCGCCAACATACTTCACTCATATCATTTTGGCAAGGACAAGTGCAAACAACTTCCACATCTTGCACTAGTTCAAGGAGTCACAAACCCTCTTGTTGGTAAGACAAGGGACAAGGTAACCTATTGCATTCATGGACATCATCTTGTGTGAACATCACTCTATGTCTATGGATATCCTTGTTTGTTCCTTGTGGGACTAACCCGTGTAGGTATTGAAAGTGCAACTCACTCCAATGGATTGCTCCAAATGATCTACATCAACATTGAGCATCCACATCTTCAACACCTACATGAAGTCATCATCGACAAAACCCAAGGTTAGTTCATCCCTCTTAGGGGGATATCACATCTAGGGAGAGCTTTACTCTAATCATTTGAGCTGAAGCAACTCTAAAGGTGTGAACACAACAATGCTTTATGTAAAAGTGGCAATCCCACTTGTGCTTAAACGATGAGTATGACCTATGATCAAATGTTCTCATTTGACTCCTAAGTCAATATACTCATATATAGATGACCTAGTCATCGCCAATTGCTTGATAGATGCTAGAGTGTTTGTGCATGCTTTGCCACATATTTCATTTGCCATTTTATTGAGCATGTTGATTGCAAATTTACTCATTAGAGGACATCCATTTGTTGCTTTGATTGTTTGGCTTTTCTCTTTTGCCAAATGGATGGACAAGAATGCCTAAGAACTTTCTCTAGCTATCTATGCTTTTCTCGTCTCAAACTCTATTCATGCTACATCACAAAGGTTGATCAAGTCAGATTCGAACCACTCTGTGTGAGGAGCACTTGGAGTCCCCGGTTCGTCATAGACTTAAACTTCCAAAACCTCTCTCTGCATTTCGGTCTGACCGATCCATCCACTTCAGTCACACCGAGTTCACTGAGTTGATCTAGGTTTTCAATCTCGGTGCAACCGATTTGAACTTTTCGGTCACATCGAGTTGCAGTAACCGCTTGCGATTTTGCATCTCGGTGCCACCAAGTTGTTCGACTCGGTCACACCGACAGGGTCAGGGTATATATACCCATGGGTGAGATTTTGGAAATTTCTTCAAAACACTCCGTCCCGCGCGTATCTTGCTCTGCCGCCTCGGGCTCTGGATCGTCTCCTCGTCGCCAGCGACCTCCCACCGCTGGTTTCCATCGCCGTCAACGAGATTCTGCCCCGCCGTTGTCGCTGTAGCGAACTCTGACTGAACTAAGGTATGAGTTCGATCTTGTGTGCTAATTCCTTAGTCCAATTCCTAGCACATTGCTTTGCCATGATCATTACCACGTATGAAATCAATCTATCCAGAGAAAACTTCCTTTAGGTTAGGTCTCCGTCGAACTCATCTCGTACCGACCAAGTTGTAGAAATCGGTCCCACCAATTTGGCTTAGGCCATTGCACATGCGCTTTTCGGTTTGACCGAAAATTGCAAATCGGTGCGACCGAATTCGACTCTCTGTGAAACCCTAGAAATCTCGGAGCCACCGAACTGTGACTCGGTCTGACCTAGTTCACTAGTTTAGACTCCAACAGTTGCTTCGGTATCACCGAGTTTAACAGGTAGCTCGGAAATGATTTCTGTGGAGAACTAAAACTACATTTTTGAATCATTTTTTTTGCAAAAACTCTACACTTTGTGATGCTCATCTATTCTACCTCATCTATATCTGTTCACAGGGTTTGCTGTCAGTTTGCTTGCCAGAATGTCTGACCAGAGTGATAGTCAAAACAAGTCAGAAGAGCAAGTGCAAATGAGTGAGGGCACTAGTACCTCAAGCAGCTATGATGAGGGCAGCAGGAGAACACCTAGTAATTTGCCTAAGGCAGCCACCAGATCAAGGAAGAAGAAAAACTCGGATTCTGAGGATGAGGACTATGTGGCTACAAAGGAGGAAGTTAGCTCCAAAAAGGAAGTGCTAAAGAAATAATATGGTACTGCTGCAACAACAAAGCCTGGACTGCATAAAAAACCCTGCCAAGAGGGTGCCAACCTTAAAGGCCAGGGCCTCAACTGCTGAATCTTCTAAGCCAACTAAAGAGGTTGCTGGAGAGGGTAATAAAAGGAAGGATAGGGTCAAGAAGACCACTGCCAGAGTCATTGGTAGATCCTCTATAATGAGAGATCTAGAAGAAGATGAAGATGAAGAGGATGCTGCACCAGCACGTACACCCAAGTCCCAGAAGCTTATGGGGGATGCCATTAAGTCAGGGGCAGCCACTTCAAAGCCCAAGACTGCCCCCAAGGCTGCCTCTCAAGCTCAGAAGCCTTCTAAGCCCAAGAGAAGCACCAGGAACATCCCAGCTGAAGAGAAGAACAAGGCCCCAGTGCCTGAAGTTAAAGAAGAAGATGTAGAAGCCCAAGTGCTGAGGAGACTGAAACCAAAGATTCCAGAACACAATGACACTCATCCAGTGGCTGAGCATATGAACATCAGGAAGGATGCATGACTGAGACTTTGGAGACAATCTGATCCATATGCTGTGAGGAGGAAGACTGCAGTGGACTATAGGTTCCACACCAAAGAACAACAAGAGTTCTATGAGACTATTTTGCTTGACAAGAAGCCTATAGTCTGTGATATGAAATGGGTTGATTGGGAGTTCATTGATGAGAATGAAGACTATTTTCCAGGAGTACATGAAAGCTTCAAAGCTTGTGGAGTTGATGAGTTTGTGGGATAGAATCTTACCAAATGGAATGATGAGCTCATTATGCAGTTCTATTCTGCAGCTCATTTCTATCCAGATGGTAGAATTGTTTGGATGTCTGAGGGTACAAGGTACCAGTCAACTGTTGATGAGTGCGCCAAATTGATCAATGCCCCAGAAGAGCATGAGGATGATTTGGATGTGTATGCCAAGAAGAAGAAAGACCACAACTCTATGGCAAACATGTACAAGGAGATTCCAGACAAAGCTTTGGAGACTCACAAGCTTGGATCTGTGCATTATTTGTTGTTTGGTCTACCTACAATCAACACAATCTTGAGGCATACCCTGCTACTCAAATTTGGAGATTAGAAGATGATCAGAGGCCATTCAATCAACCTACTGCAGATATTTGATGTTCCTAAAAAATTCAAGGTCATGAGTCTAGACAATCAAGAGGACTGCTGCAGATTAGAAAAGATCTTGTGGGTATGCTCCACACATTCAGGTGCTCATCAACTCCAACATGGGCACAAGCACTTACTTGTTGGACAAGGAGCCTTTACATTTGCACCCAGAATTTGAGTATAACATAGTTGTGATGAATGAGGATGATCCTTCATTAGTGCAAGCACAAGAGAAGAGAGCAAAGGCAAAGGCAGAAAAGGCTGCAAGGATGCCAAGTGTTGAGGAGGCATCTCAAGTGTTCTTAAAGAGCAAACAAGATTAGCTAGCTTATCTGATTCAGGCAACTTTGAGGATTGAGAAGGGCTTGGCCACCCTGACTCGGAATCAGGAGAGCTTGGAGAGGATCATTGAGACCAAGTTTTATGATCTTGATCTGAAAGTGACTGAGATATAGACTGCAGTCGAGCAGCTCTAGGAGGAAGCAGAGGAGAAGAAAGGGAAGGCAACTATGGATGCTTTTCAGCGAGTGCCAAGAGGTCAGAGGTCAGCTGCAGTGCCAGTGCCAGATACAAGAGCTACTTCATCTGCACCAGCAGCCATAGCTTCAGTGCCACCTCTAGGAACTACTCCACTAGCTCCAACAACATGTACTGATGCCTTCATCCTTGGAGTTCTCTCTACACCTCCTCTCGAAGACTAAGCCTGAGAGACGCATAACACTATGCATTTTCAAACCTTTTTGGTAACTTGTTGCCAAAGGGGGAGAAATGTATAGATCATAGGCTTCGAGAGAGAGTGTTTTTTCTTCTTTGTCTCTCTTGCTATTTGGTTGAACTTTTGTGTGTGCTCATTTGATACTTTTTATGTCTGTGTGTGAGATACTTATATGTTCATGTGTTTGGTCATATCATACTTTAATGTTTGCTTGGATGATATTATCTTTTATATCCCTATATGATCATTCACTTTGCTTGGTGATGAGTGCATGTTCTAATTCCTATCATTTTGAGCGCTCCACCAAGATGTATGTGACATGGAAGAGTAACCCATGATCCTAATTGATTGTGCATTTGCATTCAAAAGCAAATTTTAAATAATGCACACATTTAGGGGGAGCTCTTTCTTATCACATACTTCTCAAAGCAACTATGTATTTAAATCTTATTATCATTTCTCAAAGCTTTGATCTATATGTTGTCATCAATTACCAAAAAGGGGGAGATTGAAAGTGCAACTATCCTTGGGCAGTTTTCGTAATTACTAACAACATATAGCTCATTGAACTAATACTATTTCAAGATGATCATTTCAGAAAGTTTAATGATTGGCATGGCATGGATTAGGAATGTGGACCCCTCAAAATGCTAAGGACACACATTGGCTCAATCTCAAGACTCTACATTTTCATTTTAGTGATCCAAGATCACATTGAGTCCATAGGAAAAGCCAATACTATTAAAAGGGGATGAGGTGTTGCTTAATGGCTTACTTGCTCAAAATGCTTAGTGATATGCTCCAAAAACCCTCAACACTTTTTCATATCCACATATGTCCCAAACCAAAAGTCAAACTCGGCCCCACCAAAATGTTCTATCCGGCGCCACCGAGTTCACTTGACATAGCCACTGCCAGAAACCCTAGTCACTTCGGTCTCACCGATAGGGATCTCGGTCTCATCGAGATGGGATTGCAAACTCTCCGTTTCCCTTCGCAACGTTTCAGCCAAACCGAGATGAGCGATCGGTCCCACCAAGTTCGCAATGCAAACTCTCTGTTTCCCTTTCGTAACGTTTCGGTCTCACCAAAATGAGCGAATTGGTCCCACCGAGTTTGCCTGACCAACTCTCTGGTGAGCTTATTACCAAAGTCGATCCTACCGAGTTTGTGTAATCGGTCTCACCGAGATTACGTTATGCCCTAGCCCTAATGGAATCGGTCCCACCGAGTTGACATGTCGGTTCCACCAAAAAGCCTAACATTCACATTTTGAACTGAATCGGTCTGATCGAATTTTCTGATTTGGTCCCACCGAGTTTGGTGAATTGTGTGTAACGGTTAGATTTTGTGTGGAGGCTATATATACCCCCACCCACTCTTCATTAGGAGAGAAGCCATCAGAACGTGCCTACACTTCCAGCATACATTTTTTGAGAGAGAACCACCTACTCATGTGTTGAGACCAAGATATTCCATTCCAACCATATGAATCTTGATCTCTAGCCTTCCCCAAGTTGGTTTCCACTCAAATCATCTTTCCACCAAATCCAAATCTGTGAGAGAGAGTTGAGTGTTGGGGAGACTATCATTTGAAGCACAAGAGCAAGGAGTTCACCATCAACACACCATGTATTACCTTTTGGAGAGTGGTGTCTCCTAGATTGGTTAGGTGTCACTTGGGAGCCTCCGTCAAGATTGTGGAGTTGAACCAAGGAGTTTGTACGGGCAAGGAGATCGCCTACTTCGTGAAGGTCTACCCTAGTGAGGCAGGTCCTTCATGGGCGATGGCCATGGTGGGATAGACAAGGTTTCTTCATGGACCCTTCATGCGTGGAGCCCTCCGTGGACTCGTGCAACCTTTACCCTTCATGGGTTGAAGTCTCCATCAACGTGGATCTATGATAGACCACCTATGGGAACCACGCCAAAAATCTTCATGTATACATTGCGTTTGCTCCCTCCAAACTCCTCCCTTTACCTTCATATGCAAATGTTTTACATTACACTGCTATACACTTAGACTTGCATGTGTAGGTTGATTGCTTGACTTGTGCTAAGTTGCTAAAATCTGCCAAGACTTAAAATTGGGAAAAGGCTATATTTTTATTTGGTCAAGTAGTCTAATCACCCCCTTTCTAGACATACTTTCGATCCTATAGTTGGCTACACCAACAGACCTCAAACAGGTCCAAAAACTAGCCGGGTGCGTGGCAGCTTTGAGCCGCTTTATCTCCAGATTAGGAGAAAAGGCTCTGCCATTATATCATCTGCTTCGACGCACCAACCACTTCGCGTGGACGGATGCTGCTACAGACAGACTAGAAGAAATCAAAGCTTTATTAGCAAGCAACCCAATTCTGGCCGCGCCAAACGTCGGCGAGCCCATGCTACTAAACATATCTGCAATGCACCTAGTGGTGAGTGTGGTCCTCGTCGTCGAACGAGAGGAAGAGGGACACAAATCCCCAATTCAAAAACCAGTATACTACATATCAACGGTCCTCACACCATGCAAATCCCGATACCCGCGCTATCAAAAGATAGCGTACACGGTCTTCATGACATCCTGGAAGCTGCGACACTACTTTCAAGAATGTTCAGTCACGGTGGCTTCCGAAGTACCACTTAATGATATTATAAACAACCGGGACGCCACCATCCGGATCGCCAAATGGGCTACTGAGCTCTTACCGTTTTAAATAACATATAAGTCGCGTCGAGCCATTAAATCTCAGGTGTTGGCCGACTTCATCACCGAATGGACAGAGGCCGAACTCGCTAAAGAGTACAACACATATTCCAACTGGGTGATGCACTTCGACGGCTCTAAAATGCTAGCTAGACTTGGGGCTGGCGTCGTCCTGACATCCCCCACAGGAGACACAGTCCACTATGTGCTCCAAATAATGTATATAGACTCTAATAACACGGCCGAATATGAGGCCTTGTTGCATGGTCTTCGGATGGTCGTCTCTATGGGCATACAACGTGTGGAGGTGTGCGGGGATTCAAACCTCGCAATATCTAAATAAATAGAGAAGTTTATGCCAAAGATCCGAAGATGGCGGCTTACCGCAACGCCGTACTTAAAATATCAGCTCGGTTCGAGGGACTCGAGTTTCATCACGTGGCCCGAGAGAGTAATCAAGCAGTTGACACCCTTGCTCGCATGGGCTCCAAACGTGACCCCGTACCGTCCAATACCTTTGTGGAAAGGCTCTTCAAGCCACCCGTGGTGTGGTAGGACGAGAGCAGCAATACCAGTCCGGATCCGGTCATACCCCCTGATTCCAAACACATTTCCGATATCATCGGGGCTTGGCCATCGAAATAACACCATCGGCCCATGTAATCATGGCAGTAATATCCCCATAGACCAAAACTTCCTAGCCCACCTTAATAGGCGAGAGCTCCCCGAAGACCAAAATGAGGCTCAATGCATTGTTCGTCGTTCGAAAGCCTACAAGGTTCATGAAGGAGAACTCTACAAGAAAAGTACTATCGGAGTCCTTCAAAGATGTATCTCTGAAGAAGAGGGACGACAGCTCTTGGCCGAAATCCATGCTGGTCTTGGCGGTCATCATGCTACAGCTCGGGCCCTTGTAAGTAAGGCCTTCTGAACTGGCTTTTTCTGGCCTACGGCCCGAGCAGATGCGCAAGACCTCATCCAGCGGTGTGTAGGATGCCAGCTTTTCGCTAATCAAAGCCATATGCCACCTACTGCCCTACAAAAAATCCCCATTACTTGTCCTTTTGCGGTCTGGGGGCTTGATATGGTCGGACCCCTTAAAGGGGTAAGCCATAAGAAAAAACATTTGTTGGTCATGGTAGATAAATTCACCAAGTGGATAGAGGCCAAACAATTAAAATGGCTGAAGCCGGACCAGTGATAGACTTCATATCCAGTGTCATACACCGTTATGGTGTCCCACATAGCATCATCACCGATAATGGCTCTAACTACACAGCCAATGAAGTAAAAACTTGGTGCGCTAATCTGTGCATCAAGATCGATTATGCCTCGGTCTATCACCCTCAAACAAACGGTCAAGTCGAACGGGCTAATGGGCTGATAATGAGCGGCATTAAACCCAGACTAGTGCGGTCCTTAAGGGAGTCAGATAAACACTTGGTTGAGGAGCTCGACTCCGTACTCTGGGGGCTGTGGACCACGCCCAATCGCACGACCGGATACACACCGTTCTTTATGGTGTATAGCGCATAGGCTGTCTTGCCCTGCGATCTTATTCACGACTCACCTCGAGTATGCATGTACGAGGAGAAAGAGGCCGAGATCGATCGGCAAGATGACTTAGACGACCTGGAGGAGGAGCGTGATGTCACAAAAGCTTGTTCAACATTGTACCAACAACAAGCTCGAAGATACCACAGCAGAGAAGTGCGGGCCAAGACTTACAATGTCGGTGAACTCGTTCTACGCCTAACAGAGAAGAAAAAGGACAAGCTCAAGCCCAAATGGGAGAGTCCCTTCATTATGGATGAAGTTCTCACTGGAGGAGCCTATCACCTTCGTAATGCATCGGAGAATCGCTTAGAGCCGAACCCTTGGAATGCTACCAGACTCCGACGATTCTACGCCTAAGTCCGGACTCACAGTTCGTTACCTTTTTCCCTTTCTTTCTCCTTCTTCTTTTCGTTTTTATACGATTTCTATCCCATGTTTGAATAAACCGCACACTTAAGGGGTATACATACTTAAATGTACATACCCCCCAATACCTGGGGCTTCTTGTCACAGAAGCTTATGATTATTTTTCGAGCATCAAGCTCACCATATAATGTGTCGTATTATCATATATGTCTCTTCTTAGCCATTATATGCACCTTTATGACTTAAGTTTTTGCCAAGCTGGGTTACCTGGCTCATGTGCTTATGCCCTACGTTCCCGTTTGTTCGTCTAGGGCATAAAGGGAGCACCTCTGCGATTGTTACAGCCAGGTTATCCGGACGGGTACCTCATACGAGTGAAGCCGAAAGCTAATGTTCTTAAGGGAATAATAGGTCGGCGAACAAAAGACGAACTGCACTCGTTGCACTGCAAGCCCCCAAAATATAACGTACTGTGATTTTTAGCATCACAACTCAGGCGTGCACAACAATGCATGCTGGCCCAGGGAAAGGAACCCTTAACGGAACTATTCTCTCTGGAAGATGTTTATTACGATCAAATGTAATATAACATAACTCCTCGAATACAACTTGTCTGTTCAAGCAACTATGACCGGATTGCCTGTTTTCCGTACATACATCGGTGTTTACCACCAGTACAGTGTTCGGAAACACTCCAAACTTTGGATTTCAGAGGTTAAAGCGGAAGGTCTGCCATGACAATCGTTTTATAATTCGGCTGGAGATACGTTTGTCGATAAAAGTACATTATTACTTGGACTCGAATACTTCCTCCTCTAGACCATCCAATAAGTTGTCTAGCTTATAATCCTGTTGCGAAAACTTGGCGGCTATCTTTACTTGGTCATATACTAAGCTAACAGGAATTTCCTGTCCATTTGGTACCCGAGGCCCGACCCGGGCCATATGATTCGGATCAAGTCCGGTGTACCGTGTTTTCACCATGGCCCATGCTTCTCGTGCGCCCTCTCGCCATGCTGATATCTTCCATAGTCCAAAGCGGCGACGAGCTCCCTTGAATAAATTCACGAGTTCCTCCATACTTCCTGGGGGAGAATCGGCCGGCCATAAAGCTTTAGCAATGTTCCTCATTGCCTTCCGGGCTCGCTGATGCACTTTGGACAGCTCTTGTAGCAGATCACATTGAAATCAGGACACCTCTCCTTCAGGCCGCCTAGTCAGCACACATATAGAAATAAACTGGTTAAAATTCCCATTAGGGGACTGTATGGAAATAAGGTTATAAAGCATACTGAATATGCCGCCTTTTAGCTTTCTGTTCTCTTTCAAGGCATCCTCCAGTTGGGCTCGTATGTCCTTCAGATCCTCGACCTGCTTGATGTTGGCATCTTACAGCTTGTTCTTCTCATCCCTGGTCCGCGTTATTATATGTTGACCAGTGGCTTCTTGCCCTTCGGCATTCTCTTTGTCTGCTTGAGCAGCTTTTAGCCTTTCTTCCAACTGCTCTGTCGATCCTACCGCTGAAAACAAAACAATGCATATTTTAAAATCATTGTTGGCACAAAATCGTATTTCCTGGACACTGTTGTGCTTACCATCAGATGTCTTTCTGGAATTCTTCAAAATCTCCAGTTTGGCCCTGACGGCTGTTAGGTTGGTCCGACACCCTTCAAGCTCCTTGGACAATGTGTTATTATTCTCCGTGAGTACCTAGCGATATAACAATCCTTCAATCAGTTGGGCCAACTGCTTCAAGTCTTGGGGGCTACGGGCACATGCATTTTCTTTGAGAACAGCTGAATAATTCCGGCAAGGCCGTCTCGAGCGGCCCGGATATAGGCATTCATCGAATTTAGTGCGGTGAATTCTTGTTCAGACAAGGCCGGCGTACACATGGCTTCCTTCAAGCGACGGTGATTCATCACTCTCTCCACTTCGGAATTTGTGACACGTCATCTAAATCTTCTTGAGGAGGTGGAACGGGCGCGGCATTTGCTCGCATCCTAATTGGCGAGTTCGGCACCGGATTAGTGGGCATTTGGCTAATTGGGCGCTTTCCCACCGTTTGCCGTGGACTCCTCCTAAAAGAAGGTGAAACCCTTAAACAATCCAGACTCATGCCTAGGCATGCATTAAGTACAAATACCTCTTGGAAGACTGTGAAGCATTCGCAGTACTCCCGGCTCCTTTTCGTTTTGAACGACGGCCTTGTGCGAGGGTCGTCCTCGAAGAGTTGCGGTCCTTGGAACGCCGATCCTCATGAAATCCGGATTAGTACTACAGGAAATGATACAAATGAGGATCTCTTCTTAGGAAGCCTCTGGATACTCACAATGCAGAATGGGTAAAGGCGGGGGTAGTCGGCGATAATGGCCACTTCTGAATAATCAAGGCTCACCTGATAGAATACCCCATCGTGAAATTATATATATATATATATATATACATTCATCTGGGCTATTCTGTTATGCATAACAGAATATTATTCTGTTACCCTATTTGAACTGATGATTTCAAGCGATCGTACTGATGATTTTCATCTTGTGGAACTAATTGTCTTTTGTCGGAATGGGGCGTGTAATATATCGTTGAGAATCTCTTGACATCTACATTACAAATACATAGAATGTTTTTTGCAAAATCATTATGATTTAAGAGCAGTTTCGAAAAACCTGTTTTTTCAAAACCGAAAACACGTCGTATTTTGGACTTAATTTTCAAACGGTTTGTCAGAATTGAGCAAATAAGATGGCGTTGTAAAGCTGGTGAAAATCCGCATCTTCCATATATCTATTATTTTTTCTAATTCTATACGATTTAAAAGTAATTTGGAAAATGGTGAAATTCTGGGCGAAACATATTTTCGCGGTTTTTTGCAAACGGTTTGTCAGATTGATGCAAATGATACGGCGTTGGAAAGCTATGGAAAATGCGCAACTTTTTAGTATAGAAATGTTTTTCTAATTCCTTAAATTTAAAAACGAATTCGAATATGATCAAATTTGATTTTGAACGTGATTTTTTTAAAGTTTGTCAAAATGGAGCAAATAATATACCGTTGGATAGCTATCGAAAATGCAAAACTTACTCATGTTGAACGTTTTCTCTACTTCACAACCGTTTAAGAGTAATTTTGAATAAGGTGAAAACCATCATGTTGTTTTTCCTGTCTAAAAAATAGAGTACTTGTACTGATGTATGTATGTGTTTGTACTGGGGTATTTTTGACAGTAGTTTTGAATGGTTCCAAAAAAGAGTACTTGAACGGATGTCCGCATGGATTTGTACTGAGCATGTTTTTACATACTAGACTTACTCTGTTTTTTCTCTATGGTTTTCCTCGTAACTTTTCAACGGTTCAAAGTGTTATCGTCCCCAAGCTTACATGGTTTATATCATTGAACCGAATGACCATTTTTTAAAGAAAATGTTTGTGTGTTTTTTTAACTAACATTTTTTCAACAATGCTCTGGACTTCTCTCATTTTACGACTTGAACTTTTACCATTTGAATTTCAGTGGGGTTTCTTTTTTTGAGCTTTTTTCTCAAACTTATCTAGGATGTCGTGTTGAACTTACAACTTTTTAAATTGTGAACTTGTTGTGTTTTTACAATTCCAAAGCTAGCAAAAAAATTCTAAGTTACTGGCTCATTTGAGGATATCAGAGATAAAAATTGCCATCACCAAAATCAAGCATTAATCCGATCAAAAGAGATGAAATACATTGACTTAAATTCCAAAAGGAATACATGTTCTACGGCCGACGTAAAGACATGTAGAAGAATATTTATTAGCAAAATGAACTATAGACAGACGGGATTAGTAGCAAAATGAACTACCAGTACTGTAGATATTAGCAAATTTGAACTTCTAGTAATTCATTCCATTGGCGACACGAGTTTTTGAAGTCTTTGTCTGCACAAACTTTGAACATCAACAACATTTGCACCACGACACATCAAAGCAGTAACTCTACCATTTTTTGTACATACAAGCATACAAAAAATCACAGGAGGAACACAATATACCCCCATACGTCGTTGGACTGATGCTCTAGGAATTTTAGAACCTTACAAAATTGTGTCCGACGAATCTCGATGTGTGAACCTTCCAAAATCGAATCCCAAAATGTAGTGTACACACACTGTTTCCTATGCACCAAACGACCATATAAAATATGAACCAGTAATGTTCATCAGCAACATTTTGCATCATATGGAAATTGAAGCAGCAGTAAAAATGAACAACAGAAGTGAGAGAGCTCATAGGAGAAGAGTGCAAGCCTAGCGATGAGGAAAGTTGAACCCGACAGCCATGGACTGCTACTCATGACGAACTCGACCACCCTAATGCCATGGAGTTGGACTGAGGACGACACACGTGCGACATTGACGGTGGAGGGTTGCGGCGGTGCCGGCATGCTGGAACGAGGAGGCGACACACTAGAAGGAGGCGGTTCTGCCACACGATTCGGCCTTGTCCTAGCTTCATCTTGTCTAACTTCACAACAAATCACTTGTAGGCATGAACACAAACACCTATAGGACTGCACGAACCACACAAAAATAAGTTAGTTGTAAACTCGTGAGGCAGCCAGAATCAACTCGGATGCAATGTTTCAAGAAGCCTCGCTCCCACAATTTTTCTCCTCTACTTGCTCTCTCTTCACCATCCCTTTTATTCTCTTTCTTATTTATCAAATCCAAACGTATTAGCAACAACATCTTGGCTCCAAGAAGAAAAATGCAGAGGATGGGGGCAGCAGCGTGCAACTAGCGGCATGCTCACCATTTTTTTGTAGGGATGCATGTACATGTTGCAGCCGAAGAAATACCAAGGAGCTTTTCTGAAAACAAACTATGTTGAACTGCCACAAATCTATTTTTGCTAGCAAAACTTGAACCGAAAAAGCCTACAAAGGCGTACACATATATAGCAATTCCTATGAAACACATTTGATTTTTTTTGCTTTTGATAAGATGAAGTGAAAAATCCTACGAAGGTGAACTAAAATTTTCTGACATACTGTACCACAACTTGAGCTTCGTGTTCCGGCCACGATCCCACAAACGATGATTCTTAGTTTATCTAGTAACTCATCATTAGTCAGCAAGAGGCTCACAAATTGTACTGTTTTTATAGATGACATTTCTTTGAATTCCCATGGTAGTAATCCATGTTGTCTGTTTTTTAACCAGAAAACTGAGCAAGATTGCTTGGTGAAGGCAACATTTTTTCATATAGTAAGACATATGAAAGATAATATATAAGGGCCATTGGAGAAAGAATTAGCAAAATTGAAACAAAAATATATGTTACCAGAACTGAAAGCAATGGTTTTTCAAACTTTTAGTTGAGAGCATGGTGCTCTAATCCAATTGCATATATATAAAACTCCACAAGCGACTTGAACTGATGCATAACAGTATGAGTGCAGAATTCTTGTAAGCATAAGAAAATACATAGAGTGCACATATAATTTTTCAAGATTTCCTTGATGTTCTGCACATTAAAGTTGATGTACTGAAAAGAACGCAAAATTTGAACTGAAAAGCAAGCAAAAGTTGAACTCTTATATAGTTCAAGGACAAAAGAACCTCCACACCCAAATAACTGATTTCCTATTTTTTAACTTTAAAAGTTTTAATTTTAGAACCACCTCAATAGGTGTGTACATGAACTTTTCATGACATAGTGTGTGGTTGATTTTTTGCTCAGAACATAAAATAAAAACACATGCCCAACGCACTGTACACCCACCTAACACACAAAAATCAGTGCTCAAGCATTGATGCTTCAGGATCAAGAATTGGTGCAAACTTCAGAGACAAAAAATCATGCGATGAAACTTCAGGATCAACAATTGTTCACCTCCTACATAACAAAATTCGTGAGATAAAGAACAAATGTGCAAAAGTAGATCAAAATTAACCGGAAAGAGTTCTGGGCGGTGACCACGGTTGTAGTAGGATACCTCGTTGGCGACCATGCGAGAATGGGGGATGGGGCATGGCCTGCAGCAGCAGGAGGCGGCGACCTGCAGAAGGAAGAGGATGCGATCTGACGGCGAAAGAGGCTGCGACCTGACGGCGGAAGAGGCCGCGACCTGATGGCGGTGGTCAGGAGGCAGGCATGATGGTCGCCTGGACATTTTTTTCACTAGGTTTGTTTTCGGTATTAAAAACTCTTTTCTACATTACAACAAACACCTAAAGATGCTCCAAACAAACTTCTAAACTTGCATACAACCCTCTTTGAACTTGCGATATGAAACTTTTTGCACCTACACAATTCGGCAGTGGCAGCAAGAAGCAACCAGAAGCATACAATTGTTTTACAATACTCAAAAGCGCACAAAGATCACATCCGCAACACAGTGGTGGGCTGATATCCATGGTTGCTTGATTGTTTCGTGGATGGATTTTAGTACTCCCGTATACTAGTATATGTGAAGCAACAAGAATGATTGGCCTTCTTTATATAAAATCAAAATGGACAATACTGAATCTTGCACTTACCAGTAGAATTTGCAGGATTCAACTTGTTGTGGAGTTAGAGGGGAAATCCACACATGGCAGCACGATTTAGTTGAAAATAGAGGAGAGCAGAACACATCGGTAGAATATACTCCAAAACCCACACACGAGCGAGACCGGGGTGCTCCTCGTCGAGCGCTGGCCGAGCGAAAGACGCAAAGTTGAACGGCCTCCCACCTCCGGCCGCCGCATGCCTCCCACCCCCAGCCGTGACGCATAATGACATGTTCAACTTAGTTCAACAAGAAGAAAATCCATTTATACTCCTGTATACACCCAACAAGCATCAAATTCTCTATACCCAAACTACCATTTATTGATATACTTGAACTTGTTTGTTGTTAATGTACATAGACTTTGTAATTAAACATCAAAACTAAGAGAGATAGCAGTCGTTGAACTGAAACAAAATTAGGAATTGAATTGGACTAAATCAAGAAATTGAACCGAGTGTGCCACGAGTTAGTCAATGTGGAAGATCATTCCATTTTTCTATCTCTCTCTCACACTCACATCACCCTGCTGCAGCAACAAACAGCAGGAGCGCACCAGCGCAAGCAGAATGAGCTTCATGCAACTTTTGACTTATTTTTTTGACCGAACTGAGCTTGAATTTTTCACTCAACTTAAACATTGCAGAAATTACTTCAACTTTTTGTACTGAACTAACCTAAACTTTGTGCAGGGATCCACATTTTACCTGAACTTTTTTACATGGCTTTGCACGACTAGCCGGTGGTGAAAGCGGGGCGAGTAGAGGCACAAGAGGACCTACTGGATGTTGTCGCCATTGACATCGTACTCTGGGAGGAGGAGGATGATGGGAGCAAGCCTCTATGGGCGCAATCGCTCATGACACATCGGGAGTGCGGCCGCCGATGGCAAGGACCGGCCATCCCTCGGTGATCGACCACCGTGCTAGCCTCAGTATAGAGTTGGTGTGTGTGGCAGCAGTGGGATAGTTGTGCGCGAAGACCGGCGACGCTCGGAGGCAGGGGCTAGGCCGCACCGCACTGGGGGAGGGAGGTCGTGGTGGTGGTGCGCTGGGCCAGGGGGCCTGCGGCGGCGCACTGGGAAAGGGAGGTCGTTGTGGTGGCGTGCTGGGGCAGGGGGCGGCGGCGCACCTGGCAGGTTTACGGCAGCGGCGCGTTGGAGTAGGGGCCGGCGGTGGCGCGTTGGAGTAGGGGGCGGTAGAGGCGCGCTGGGGAAGGGGGCCGGTTGCGGCGCACTGGGAAGGGGCCGGCGGAGGGGGCCGGCGGAGGCGCGCTAGAGTAGGTGGTCATGGCGATGGTGGGGGATCGGGTTGGGGAGATGGACACATTTTTCCTGTTAGTTTCAGATTAGTCGGATCGCTCTTATATAGAGCTGAGCGTAAGCGTAACAGAATAATATTCTGTTACGGGTAACAGAATAGCCCAGCTCTATATATAGAGTAGCACTATTTTGATCCCAGGATCAGAATAGTTATTCGGATCACGGTCTGCCCTATATACGCACGATTGGATGTTCCCGAACTCCCGAGAAAACAAAAGAAATGAAATCCTATCCTCTCTCCCGCAACCTCCCTCCCTCCCCACGTTCCCCTCAACCTCCCCCGATCCAGCCGCCCCACACGGCCATACCGGCGAGATTCCTCCGCCACACCCGGCCATCCTGACGTGAGTCAGCTGTTGGAAATATGCCCTAGAGGCAATAATAAATTAGTTATTATCATATTTCCTTGTTCATGATAACCGTTTATTATCCATGCTAGAATTGTATTGATAGGAAACTCAGATACATGTGTGGATACATAGACAACACCATGTCCCTAGTAAGCCTCTAGTTGACTAGCTCATTGATCAATAGATGGTTACGGTTTCCTGACCATGGACATTGGATGTCATTGATAACGGGATCACATCATTAGGAGAATGATGTGATGGACAAGACCCAATCCTAAGCCTAGCACAAGATCATGTAGTTCGTATGCTAAAGCTTTTCTAATGTCAAGTATCATTTCCTTAGACCATGAGATTTTGCAACTCCCGGATACCGTAGGAGTGCTTTGGGTATGCCAAACGTCACAACGTAACTGGGTGGCTATAAAGGTACACTACAGGTATCTCTGAAAGTGTCTATTGGGTTGGCACGAATCGAGACTGGGATTTGTCACTCCGTGTAAGCGGAGAGGTATCTCTGGGGCCACTCGGTAGGACATCATCATAATGTGCACAATGTGATCAAGGAGTTGATCACGGGATGATGTGTTACGAAACGAGTAAAGAGACTTGCCGATAACGAGATTGAACAAGGTATCGGGATACCGACGATCGAATCTCGATCAAGTATCGTACCGCTAGACAAAGGGAATTGTAAACGGGATTGATTAAGTCCTTGACATCGTGGTTCATCCGATGAGATCATCGTGGAACATGTGGGAGCCAACATGGGTATCCAGATCCCGCTGTTGGTTATTGACCGGAGAGTCATCTCGGTCATGTCTGCATGTCTCCCGAACCCGTAGGGTCTACACACTTAAGGTTTGGTGACGCTAGGGTTATAGAGATATTAGTATGCGGTAACCCGAAAGTTGTTCGGAGTCCCGGATGAGATCCCGGACGTCATGAGGAGTTCCGAAATGGTCCGGAGGTAAAGAATTATATATAGGAAGTGCTATTTCGGCCATCGGGACAAGTTTCGGGGTCACCGGTATTGTACCGGGACCACCGAAAGGGTCCCGGGGGTCCACCGGGTGGGGCCACCTGCCCCGGGGGGCAACATGGGCTGTAGGGGGTGCGCCTTGGCCTATATGGGCCAAGGACACCAGCCCCAAGAGGCCCATGCGCCAAGAGATGAGGGAAAGGAAGAGTCCTAAAGGGGGAAGGCACCTCCTAGGTGCCTTGGGGAGGTGGGACTTCTCCCTGGCCGCACCCTTCCTTGGAGGAAGGGCCAAGGCTGCGCCTCCCCCCTCTCCCTTGGCCCTATATATAGTGGGGGGAAGGGAGGGCAGCCCAACCTAAGCCCTGGCGCCTCCCTCTCCCTCCCATGACACATCTCCCTTCTCCCGCAGCGCTTGGCGAAGCCCTGTTGGAATCCCGCTACTTCCACCACCACGCTGTCGTGCTGCTGGATCTCCATCAACCTCTCCTCCCCCCTTGCTGGATCAAGAAGGAGGAGACGTCGCTGCTCCGTACGTGTGTTGAACGTGGAGGTGCCGTCCGTTTGGCGCTAGGATCATCGATGATTTGGATCACGACGAGTACGACTCCATCAACCCCGTTCTCTTGAACGCTTCCGTGCGCGATCTACAAGGGTATGTAGATCCACTCCTCCCTCGTTGCTAGATGACTCCATAGATTGATCTTGGTGACACGTAGGAAAATTTTGAATTATTGCTACGTTCCCCAACATCAGCCGCCCCACCTCGCCTTCCCGGCGTGCCGCCGCTGCCCCACCCCGCCTTCCTCGCGCACCGCCGCCGCCCCACCCCGCCTTCCCCGCGCGCCGCGCCGTCCTTCTCCTGCTTCAACCGCGGTTGCGTCCTCGTCCACCCCTGCTTCAGCCGCGGCGGCGACCCCCCTCCCCCGCCCGCCGCCGGGGATCTCAGTGTCGACGCGCCTCCACCTCCCGCGGCCTCTCTACTGGTCTCCTCTCGCGGCCCCTCTGCCGGCCTCCTGCAGTAGCCCGGCTACCTACCCTGCTCTCACGACGACCCCCGACCCACGACGCCAGCTCCCGGATCCACTGCCACTGCCACCGGCACTGTCGCCGTCGTCCCCAACCTCTTCCTCCGACTCAGCTCCCGCTTCGACCGTCTGGCCACGGTGAGCAACCCATGGAGGGCCTCGGGACGAGGAGCATGGAGGGAGGCCACAATCATGGCTTCCTCCTCCAGCTATGCCACGCGACCAGCGCCCTCCGGCCAACGCCACAGCCCATCATCTCCCCTCTCCCGAGTGCCTCCCCTGCGCAGTGCCGTCCAGCCACTCGGCGCAGTGCGCCTCCTCCTGCTGCCATCCCGCTCACCTGTGACGAGCCCTGCTGCCATCACTTTAGTTTAGTTCAACCTAACTAGGTGCATTAGTTCAATTCTATGTATTGAATAAAAACAGAGATCACTGAAAAATATGTAAAAAAATGTCTTTGTATTGACCTCCCAGAAACACATGTAAAAAAAACTTGTTTTTTGAACACATACACAAAATCAAAAAAAATATGCCATTCAAAAAACCCCAAAAGAAGTACAAATTAGAAAGAAGGAACAATTCAGAATTACAAAAAAAGGTTCCTCGTTTCTATAAAAACTTAGAAGTTCAAATTTGAGTAACATAAAAGTTTTATGTGTATTACAAAACCAATAACTTTGAATTAAGTAAATAGAGTTGTTCAATTACTAGAGAGTAGTTAGAATTTATAAAAAACGTATTTTCTATGTCTAAAAAAATTAGAAGTTCAAATGAAAATAACAAAATGGTTTGATATCTTTAATAAAAAGCTAAATATTTTCCCTGTTACTAAATAATAAACCTAGAAGTTCAATTTAAAAAGAAAAGGAGTTGTTCAAGCGGATATTTCACTGTTTCTAAATAAAAAATATAGCGGCTCACAAATAGTAAATGGAGCGACTTTCAAGCGGATATCTCACCACTCTCAATAATAAATCAAGAAGTTCAATTTCAAAAAACAACAAGTTCAAATTAAAAAATGGAGCGACTTTAACCGCTACTAAAGAATAATAAATAACATAGTTAAAATATAATATCCCAATTTTTTTAAAGAAAACTAGAACTTCAAATTTATATAACGAAGAGATTCGACGTATATTCCAGAGTTAGGATTTTCTCCGTTACCAAAGAATAAACGAAGAAGTTCAATTTTGAAAAATAGAGGAGCTAAAATTTGGTGAGAAAATGGATTTTCTCTATTTCTACAAAAAGCTAGAGATTCAAATTTAATTGAAGGAGAAGTTCAATGTTTATTACAACACTGGAAGTTCATATTAAAAAGATGGAGAAGTTCGATGATTATAGAAACTCAGATTTCCTCGTTATTAAAGAATGGAAACAAGAAGTTCAAAAATTAAATAACAAGAAGTTCAACTTTTAAAAATAGAGCACTTCAAAATTCATAAAAAAAGATTAAGAAAAAAACCTAGGAAGTCCATATTAAAAATATGGAGAAGTTCAGTGATTATATAAAACTCGGATTTCCCTCATTATTAAAGAATGGAAACAACAAGTTCAAAAATAAAATAACAAGAAGTTCAACTTTTAAAAATAGAGCGCTTCAGAATTCATAAAAATGTATTAAGAAATTGAGATTAATATTCATAAAAACTCAGATATTTTCACGTAACCAAGAGAAGTTCAGATTGATAACTGCCAGAAGTTCACGTACTACACGGTGTGCATTTTTGTATGAAAAAAAGAATGAAAAAGCAAAGGCTAATGATTTTGTTTTTAGAAGTTCAAGCGCTCGGCCCGATAAAGTTCAAAAATTGTTGTGAGAGAGGTTGAACAAAAATACGTGACAGAAGTTCAAGGTGAACACAGCGGGAAGTTCAACTACTACACGGAATGCATTTTAGATAAGAATAGAAAACTAAAGCTTAAAAGGTTTGTTGCAAGAAGTTCATGTGCTCTGTCCGGGGAAGTTCAAAAATTCTTGCGAGAGAGGTTCACCTTATATTCCCATGTTCAAAAACACAAAAAATATTTTTTTTGATTTTTAAAATAATTATCTCAATCCACAAAGAAGTTCAGTTATTATTTGGAAGCAATTTGATTTCAAAAAGAAAAATAAAAAATTCAAATTATAAAAATGGAAAAGGTTCATGTACTACATGGTGTGTGTTTAATATGAGAAAAATGAATAAAAAGGCAAGGTCCAAATTTGTTGTTGTCATAAGTTCAAGTCCTCGGTCGGAGAAAGTTAGAAAAATTATTTTAAGAGAGGTTTGTACAAAAGGAATATCATTTGTGTAACACCGACGAATGGATGAGAAAATTACAAACAAAAATACGTCACAAAAGTTCAACGTGAAAACAGCAGGAAGTTCAACTACTACGCTAAATGAATTTCAGATAAAAAAACTTTTAAAATTGTCACGAGTATGAAAAAATGATCAACACGGGAAAGTTGCGTGTTTACAACAGCTTTCCATCGGTATATCACTTGCCCAATTCCGGTGAGTGCATGGAGAGTTACGAGTAGTGGATGGAGACCTACGAGCAAAAAAATCACGTGAAAAACAGAGTGAAGTTCAGGTACACGCACCGAGAAGTTCAGGTTCTTCACGCGGTGCATTTTTGAAGAATCTGTTTGGCGATAAAGGCAGAACGCATGATCCCGCCATTTTCGAAATTACTTTAAAACGGATAGGAATCAGAGAAAACCATCAACATGAAAAAGTTTCGCATTTTTCGTAGCTTTTCAGCGGTATATTATTTGCCCCATTCCGATAAAGTTTGTAGAAATTACGGCGAAAATATGTTTTTCACCATTTTCAAAACTGACTTAAAACTGTAAAGAATTGGGAGAAACAATACATACCAAAAAGTATCGCATTTGTTCAAGCTTTCCAACGCCATATCATTTGCTGCATTCAGACGCACGGTTAAAAAATTAGCTCGAAAATACGAACTCGGTAGGACTTGGACCATTTTCTAAATTACTCTTAAACAATTCAAAATTAGAAACAAACTGTCAAGATGAAAAAGTAGCGCATTTTCATAAGCTTTCCAACGCCGTATCATATGCCTCCATTGGATTAGCCGTTTAGAAATGACATCGAAAAAACGAACTCAGCTGTTCGGTTTACGAAATTTTACGTATTTTCAAATTACTCTTTAACATAAGGAATTAGAGAAAACTTTCAACATGTGGAAGGAGCGGTTTTGCAGCAGCTTTCCAACGCCATATTATATGCCTCATTCCGATAAACGGTTTAGAAATGCGATCGAAAATACGATTCACGTTTTTTTGCGAAGAAAAAACGGTTTTCAAAACTGCTCTTAAACCGCTTATATTTTGCCAAAAATTTAAGTTGGGTCATGATATTGGTGTCCATAGCTTTCCAACGGTGTATGGCAAGCCCCATTTGCGTAATGTTGGCGGAAGTTCAACCTAGTTCACAGGGAAGTTCAACGTACTACTAGTGGGGCAGGTCAGGTTGTGATCAGAATATTATTCTGATCCCGTGATCAGAATAGTGTTTATATATATATATATATATATATATATATATATATATATATATATATATATATATATATATATATATATATATATATATATATATATATATATATCCGGATCCTCAGAAAAGCCAGGATCGTTATCGCAATTATGATCCTCCGGCTGAGGAGCAGGACAGTGGACGCCCTCGATCATCCTCTTCCATGACTAAAGTTGGCGGAGATGAATGGTACATTTGATCAACATCTGTGATGCAATAAAATAAGCACAGATGAATCGAGATCTTACCCATTCAATAGGAGTGTACATGGAATAGGCTTCCTGACAGTTTAAACGAAGAAAATCTTCTTTTTCGCCCTTATACAGATCGACCGAAGTAGAGGCCAGTTCGGCTGGGGTATCTGGACCCTGCCGTATGTAACGGGACACGTCATCTTCTCCATTGTAACACCATAGAGGAGTTACTCTGGATTGGAGGGGCTGCACGCTATTGCGATCGCCATGACTTCGACTATTGAGAGTTCGGAGTGGGCCATCAGCCTGGCCTTGCTGACCAACCGCTGTATCTCCATGCTGTCCTCTTCTTTGGGACTTCAGGGACACCAGTGGAGGCGCTTCCTTAAAGGAGCGCTAGAGAATTCAGGAAGGCCACTTCAAACTGGGTCCGGCAGTGGGACGTTGTCCACATAAAACCATTAAGAAGTCCATTGTGGGTAAACCTCTTTAGGTGTTCCCACAAGGTATCTGGATTTGGATATACTTTGGCGCCGCCCACCTCAAAAATAGAGCCTCCTCGGTGGTGAGGAACGAGACAAAAGAACTTCTCCATAATTCAAAGTGGGCTTCGATACCCAAAAATAGCTCGCAGAGGCAACAAAGCCTGAGATGTGCAAAATCGAACCTGGGGGTGAGGTTGTGTAGTTGGATGCCGTAAAATTCCAATAACCCCCTAAGAAAGGGATGGATTGGAAATGCTAGACCCCGCACCCAGAATGGGACGAAACACACCCTCTCCTCCTTATTGGGGTTGGGGAAATTCTCGGCCATCGCGTCATTGCCTGTTGAGTACAATCCCGCTTGAGCGGAGATTAGATCCGCGGGAGGAAGGTAACCTTGCGCATGGAGCCGACTTAACTGAAGATGAGGCACGGAGCAACTCGGCCAATCGCCCTCTTGAGGGCCATGGGGACATGAGGAGGAGCCTGGAGTGCTGGCCATGGTCGAAGGCTTCGCTCATGGGTGGATTTGGAGATTTCCTTTCTGCGCGATGAGGGATATCATTTGGAGGTTTGTATCACCTTATATAGATGCCATATGAACGTGGTAAAGGGATTATTTATAAAAAGGACATGGACCATTCGTATTCATCCTGCGTGTGAAAGTTGAAGCGCCATCGAGGTGGGAATTGTAAAAAAGTTAGGATCATCGTCGGATTATCGACAGTCCAGATTGTAATGAAGAACCCGCCTTGCAATGCCGAAGACAATCTGTGTGCTAGACACGTCGTCATTGAAGCCTGGTTCGGGGGCTACTGAGGGAGTCCTGGACTAGGGGGTCCTCGGGCGTCCGGGCTATGTAATGTGGGCCGGACTGATGGGCCGTGAAGATACAAGATCGAGGGCTTTCCCCCGTGTACGGATGGGACTCTCCTTGGAGTGGAAAGCAAGCTTGGCGTTCGGATATGAAGATTCCTTTCTCTGTAAACTGACTCTGTACAACCCTAGCCCCCTCCAGTGTTTATATAAACCAGAGAGTTTAGTCCGCAGAGGCAATCATAATCATACATGCTAGACATTTAGGGTTTAGCCATTACGATCTCGAGGTAGATCAACTCTTGTAACCCCTATTCTCATCAAAGTCAATCAAGCAGGATGTAGGGTGTTTACCTCAATCAAACATTGTGTCTCCTGCCTCATGTTACCTTCGATCCTTAGACGTATAGTTTGGGACCCCCTACTCGAGATCTGCCGGTTTTGACACCGACAACCACCTCTGCTTTTGACCAGCCAAGTTGACTTGGTCAATTCGGGTTAAAAATTAATTACAAAATTCCACTATTTCAAAAAAATGTTTAAAACTATAGAAATTAATAGAAAATAAACTGCAACTCGGATGAAAATAATTTATACATGAAAGCTGCTCAGAAAAACATGACGAATCCAAATACGCAGTCCGTTCGTCCGCCACGCGTCCCTAGCATAGAGAACATGCAACAATCCGCCTCAATTTCATCTGCCCGAAAACGTCAAACACTGGGAATACTTTCCCGGGTGTTTCCCCCCTTCACAGGTATCACCTATCCCTGCGTTAGGTCACCCCTAGCACCGTGTAATGCCATGTTATCCTTTGTGATGCTTTGATTGCTCTATTATTTATTGTGTCCCCCCTTCGTTACTTCTTTCCGGTAGACCCCGAGACCGCGGTCGAACCAGTGATGGACTACTTCACCTTCGAGGGTCCGTTTTTGTCTGCAGAGCAACCAGGCAAGCAAACCCCCTTTGATCAACCAGATATCGCCCACTCTCTTCTCTCTTATTCTTGCATTAGGTTTGCTACTGTTGTTTATTCGATAGCTCCTATTCTATTGCATAGCCTATCATTATTGCTACAATTGTTGATACCTTCACCTGCTATCCTAATGCTTAGTATAGGTTGCTAGTATTACAACAGTGTCCCTAGACTCTTGTCCGTCTTCCGTGCTATACTACTGGGCCGTGATCACTCGGCAGGTGATCATGGGTATATACTATACTATTACAAACTTATGTTGATGTTTTGGAGATGGGGGCTGAAGGAGCAGGTGGTTCCACCCAGGCAGTGGTGGGCCTGGGTTCCCGACAGACCCCTGATGGTTACTTTGTGGTGGAGCGACAGGACAGGTTGCGACCACCTAGGAGACAGGTGGGCCTGGTCCCTGGTCGATGTCCGCAGATACTGCAAATAACGTGCTTAACGAGATCTGGATATTTGATCTGAGTCTAGCCACTGGCCTATACGCACTAACCAACTACGCGAGAACAATTATGGGCACTCAACATTGTGGTATCAACCGAAGCCTTCTTGACATCAGCGACTGAGTGGCGCGCGCCGGATTGGACTGAAACGCCTACTCTTGTATTAGGGAGGCTAGGTCTACTTCCGGCCGCCCTCGCAACGTGTAGGTGTGCAATGGGCGATGGGCCCAGACCCCTGCGCGCATAGGATTTAGACCAGTGTGCTGACCTCTCTGTTGTGCCTAGGTAGAGCTATGACGTGTTGATCTTCCGAGGCCGAGCATGACCCAGGAAAGTGTGTCCGGTCAGAGGGAACGAGCGTGTTGGATAATGTGGTGCACCCCTGCAGGGAAGTTTATCTATTCGAATAGCCATGTCCCTCGGTAAAAGAATGACCCGGAATTGTATTCCGACCTGATGACAACTAGAACCAGATACTTAATAAAACACACCCTTTCAAGTGCCAGATACAACCCGGTGGTCGCTCTCTCACAGGGCGATGAGGAGAGGATCGCTGGGTAGGATTATGGTATGCAATGTTACTTGATGCTGCACTTGCTACTCTCTTCTACATGCTTCAAGATGGAGGCTGCCAGAAGCGTAGTCTTCGATAGGACTAGCTATCCCCCTCTTATTCTGGCATTCTGTGGTTCAGTCCACAGATACTACCATTTCATTGATACCAATGCATATGTAGTGTAGATCCTTGCTTGCGAGTTCTTTGGATGAGTACTCACGGTTGCTTTGCTATTTCTCTTTCCCCCTTTCCTAGTTATTGCGATCATATGATGGAGTCTAGGAGCTAGAGGATCCCGAGGATGTTTCTACGTGGAGTTCGGCTTCGAGGAGTAGTTAGGAGGTCCCAGGCAAGAGGCATGCACCTCTTTCGATCTGTATCCCAGTTTGTGCTAGCCATCTTATGGCAACTTGTTTAACTTACGTCTATACTCAGATATTGTTGCTTCCGCTGATTCCTCTATGATCGAGCACTTATATTCGAGCCCTCGAGGCCCCTGGCTTGTATTATGATGCTAGTATGACTTATTTTTTTAGAGTTTGTTGTGATATCTTCCCGTGAGTCCCTGATCTTGATCGTACACGTTTGCATGTATAATTAGTGTACGATTGAATCGGGGACGTCACAAGCAAGTTACAACAGCAAACACATTAAAGAAACAGCTTTAAAACATACATGTTGCACCATTGGAGTTTCAGTTGCATCCTTCAAATTTGAAATTAGTCGGTATGAGTAAATACAGTGATGCAAGAGCAAAGGAGTATGAACCATAGCTACGGAACCTGACCTGAGAACAATTCTTCTTCTGCTTTAAGCGTTGACTTGGGGTTCGGGGTGGAGGTCCTCGTTCTTTGGGCACTGCAGTTGCATTACTAACTGCTCGTGTTTGGGTGCTTTGTGGTGGAGATGGTGTTGTGACAACTGGAACTGGGTTACTATCTGTTGGGGTTGGGGGTTAGAAGGGGTGTAGCTGGTTCTTTGTCCAACTGGGTAGGGGTACAATCTGCGTGAGTCTGGGTTATGTGTGGTGGGGCTAGTTCTTGGGCAAGTAAAACCATGGTTCTATCTGCATCGACAGGTAGCATGATCTTTTTTGAAGACCGTGTTTTTACTCCCACAGATACTGCCATCACCCCCTCCAATTCAAATGGTTGATAAACAAGAAAAGTAATTGAATGTACATACATTGTAAGATAGACAGGTGCAATGGATAGTAGGGAAGAAAACAGGGCATTAAATCATTCACATTTATGCAGTCTAACCAAACAAAATAGCATGACATAATTTCAGATATATGATGGCTAATTAAACAGGATAGCATGACACAATTTCACATGTATGATGGCTAACTAAACATGATAGAATGATATACTTCAAAATATGATGACTATTATCGGTGTACTAGAATAGGGGTACCCTAGTACCCCGAACCTGTGCACGGGCAGTTGCAGCACCCCGCGGCAAGGCTTGCCGGGCGAACGCCAAGATCCCCCAAGGTTCCCTTGGAGCCATCCAAGAACAAAGTATTTAAGCTAAGGAGACAAGGCCCCGGCAAGAGGAGCTTGCCGGGAAGGCCAACCAAGGCGCTCCAAGGAACTTGCCGCGACGCGCCACGCGCTCCGGCAAGGCAACAAGGCCCCGGCAAGAGGAGCTTGCCGGGAAGACTAAACAAGGTACCCCGAGGCCCAGTGAGCGACGAGCTTCTGGACCCGACAAGATAACAACAACGGCAAGGCGCTTGCCGCGGCAGGCGGCCACTCTGTGCCCACGCTCTAGCGCATCCACCAACGCGTCGCTCTGGGGGCCTCTCCGGGCGCGCGTGGCGGGAGGCTGTGCAGCCAGCGGTGTGCAGTGGCATGCGAAGCTGACAAGATCGCCATCGTGGCGAACGGTGGCGCCCCTAACGGTCCTTTTCTGCACTGTTCGGGTGACTCAGACGGGCATTTAATGCCCTTGTCCCCTGCCGTCAGGGTTAGGTAGGGTGCACTGTACAAGTAACTGTATCAACTACCTCGCTTTTTACGTTTTTACCCTCCTCTGCGTTGCCACCTGTCGGTGACCCCTTTAGCGTATAAAAGGAGGCCCATGCGCAACGTAGAGGGGGTTCGGACAGTTCGCTCCGATTCATTCTTAGCCCAGAAAACATCACGCTCTCTCTCGAGAGAGCAAGAACACCAGATAATACAACCAGACAAGCAGCAGTAGGAGTGTTATCTCTCCGGAGAGCTCCGAAGCTGGGTAAACTGCTCGTGTGCCTCGCCTCGATCTGCTCTTCGTGCGATCTCCGCCCCCCGCCGAACCGAAAGGGGCCCGGTCCGCCGGCCCCATAGGTGTTCATGGATCAGTTTCCCCCGACATCTTTGGCGCGCCAGGCAGGGGGTGTCGAGATTGTGTGAACCTGATCCGGCGTTCACATGAGCTAGATCTTTATTCCCTTCATCAACATGCCACCGAAGAAGAAGACTTCGGCGGCAGCCGCTCCATCCACGTCACTTCCGCCACCATTGGAGCAAACGGGTGGTGGAATGGACGCCGGCGGAAGAAAGGACGTCGACGAGGAAGCTCATGACGCCGCCAGGTCCAAGAACAAGGCTGCACAAACCTCGGCGACTGTACATGTTCCACGCCACTCTCAGGAGGCACAAGATCAACAGCGTCATGGCACTAGCAGTGCCATTCGCATGATAGGCCAAGACCAAGCTGATGGATCTCGGGGCGCTCAAGACCAGCATGCACGCCAGCGTGCTGGCACGAGCGGGGCACGGTCGCCTGGACGGGATACTGCTCCTTCTAACATAGTTAGAAGTTCGAGCACGTCCCGCTCCTCGTGTCGTCCGCCACTGCCACCCACCACTCCAGCAGAAGCTTTGGCACGAGCTCAACTTCTCCTAGATTACCCTCTGACGTCGGACAAGATCGACGAATGGAGGGCCACCATTCAGAGTCTCATCGGCTACGCCAATGGCGACACTCCACGGCGGCCGAGCGCGTCGCCGCCGCAGCAGGGTTGCCGGACGCGAGCCGGTGGCGACGAAACGGGCGGAGGTGCAACTACCATGCAATCACCACCCCGAAGGCCAAGATCGCCGACTCGCCGGATCCACCTCGACAGCGACTCCACTGCATCGTCGGATCCACGAGCTCGTCGCTATCAGCGCCAGATTCTTCATGATCGACAACAAGAAGACGCTCGAACCCGCATCAAGCGCCGAAGAGAAGCGCGACGTCAATCCGACAAGCGCGCTGGGCCCTCTGTTGACATGCATGCGCCAGGGGAACCAGGCGATCTGCCGTACGCGGTAGGTTGTCCTGCGTTCACTCGTGAGCTGCGGCAAGTCCAGTGGCCCAGCACAAAGAACTTCAAGCCAGACGTACCGGAGAAGTACGACGGCAAGACGCATCCGTCGGAGTTCCTCAGCATCTACACCATTGCGGTACAGGCTACCGGGGGACGAGATGACAAGATCCTTGCCAACTACTTCCCGCTGGTGCTCAAGCCCAACGTCAGATCCTGGCTCATGCACTTGCCGGACAACTCCATATCCTCTTGGGCTGATCTGTGCCATCAGTTTGTCGGCGCCTTTACAGGCGGACACAAGCCTCATGGCCAGGAGAGTGATCTTCATCTGCTCGCCCAGAAGGAAGGAGAGCCCCTGCGCAAGTACATTCAGAGATTCAGTAGTGTGCAGCACAACATCCCAGACGTCCACCCTGCCGCGGTGATCAGCGCGTTCCATCAGAACATGCGGAATCGCAGGATGCGGGAGGAAATGGTGATGTGCAAGATCAGGGACGTCAGCGAGTTATATGCACTGGCCGACAAGTGTGCACGTGCTGAGGAAGGGAGGAGACTCCCCGGAGAGAATGTAGGAGCGGGAGGATCTGACAGTGAGGATGCTACCCCGCCAAGGAAAAACCGGCGGCGGAACAACAGAAGGAGGAAAGGCAAAGAGGTGCTAGTTGTTGAGCAGTCCGGCAACGGTGGTGGCGCCAAGGAAGCCAAAGCTGGTGACTCCGGCAAGGAGGTTGGCGCGGAGGTGGCGGTCGCCGACAAGCAGGACGGCACCAACAAGCAATATTGCAAGATCCACCGCACCAAGGGCCATGATCTCCAGAACTGTAAGAAAGTCGAACAGCTTGTTGAGCAACAGAAAGCTGAATACGAGCGGCGCGACAAGGAGAAGGCCCAGGAAGGAGCTGGTGGATCCGGCAAGAAACGTCCCGGCCGAGGAGGACGCCGCGGCAAGGCCAAGCAGCGGCAAGGAGACAGACCTCCTCGCGGCCGTGACAAGGATGAAGATGACGACGACGATGAGGACATGGATGATGAGGAGACTGATGAGCAGGAGTTCCAGAAACCAACAGAGGTCCTGTGCGTTGACGGTGGTGCTTCTCTGCATGCCTCGCACCGCCAGCTCAAGCAGTGGGTGCGGGAAGTTAATGCAGCAGAACCTCCCGTCGAGTCACGCAAGCCTCTGAAATGGTCCAGCACGCCTATCATCTTTGATATTGAGGACCACCCGGATCGCATAACTGCGGTCGGGTGCTTGCCGATGTTGGTTTCACCAACAATCTGCAACCTCAAGGTCACTAAGATGCTAGTTGACGGCGGGGCCGGCTTGAACCTGATCTCCTCCGCGGTGCTCCAGAAACTCCAGATCCCTGACAGCGAGCTCGAAGAGACCGGCACATTTCAAGGAATCAACCCGGGAAGGAGCAAGCCAAAGGGAAAGATCACGTTGCCGGTAACATTTGGCAGCGAGCTAAACTTCAGGACTGAGAGGGTCATGTTTGACATTGCCGACTTTCCATTACCTTACAATGGAATCCTTGGCCGACTGGCACTCTCCAAGTTCATGGCAGCCTCTCACTACGCGTACAACGTACTGAAAATGCCAGGCCCGATAAGTGTCATCTCTGTCCCTGGCGACAAGAAGGATGCTCTTATATGTGCCGACAAGATCTACCGGGAAGCAGCAGCCGCAGCAGAACGCAGGACACTTGCCGCTGAAGCTCCCGGGGGGAAGAAGAAGACCAAGTCCGGCAAGAGCTCTGATGCCCACTCCGGCAAGCGCACCTCTTCGGAGTGCTGTGCTACCGTCGAGGACGCACCATCGAGCTCCACCGGCAAGTGTAAGAAGGCAATGGCAGCTCCACCTGAGACCAAGAAGGTGTCCGCCAAGGAGGGCGGCACTGGTGGTACCTTCACCATCAGCGCCACTCTTGACCCCAAATAGGAAAGCGCGCTCGTTGCTTTCCTGCGGGCGAATATCGACGTGTTTGCGTGGCAACTGTCTGATATCCCCGGTGTTCCCAGGAAAGTAATTGAGCACCACCTTGCCGTCTGTCCTCATGCGCGGCCCGTCAAGCAGAGAGTCAGGAAGCAGGCAGTAGAGCGCCAAGAATTCATCGCAGAAGAAATCAAGAAGTTGGAAGCAGCAGGCCTTGTCAGAGGAGTACTCCATCCCACGTGGTTGGCCAATCCTGTTGTTGTGCGCAAGGCTAATGGGAAATGGAGACTTTGTATTGACTTCACTGATGTTAATAAAGCTTGTCCCAAAGACCCATTTCCCTTGCCGCGTATTGACCAGATTGTTGACTCCACAGCCGGATGTGATTTGCTTTCATTTCTTGATGCATACTCAGGATACCATCAAATCTTCATGGCAGAAGAAGATGAAGAGAAAACCGCATTTATCACCCCGTGTGGCACGTACTGCTTCGTAGGGATGCCTTTCGGTTTGAAGAATGTTGGTTCAACATTCGCAAGGGTAGTCCACCATGCTTTTGAGCCGCAAATGCACAGAAATGTGGAAGCTTACATGGATGACATAGTGGTCAAGAGCAAGAACAAGGCGACCCTGATTAGAGATTTAGACGAGACATTTGCAAATCTGCGCAAGATCAACCTCAAGCTTAACCCCGAGAAGTGTGTGTTTGGAGTCCCTTCCGGCAAGCTTCTCGGGTTCTTCGTGTCTCAGCGGGGAATTGAAGCCAATCCCGACAAGATCAAAGCCATTGAGCAGATCGAAGCACCAAAGCGCGTCAAGGATGTACGAAGGCTTGCCGGTTGCGTGGCTGCTCTCAGCAGGTTTATCTCTAGATCTGTTGAGCGCGCCCTGCCATTTTTCAAAATTTTGAAAAAGGCAGGTCCAATGAAATGGACTCCGGAAGCGGAGGCTGCGCTGCAGGACTTGAAGAGATACCTATCCTCCACTCCAACGCTTGTCGCACCTAAGCCGCAAGAGAAGTTGCTGCTATATATAGCGGCAACCAATCAAGTGGTTAGTGTTGCGTTAGTGGCAGAGAGGGAGGCGGATGATGTGCCAGCAACCACGGCAGATCCATCCAGCGACAAGCAGGGAGCTTCGCCGACAAGCTCTGGTCCCGACAAACATGGGTTTGCGCAGGAGCATGATAAGATGCCAAAGAGAATGGTGCAGTGCCCAGTTTACTTTGTCAGTTCTCTTCTGCAGGAGGCTAGATCAAGGTACTCTGGTGTGGAGAAGTTGCTTTTTGGCCTCCTCATGGCCTCGAGAAAGCTGCGCCATTACTTCCAAGCACATGAGATCACAGTCGTCACTCGCTTTCCGCTGAAGAGGATACTGCAAAATCCAGAAGCAACAGGCAGGATTGTCGAGTGGGCGCTGGAACTGTCAAGCTTTGGCCTCAAGTTTGAGAGCACTTCAACTATCCAAAGCAGAGCATTGGCAGAGTTCATAGCAGAGTGGACGCCAACCCCAGATGAAGAAATTCCAGAAACAAGCATCCCCGTCAAAGTGGCAAGCAAAGAGTGGCTGATGTACTTTGATGGTGCCTTCTCGCTGCAAGGCGCCGGTGCAGGCGTGCTGCTTGTCGCACCCACCGGAGAGCTCCTCAAGTACGTAGTCCAGATGCACTTTCCCAAAGAGCAAGCAACCAACAATACTGTAGAGTATGAAGGATTGCTTGCCGGTCTCAGAATTGCAGCAGACCTTGGGATCAAGAAGCTCATTGTCAGGGGTGACTCATAGCTTGTCGTCCGACAAGTGAACAAGAACTACCAGAGTCCGTTGATGGAAGCATATGTTGATGAAGTGAGGAAGCTAGAAGAGCACTTTGACGGCCTACAAATGGAGCATATCCCAAGAGCTCAGAATGATATCGCTGATGGCCTGTCAAAGTGCGCCGCACTAAAGTTACCTGTGGAACCAGGGATCTTTGTGCTTAAGTTGACTCAACCATCCGTAACACCATCAACTAGACAAAGCAAGAAGAGGAAGTTGGTTTCCGGTGACTACTTTCCGGCAGAGCTCCCCGTAGCCGCCGCCAAGAAAGTCCCCAAGATCAACACCAAGGAGGCTGAGGGGCAGTCTGCTCTGGCAAGCCTTATGGTTTGTTCCGTTGAAGCAGACGCTCCCGACAAGTTTTGCTCCGGCAAGCTTGCCGGGGAACATCAAGCTCCGGCAGGACCACAAGTCCTTGCCGTGGAAGCGGATGTTCCCGCAGCAGCAGATGCGCCTTTAGTCCTTGTTGTCGAGCCACAAGCTCCAGCATGCGCACAACAGATTGTCCACTTCCTTCAGACAGGAGAACTTCCGGAAGAACAAGAAGAAGCGGAAAGAGTAGCCCGGCAGTCAAGTATGTACCAGTTTGTCGATAGCATACTGTACAGAAGAAGACTCAACGGTGTGAAATTGAAGTTTATTCGCCGGGAAGATGGACAAAAGCTGTTGGCAGAGATACATGGAGGCATATGTGGCCACCACATTGGCGCAAGAGCACTTGCCGACAAAGCTTTCCGGCAAGGTTTCTTTTGGCCAATAGCCCTCCAGGATGCAACTGCACAAGTAACCAAGTGTGAAGCGTGCCAGTTCCACTCCAAACAGATACACCAGCCAGCTCAAGCTCTCCAGACGATCCCTTTATCCTGGCCATTTTCGGTCTGGGGGCTCGATATCCTCGGCCCCTTCCCCTGAGCTATCGGGGGCTTTGAGTACTTGTACGTCGCAATCGACAAGTTCACAAAGTGGCCGGAAGTGCAGCCAGTGAGGAAGGTGACAGCACAGTCAGCAGTCAAGTTCTTCAGGTCAATTGTTTGCCGTTTCGGGATCCCTAACAGGATCATCACCGACAACGACACGCAATTCACGAGCCGCACCTTCATGCAGTACGTCCAAGACCTTGGAGCCAAGGTCTGCTTCGCTTCTGTTGCTCATCCAAGAAGCAACGGTCAAGCAGAGAGGGAAAATGCTGAAGTGCTGCGCGGGCTCAAGACCAGAACTTTCGATAGGCTGCACAGGTGCGGAAGGAACTGGATCGAGGAGCTGCCGGTGGTTCTTTGGTCGGTCAGAACGACGCCAAATCGAGCCACTGGCCAGACACCTTTCGCTCTAGTCTATGGAGCAGAGGCAGTTCTCCCCACGGAACTCGTATACGGATCACCTCGAGTGCTCGCTTATGATGAGCTTGAGCAAGAACAGCTGCGGCAAGACGACGCGCTGCTCCTTGAGGAAGATCATCTTCAGGCTGCTGTACGAGCTGCTCGATACCAGCAAGCTTTGCGCCGCTATCATAGCCGCAAAGTTAAAGCCAGAAGCTTCGAGGAAGGCGACCTTGTTCTTCGGCGCGTTCAGTCCGCCAAGAATTCCAACAAGTTGACGCCGAAGTGGGAAGGCCCTTATCGGGTGAGACGAGTCACAAGGCCTGGCGCTGTCCGCCTTGAGACCGAAGATGGCATTCCGGTGAGCAACTCCTGGAACATAGAACATCTTCGTAAGTTTTTCCCATAGGGTGCGGTTGCCGGAACCCCGTTCCGGCAACCACCTTTTGTACAAGTCTTGCCGCTGTTGCATGTAATCCTTTGTACAAACCCGGGCGCAGATCCCGTGCATAAGTAAAACCCCATGTGCTCCGCACAAATTTGTCCATTTCATGCATTAGTTCCTTTCTTGCATGCAATTATCTGACACTTTGTGCAGCACCTACATCCGGTAAGCAGTAACGAGCCGAAGAGCTCCATATTATTATTTTCTCTTCTTTCTCCTTTGTTTAAAGGAAAAGAAGGTTCTCTCGCACACAAGTTCGCCGGGGGGGAAAGAGAATATTGTGGTATGGGCCGGGCGTCGTTCAAGCAAAGACTTGCCTTACCGGGAAGCAAATGATAGAAAAGCTAAGTTGCCAAAGTTTGAGCAATCACTTTCTAAATTTTTGAGTTATCTTCCTCGAACGACCCTGCTTTGTATGGAAAACCTGTGCGCGGAGGAACCAACTCGTGACTAGTTGCGCCCTTACTTTGTTTCGAGTCCGCTCAACAGCTTAAGCGTGCTGCATCTAGTCGCGACAAGGTTTCTTGTCGGAAGCAGCGCCGCCAGTAGGCTGCTGAAGTTCCGCACTCAGCGCTCGCGGCTCGGGCGCCTGCGCCGACAAGTTCCCTAGAAGCGTAGGGTAAAAACATACAAAGGAAGGAATCTAGTAGAGGAAATAACATAGCAATTGATAACAGAAATAAAGTTATATTACAAGATAACTTGTCGCAGCTCTAACAGACTGTTTTTATAACATGATTAGCAGCGACAAGGGAAAAGAAGAAATGGGCGGCCTAGTCTACGCGTCCGCCCTCGACCCTCTTGATCTCGCTCACCTTGTCCACAATGGGTGCGACAAGGGCCTTGAGTGCATCCAGATCGGCGTCAGGCGGCAAGGACCTGAGGACGTTGGTGAAGCTGAGGCCTGGATTGCGGAAGGCTACCTTCATCAGCACCTTCTGGAGAACCCCGGTGCAGATTTTGCGCGACTCGTCGGCCAGCTGCTTCGGGATCCTCTCCCGGAGCCGCTGGAGTGCCGTCGCCACGCCCTTGAAGAACAGGCTGAGCTTGGCGCTGGGTTGAAGACTCTCGTCGGAAGGATACCCAAAGTCCTCCATCCCCAGCTGCGCCAGCTCCTCGTTGATGACTGCGGCAATGTTCACCAGACCCTCGGTCCAGTGCTCCACAGTGTCTCTGAACGAGTTCTGGGTAACTGCAATGCTCTCCAGCAGCGCCGCGTCAGCCTTGACCTTCTCTGACAAGGTCTTCTCCCGCTCCTTGGCGGCCTCCAGCGTCTGCGCCAGCGTGGCCAGCTTCAGCTCCAGGTCTGCTTTGGAATCCTTGGCGGCGCTGAGCTCCTTGCCCTCTCAGCGAGAAGACCTTGCAGCTCACCGTGGGCGGCAGCATCCTTCTCACGCTCACGCTTGAGCGCGGCAAGCTCCTCGCCTCTCTTCCCAATGTCGGCCTCCAGCTGCGCCACCTTCTCCTCCAGCTCTTTCTTGGCGGCCTCTGCAATTGCCGCAGCGTCCTTTGCCTCCTTGAGCGCCCCGCCAAGTGCTTGCTCGCGCTCGGCGAGCTCTTCCTCGTAGCCGTCGAGGTTGGCCTTCCGCTGCACTAGTTCACCTTCCCGCGCGGACTGCTTCTCGGCGGCTAGCCTTTGCTCCTCCTCAGCCTCGGCCTTCTCGAGAAGAAAGGCCGTGCGCTCCTCGTCGAGTCGCTCCCGCTCCTGCGCCAGGGACCGGAGAGCTTCTTGATTTTGGCCCCGGAGCTCCTCCGCACACTTCTCCATGTCAACTCCCGCCTTCGCGACAAGCGCTTCCCGGGAAGCTAGTTTGGCTTGCCGGGCGCGGTAGAGTGACAACAGCTTCCACAGCAGCTGCTCCTCCTCAGGCTCACCGTTGCTGCTGCTGGGCGCGTCAACCAACGACAGTCCAGCAGAGGCGAGCACCTCCCCGTCGAAAGTTTCCCCCTCGACCGGCGCTCTGGAGCTCGACGCCCAGGGTAGCTTGATGAAGATACCGTCGCCGGCCTTCAAGTAAGCGTCGGGCTGGGGCTCCTCGGAGCCCGGCTCCGCAGAAGCAGGAGAGGGATCGGCGGTCGGTGCAGCGCCTGGCGCTCCTGCAGCCTCAGGGTCGTCAGTGCGATCGCCCGACCCCTCGCCGGCTTCTGCAGCGGTAGCCCTGGCGGCCTCCTCGCCGGTGGCCTCGTCAGCACCGGCCCCTTCCTCGCCGGCGCCCTCTGTCTCCATTGGCTCAGCCGCAGATGGGTCTGAAGAACGAAGAAGGGAGGAAAATCAATCAAAAATCCAAGAGAGGAAAAACGGATGAAGCAGAACCCAAGGGAAAGTTTCTGGGCGAGTGGATTACCTGCGCCAAGATCTGCAGTTGCGGCCTCGGTCGCCGCAGGATCAGCAGTGCCGTCCCTTGCCGGAGAGTTCCCCCTTGCCGGAGAGCGCTCCCTTGCCGGGGACTCCTCCCTTGGCGGCGCAGTCGAAGCAGGTGGCACTTCGGGACCAACTTCCGGGCGCTCCTAGTGAGACTGCTCTGCTCCTGCACAAGTCAACAAGCAAGATATCAACAAAGGAAAAAGCACTCAAGCGCGCCCGGCAGCAGAAGGCTAAACTATGAACTTACGCTGGGGGCTGCGCTGGGGGCTGCTTTGAGGAGTGATTGCCGGGTCCGTCAAGGTGGTCTCGGACCCACCTCCTGCTGACACGATGGGGTCATCCTCGATGACGATCACCGCGGCCTTGGCCCTCTTCGCCGCTCTCTGGGCCAGCGTCCTGAAAAGAAAGGAGTCCAGATTGGAGCAAGTCAGATACAAGATGTAAATAGCAAGATTGAAGAACTACAAGAGCACCAAAGAAACTTACTCTTCTTCCTCCTCGTCGGAGCTGAGCGCGAAAAGATCGAAGTCCGGCCCTCCTCCGGTGCGGCGAGGTGGGGGAGTAGGATCCCTTGCCCGCTTGGCGGGGGCGATGGCGGTGGCCCGGGAAGATCCCGCTCCAGTTGCCGCTGTTGCGTGAGGCGCTCCCGCGGCAACATTGCTTGCCGCGGTAGAGCGCGTCGCACGGCTCGGCGGCTGTTGACCCGGCTGCCGCCCCGCTGCGTCCCCGGCCCTGCGAAGGCGCCTTCTTGGCGGGGCCGGGGGCTCCGCCTGCGGCAAGTTCTCTAAAGGCTCGGGCTCCTCCTCACCGGCCTCACTCGGCTCGGCTTCGGAACCGGCAGGCTCCTCCTCGCCCATGAACTCCGCACGCTCGGCAAGGTTTGCCGCCTCCGCAGCCTCCGCCTCCTCCACAGTGAACCCAAACGCACCCGCGGCAGCTGCGGCCGCAGCCTCTTCGGCCCTAGTGGCGATGCGCTGCAGCTCCTCGTCGGTGGTGTCACGGGTGAGGCTCTTCTGCTCGTCAGCGTGGACCGACACTTCCTCCAAGGTGTCGAAGAACCCTCGCACAACGTCATCCGCAGGCTCTTGGCGGACGTTTCGGCCTTCCAAATAAATAACCACCCACGATCTCTCCCACGATGCCGCATTCAACGCGTGCCGTTATGGGAGAGTGCGGTGGATACGGAGCAAGATTCGGTGTGGGCCAGTCCGCGTGTGCTCGTGCCCTGACTTGGGCCTGGCCCAACAGCGCTCGGCACCGTGTCTGGCCCAGGCCCGGGGGCTCCTGTCGGTGTACTAGAATAGGGGTACCCTAGTACCCCGAACCTGTGCACGGGCAGTTGCAGCACCCCGCGGCAAGGCTTGCCGGGCGAATGCCAAGATCCCCCAAGGTTCCCTTTGAGCCATCCAAGAACAAAGTATTTAAGCTAAGGAGACAAGGCCCCGGCAAGAGGAGCTTGCCGGGAAGGCCAACCAAGGCGCTCCAAGGAACTTGCCGCGACGCGCCACGTGCTCCGACAAGGCAACAAGGCCCCGGCAAGAGGAGCTTGCCGGGAAGACTAAACAAGGTACCCCGAGGCCCGGTGAGCGACGAGCTTCTGGACCCGACAAGATAACAACAACGGCAAGGCGCTTGCCGTGGCAGGCGGCCACTCTGTGCCCACGCTCCAGCGCATCCACCAACGTGTCGCTCTGGGGGCCTCTCCGGGCGCGCGTGGCGGGAGGTTGTGCAACCAGCGGTGCGCAGTGGCATGCGAAGCTGACAAGATCGCCATCGTGGCGAACGGTGGCGCCCCTAACGGTCCTTTTCTGCACTGTTCGGGTGACTCAGACGGGCATTTAATGCCCTTTTCCCCTGCCGTCAGGGTTAGGTAGGGTGCACTGTACAAGTAACTGTATCAACTACCTCACTTTTTACGTTTTTACCCTCCTCTGCGTTGCCACCTGTCGGTGACCCCTTTAGCGTATAAAAGGAGGCCCATGCGCAACGTAGAGGGGTTCGGACAGTTCGCTCCGATTCATTCTTAGCCCAGAAAACATCACGCTCTCTCTCTCGAGAGCAAGAACACCAGATAATACAACCAGACAAGCAGCAGTAGGAGTGTTATCTCTCCGGAGAGCTCCGAAGCTGGGTAAACTGCTCGTGTGCCTCGCCTCGATCTGCTCTTCGTGCGATCTCCGCCCCCCGCCGAACCGAAAGGGGCCCGGTCCGCCGGCCCCATAGGTGATCGTGGATCAGTTTCCCCCGACAACTATGTAAACAGGATGACATGATATAACTATGTGATGTGTCTATTAAAGTGGTTGGCATGCCATAATTCACAAATATGTCGTCGATGGAAACATGATGGCTGATGTCTAGTATGCAACTTTATTCTTGTAGACACGTGTTGGGCCTCCAAGCGTAGAGTTTTGTAGGACGGTAGCAATTTTCCCTCAAGTGGATGACCTAAGGTTTATCAATCCGTGAGAGGTGTAGGATGAAGATGGTCTCTCTCAAACGACGTTGCAACCAAATACAAGAAATATCTTGTGTCCCCAACACACCCAATATAATGGCAAATTGTATAGCTGCACTAGTTCGGTGAAGAGATGGAGATAAAAGTGTAATATGAATGGTAGAAATATATTTTTATAATCTGAATAAATAAAAACAGCAAGGTAGCAAATATTAAACGGGCACAAAAACGGTATTGCAATGCTTGAAAATGAGGCCTGGGATTCATACTTTCACTACTGCAACCTCTCAACAGTGCTAACATAGTTGGATCATATGATTATCCCTCAAGGTGCAATAAAGAATCACTCCCGAGTTCCTATTAGCGGAGAACAAAAGATAGGAATTCTTTGTAGGATACGAAACCACAACAAAGCTATTCTTTCCGTTCGATCTATTCAATAGTTCATACTATAATAACACAAAGCTATTCTTTCCGTTCGATCAATCATAGAGTTTGTACTAAAATAACACCAAAGCAAATTCATATTCATAATACTCAATCCAACACAAAGAAATACAAGGAGACCCCAAAGTTTCTATCGAAGAAAAGATAATAAAAACATGCATCAACCCCTATGCATAAAATACCCCAATGTCACCTCGGGAATCCACAAGTTGAGTGCCACAACATGCATCAAGTTAATCAATATGATACCCCGTTATCACCTCAAGTATTCATACTGCAAGACATACATCATGTGTTCTCAAATCTGAACATTCAATCCGAAATGACGAAACTACAAAGGGTAAAGATTCAATTAATCACAACAAGAGTATGGAGGGGAGAAACATCATATGATCCAACTACATTAAAAAATCCCATGATATAGATCACGAGAGAGAGAGAGAGAGAGAGATTAAACACATAGCTACTGGCACAAACCCTCAGCCCCAAGGGTGGACTACTCCCTCATCGTGGTGGCTGCCAGGATGATGAAGATGGCCACCGGAGATGATCCCCCCCTCCGACAGGGTGCCGGAATGGGTCTAGATTGGTTTTCGGTGGCTACAGAGCCCTGCGGCAGCGGAACTTTTGATCTAGGTTAACCCCGAGGGGTTTCGGAATATTTGGGAATTTATAGTGCAAAGAAGGGGTGCGGGAGGCCACCGAGGTGGGCACAACCCACCTGGGCGCGCCCTGGTGGGTTGTGCCCCCTCGGGGCACCCCGAGGTGCTGCTTTGGCCCATCGAGAGTCTTCTGGCCCATAAAAAATCCATAAAAAGTTTCACGGTGTTTGCACTTCATTTGATATTGATTTTCTACAATGTAAAAACAAGCAAAAAACAGCAGCTGGCACTGGGCACTGGTTCAATAGGTTAGTCCCAAAAAATGATATAAAGTTGCTATAAAATGATTGTAAAACATCCAAGAATGATAATATATTGGCATGAATACTTCATAAATTATAGATACGTTGGAGACGTATCAGCATCCCCAAGCTTAATTCCTACTCGTCCTCGAGTAGGTAAATGATAAAAGAAATAATTTATGAAGTGTGAATGCTAGCAAAGTGGATAAGTTTGATCAATGATAATTTCAATCACTTTTCCTAGCATCATAACAACAATTCTTTCTTATAAAACTTCTCATGTTATAGTGGCAACCAATTCACATGTTAAGGTTCAAACAATGAATTCTCTTGAAACCCAACAACCTATGTTCTTAGTCACCAAGCAATTGCAATTCAACTTATTCAACAGAGTTTAAGTAAGAGCTCCACATACTCAACCATCATATAGTATTCTATGATTGCTAACACTCACCTTGTACACATGAGCAAAACGTTTCAACCGGACACATAGAAAGATAGGGGCTTATAATTTCGCCTCCCAACGTATTCACCTCAAGGGTGATGTCAACAATAATAACTCATGCTACACATATCCAACTGGATATATGTGCCTCCATCTTTCCTCACCACATGATGCTTGCCAAAAGGGAAAAATAAAAAGGAATAGAGAGAAAAACTCTAACTCTTGCATAAAAGTAAAAGATAGGCCCTTCCCTGAGGGAAGCAGAGGTTGCCATGCGCTTATTTGTTTGTATGCTCAATCCCTTAGTGCAAAAGAACGTCACGTTATATTGCCCCTTGTGATAGAAACCTTTATTATGCAATCTATCACTTTTATTGCTTTACCATCACAAGTTCGTACAACACTCAATTTTCTCTTACACTAAATGATCTTACACTTTTAGAAGCAATTTTTATTTCCTTATTGCACCAATGACAACTTACTCGAAGGATCTTTCTCAATCCTTAGGTAGGTATGGTGGACTCTTGAAAATAAGATTTGGGTTTAAGGGTTTTTCGATGCACAACTAGTATCTCTACTTGGTGCGGATTTTTTGGATAGCAAAGATGGGGGGCAAGTACCACATGTTGAAGGATCTATGACAATATAACTTCTATGTGAATATGAACAAATATAAACCATTACGTTGTCTTCCTTGTCCAATGTCAACAATTTTGGCATATAATATTTTGACGGGGGCTCACAATCACAAAAGATTTCCATGATAGTGTATTTATATGTGAAAGTTCTCTTCCTTATACTAATTATTCGTGAATTGCTTGTATGACCAATATTGTGATTGTCAAGCCTCAAAAGATTTCACTTTCTAAACCCAATGTGAAGCTACCACTAGGCATGATATGATTTCAACTTCATGATATTCATTCAACAATTTACTCATAGGATATAAGTGAAGCACAAGAGTAATTCCATAGAAAAGAGCTTCGTTGACGGGATGTGAATTCCGCTTACTTAGCCTCCCTGGCAACTATTTGAGGACTCTATTTTATTTAAAAACTTTCAGATCTAAGTGTCTTATTAAAATAGCAAGCAAAATTAAAATAAAATGGCATTCTAAGAATAGCACAACTCATGTGGAGAAGCAAAAACTTAGGCTCAACCGATACTAACCGATAATTGTTGATAAAGAAAGGTATGATGCCTACCGGGGCATCCCCAAGCTTAGATGCTTGAGACTTCTTGAAATATTATCTTGGAGTGCCCTGGGCATCCCCAAGCTTGAGCTTTTGTGTCTCCTTAATTCTTCTCATATCACGGTTTTCCTAAATCTCAAAAGCTTCATCCACACAAAACTCAATAAGAACTGGTGAGATAAGTTAGTATAAACCAATGCAAAACCCTTATCATTCTCTACTATAGAAAATCGCTAAAATTATTATTCAACATTGCATACTAAATGCCTCTACATATTTAATACTCCTATCCTCAAACAGAATCATTAAAAAGCAAACATATGCAAACAATGCAAACATATCAGTAATCCGCCAAAACAATACAGTCTGTAAAGAATGCAAGAGTATCAATACTTCTTAAACTCCAAAAATTATGAAAATTTACCGCACTGTAGAAAATTTATCAGAGCTCATTTTGCAAAAAGTTTCAACATTTTATCACATTCTGACTTTTCTAGGAAATTTTTGCAACAACGGTAAACTTTCTGTTTTCAAACAGCAACATGTATACTTGCAAAATAAGCATTACAAAGGCTATCATTGCCACTTTTATTGAAATAAAAGATGCAAAACATTATTAAAAATAACCTCAAGCAAATACTAAGAAAATAAATTGACACTCCAAGCAAAACACATATCATGTGATGAATGAAAACATAGCTCCAAGTGAGGTTACCGATAATGTTGGAGACAAAAGAGGGGATGCCTTCCGGGGCATCCCCAAGCTTAGTTGCTTGGATATTCCTTGAATAATACCTTGGGGTGCCTTGGGCATACCCAAGCTTAGGTTATTGTCACTCCTCATTCTCCTTATATTGACATCTCACCCAAAACTTGAAAACTTCAATCACACAAAACTTAACGCAACTTTGTGAGATAGGTTAGTATGATAAAGAGCAAACCATCTCACTTTTGGTACTGTCAAAGACAAGATTCATAATTGTTCTCACACAATGCCTACTGTAACATATCATTTCCACAATTTATATTGAGAAATATAAGCCATAGAAACTAGAAAACAAGCAAACTATGCATTGAAAACAGAATTTGTCAAAAACCGAACAGTCTGTAGTAATGTGTTCTCCAACCATACTTCTTCTACTCCAAAAATTCTGAAACATTAGGACAACCTGAGAAATTTGTATATTAATCTTCTGCGAAAAGAATCAGCATTTTATCACGCTTCTGTTAAAAACGGGAGTTGTTTTTTTGAGCGCAAAAGTTTCTGTTTTTCAGCAAGATCAAATCAACTATAACTGTAGACCATCCCAAAGGTCTTACTTGGCACTTTATTGAAACAAAAGCAATAAAACATGATTACTACAGTATCTTAATCATGTGAACACACAAAAACGGTAGGGGTAAATGTCGGGTTGTCTCCCAACAAGCACTTTTCTTTAATGCCTTTTAAGTTAGGCATGATGATTTTAATGATGCTCACATAAAAGATAAGAATTGAAACATGAAGAGAGCATCATGAAGCATATGACTAGCACATTTAGGTATAACCCTTTTCCTATGCATAGGGATTTTGTGAGCAAACAACTTATGGGAGCAAGAATCAACTAGCATAGGAAGGCAAAACAAGTGCAACTTCAAAACAATCAACACATAGAGAAGAAAATTGATATTATTGAGGTAGGTAAGAGCATAATTTCCTTCCTCATAATAATTTTCAGAAACATCATGAATAGATTCAACAATATAACTATAACATACAACACTCTTTTCATGATGCACAAGCATAGAAGATTTATCACTCTTTATGGCATAGATGTCATCACAATAATCATCATATATAGCAACTTTATTGTCATAGTCAATTGAAACCTCTTCCAACATAGTGGATGTATCACTAAATAAATTCATGACCTCTCCAAATCCACTTTCATCAATATTGTAACAAGATTCAACACCCTCCAAAATAGTGGGATCACTACTACCTAGAGTTGAGACTCTTCCAAACCCACTTTCATCAATGTAATCATCATAAATAGGAGGCATGCTATCATCATAATAAATTTTCTTATCGAAAGTAGCAGGAATCAAAGGATCATATTCATTAGGCAAAGCATCCCCAAGCTTAGGACAAGCATTATTTCTAGCAAATAAATCTTCAAACATATCATACTGATCAAACATAGCATCCCCAAGCTTGTGGTTATGCATATCATCACAATCATTCTTATCAATAGCACGAATGGCACCAATAGTATAGCAAATATTATTATCATATTCTTCCAAGCAAGTGCTAAAAGTATTTTCAAGATCATAAGGGATATCGTTGTCTTCCCAATCATAATCATTACAACAAGTAGTAGGTATCACAAAATTATACTCGATATCATCATCCTCCATCAACATATTTGATTCACTTTCATGAGGCATAATGGTGATAGGAGCAACATTATTTAGGAGAGATACCTTTTTACCTCTATTCTTTCCTCTTTTCCTCTTCTTCACCACATCATGTGTGGGTTTAATTAATATTTTCAAGCTTATTATTGATGAGATAAGTTGGATAGGAAGCTCCTCCTCATTACCTGATTCATCATAATAAACACTAGGAGGATATTGGGAAATATTTTCCCTTTCATTAGGGGACTTACTATTCTATTTGTTTTCTTGACTTTAGATAGTTGGAAATATAAGGATTCTCAATGCAATTTACCGCACAAAACATATAAAATTCCTCTAGATCAAAATCAAGAAATCTCTCGAGATTAAATTTTGGAATACCCTTAGTTATACATTTCATTTCTGCATACTCCAAAAGAAGACTAAGCTCTTTATGATGCTCAAGGGTAATCAAGTTATCACAATTTTTTGACACGATTTGATCATGAAAGAATTTGCATTGGAGATTTAAATGACCATGTTCATTGCAAAGTTCACAAGGATGGCGGAAAAAATTAAATCTTTTAGCACAATCATCTAGCCTTTCTTGCAACTTTTTCGTTTCTAAATATTTATGCTTCTTACAAAATCTATCTTCCCTTTTTGGTGTGCAATTGCACTCCCAATTCACTCCAAAAAAATTGACATGCTTATAAGAAACATTTTTTTTCATGACTTGTGCAATCATCATTAGCATTTTGGATATTCAAAGAATTTATACTAAAAAAATTTCAATCATGCTCATCACTCAAATATTTTGTGCCAAACATTTTATTCATTTCTTCTTCTAACAATTGAGCACAATTTTCCGAACCATCATTTTCAAGAAAGATATTATAAAGATGATCAATAATATAATGCAACCTTAATTCCATTTTTATGTAGTTTTCGTTTATAAACCAAACTAGTGATAAAACAAGAAACTAAAAGATTCAATTGCAAGATCTAAGGATACACCTTCAATCACTCACCTCCCCGGCAACATCGCCGGAAAAGAGCTTGATGTCTACTATGCAACTTTATTCTTGTAGACACGTGTTGGGCCTCCAAGCACAGAGTTTTGTAGGACAGTAGCAATTTTCTGTCAAGTGGATGACCTAATGTTTATCAATTCGTGAGAGGTGTAGGATGAAGATGGTCTCTCTCAAACGACCCTGCAACCAAATAAAAGAAATCTCTTGTGTCCCCAACACACCCAATACAATGGCAAATTGTATAGGTGCACTAGTTCGGCGAAGAGATGGTGATAAAAGTGCAATGTGAATGGTATAAATATATTTTTATAATCTGAATAAATAAAAATAGCAAGGTAGCAAATATTAAACGGGCACAAAAACGGTATTGCAATGCTTGAAAATGAGGCCTAGGGTCTGTACTTTCACTAGTGCAACCTCTCAACAGTGCTAAAATAGTTGGATCATATGATTATCCCTCAAAGTGCAACGAAGAATCACTCACGAGTTCCTATTAGCGGAGAACAAAAGGTAGGAGTTGTTTGTAGGGTATGAAACCACCTCAAAGCTATTCTTTCCGTTTGATCTATTCAAGAGTTCATACTAAAATAACACAAAGCTATTCTTTCCATTCGATCAATCCTAGAGTTCGTACTAAAATAACACCAAAGCAAATTCATATTCATAATACTCAATCCAACACAAAGAACTACGAGGAGACCCCAAAGTTTCTATCTGAGAAAAGATAATAAAAACATGCATCAACCCCTATGCATAAATTACCCCAATGTCACCTCGGGAATCCGCAAGTTGAGTGCCACAACATACATCAAGTTAATCAATATGATACCCCGTTGTCACCTCAAGTATTCATACTGCAAGACATACATCATGTGTTCTCAAATCTGAACATTCAATCCGAAATGAAAAAACTACAAAGGGTAAAGATTCAATTAATCACAACAAGAGTATGGAGGGGAGAAACATCATATGATCCAACTACATTAAAGAAGCCCATGATATAGATCACGAGAGAGAGAGAGATTAAACACATAGCTACTGGTACAAACCCTCAGCCCCGAGGGTGGACTACTCCCTCCTCATCGTGGTGGCCGTCGGGATGATGAAGCTGGCCACCGGACATGATCCGCCCTCCGACAGGGTGCCGGAACGGGTCTAGATTGGTTTTTGGTGGATACGGAGCCCTGCGGCGGCGGAACTTCTGATCTAGGTTAACCTCGAGGGGTTTCGAAATATTTGGGAATTTATAGTGCAAAGAAGGGGTGCGGGAGGCCACCGAGGTGGGCACATCCCACCTGGGCGCGCCAGGGGGCCCTGGCGCGCCCTGGTGGGTTGTGCCCCCCTCGGGGCACCCCCAGGTGCTGCTTTGGCCCATCGGGAGTCTTCTGGCCCATAAAAAATCCACAAAAAGTTTCGCGGTGTTTGGACTTCGTTTGATATTGATTTTCTATGATGTAAAAAACAAGCAAAAATACAACAACATGCACTGGGCACTGGTACAATAGGTTAGTCCCAAAAAATGATATAAAGTTGCTATAAAATGATTGTAAAACATCCAAGAATGATAATATATTGGCGTGAACAATTCATAAATTATAGATGCGTTGGAGATGTATTAATGGCATGATATAATTCACGGATAGAATGACATAATTCAAAATATGATAACTATGTATACAGGATGAGATGATATAACTATATTATGTCTTTCGAAAATGGGTTGGCATGCCATAATTCAGATACATGTTGTCTATGTAAACATCATGGCATGATATAATTCAAATATATGATTTATATACTAAGAAAGTGAGCGGAGGGCAAACACATATATGATGCGTCAACTAAGGAGATGGCACTAAATATTGTGTATATGATGTAAAAACTAAGCATTGGAATACAACATATGCATGATATAAGTAATATAACCCTGCCAAGTTTGAGCATACACCTCAGGGGGATAATAGGACTGGTCATCTGCCTCTGAGGAGCTATCTGTAACCAGCAAGATATCTGCTTCAGCAGGTAGCATTGTCTGCTCTGAAGACCTTGTTTTCACTCCAGATTTCTCCATCACCAATTCAAATGGCGGATGCACAGGAAGAGCAGTTGAATATACAAACATTGTCGACAAATGCAATGAGAAATACAAAAAAAGGATGGGATGATATAATTCACATATATGACGCTTGGCTAAACAGCATGGCATTGCATAATTCACATATATAATGCCTTGAAACAAGATAGCAATGCATAATTCACATATATAATGTCTTGCAACAAGATGGCATTTCATAATTCACATATATGGTAATTAGACACTAAACAGGTGGCATTCACACAAAGCATGTTTAAACTAAGCAAATGACATAACAATGCAAGACACCATACGCACGATATGAGCAACATAACCCTACCAAGTTAGAGCATGCACCTCGGGTGGAAATAGGACTGGTCATCTGTCTCTGAATCCTCCTCTGAGGAGCTATCCGTAACCAGCAAGACATCTGCTTCGTCAGATAGCATTGTCTGCTCTGAATACCTTGTTTCCACTCCAGTTTTTTCCATGACCGTGTCGAATGGCTGATGCATAGGAAGATTAATTGAATGTACTAAAATTTTAGACAAATTTAATATGTAATAAAAATTGATGGCATGATATAATTCACATATAAGATGACTGGCTAACCAGGGTGGCATTGCAAAATTCACATAGATGATGCCTGGCTAAACAAGATGGCATTGCATGATTCACATATATGATAAAGAAACTAAACAGATGGCATTCACACAGAGCATGTCTAAACTAAGCATATTACATATTTTATGTATAAAGTAAGCAATGCAAGGCACCCTATGCATGATATTACCAACATCAGCATGCCAAGTTAGAGCGAAGACCTCAGGGGGTAAATAGGAGTGGTTTTCTCCTTCTGAATCCCCCTCAGAATAGTTATCTTCCTCTTGATTACAATCCAAAATGGGTGGAGGGGGGCTACCTTTGCACCCACCATGGAGCAACGTCTGCATGAAATTTTATTGCCACACAAGGCTCGTCTCTTTTGCTCTTCATGTTCAGTTCCGTTGTGTACAATAACTGACATGCATGGGAATAAAACATAGTGAGATTATGTAAGGAGTGCACGCACAAATCCAGAGTGATGGTAGCAAACTATGGATAGACCCAAAACCAATGATAGCAGGCAGATATTAGCTTTAGTTAAAAAATACAGATAATGGCTCCTTTAATGTTTGTTTGCACCCAACATGAAACTCATAGTAGACACCCGAGATTAACCAGATAGTAGACAGCTAATACTGATTAATGCCCCAATATGTACTTCTCTTTTGTGTGTTCGTTTCGCTCATAGAGCGGTGAGGGGTGGCTAATATTTTCCATGCTAGATGTGTTATTCTCATGATGAGTGTTTATTCACTTGTCATTGCACGAGAGTAACGCAAAGGTATTAGGGATGCCCAGTCCCGAAATGAAAAATGAATTTACTTTATGTTGTCAAATAATAAATTCCTTAGAAAGTGTTGGTATGGAGGGCAACCGTGGATACGGCTAGCCATGGAAAGTGAAAGTATGGTTGAAAAAGGAATAAACTTTATTTTGTATTTGGGAACCACCTATGATATATCTAGCATGGAAAGTGTTGGGAACTCTAAGTCGTTTTCGTTGGTGGGAAGGATACACCTCCCAAAATGTTTTTATCTCTAAGTTTTTTGCTTGGAGCTCTGGCACCTCTACAAATCCATACTTCCCTCTGCGAAGGGCCTTTCTTTTACTTTATGCAAATTTTATTTTTGAATTTGAGTCTCCATCTTCTCTTATAAAAGCACCAACTAGGAGGCAATATGATCGTACTTGAGCATTGGGTGTAGTTAATATGCGAGTGTGTTTCATGAATGGATCAATGATTGAGCAAGATGGGCTAGGGATAACTTATATTAGCATTGATATTTTGAAAGACATGGTTGCTTGTTGATATGCTCGAGTATTTAAGTTATCATGTCAAAACTAGACTATTGCTTTGAACAATATAAAAGTCCAAATGTCCATGTTATGAAGAAAAGAGCATGATATGACATGATAGGAAGCATTCCACATCAAAAATTCTATTTTTATCACTTACCTACTCGAGGACAAGTAGGAGTTAAGCTTGGGGATGCTGATACGTCTCCAACGTATCTATATTTTTTTAAACCTAAGACAGAGGGAGAGGCTCCCACTGTTTTGTATTACTTCAACCACCACAACTGTACAAAGTAGTCATTACATACTGTGTAACCCTCTAACTCCCTCTTCCCACCATGTGGGTGGATGGGGTGGGGTAGAAGAAGAAAAAAGAAAAGGAGCTAAAATTAATGGGAGAACGCTAGGTTAAAGTAGGTGTAGGGGGGAGGTGGTTTTACAAAGGGTTTAGAGAGCTAATAAAGGAGAGGATAAAATCCTTGTTCTTCTCTTTAACTCTGTATTGTAGCAATGCGAGGTCCGTTTTGAATCGGTTCATCCAGGAGCAAGTAGAAGGTGGGATCCCTCGGAAGTGTTTATTATTCCGCCCTTTCCAAATGCTCCAAGACTCTTGCAAGAATATTGTCATGAAAAGAGGTCTTGCCCAATCGATTTTTGCTGCTTCAATCATGGGCAAGTTTGAGTCTCAATCATTCGAGGTCATTCCAAGCTTGCTCCAACAATTTTTGCTAAATTGGCATTGAAAGATCATGTGATGTCTTCCTCAAAGGGTTGGTCATAGTGGATGCAATTGAAGTTGTTGCCTATGTTGTAATGTCTCCGCTTGAGCATGTTTCTCATGTTGAGCCTATCAGCAAGTAAAAGCCATCCAAAGAATTTGATTTTAAGTGTTGTCTTCCCTTTCCAAAGCCAGTGAAAGGTTCTGTGGGATGACACGTCTTTGTAGTAGAATTTATAATATCGTCCCGGCATGAAGTTTCTGCTACCCCATGCGTAAATCCATTCATGATTGAGGTCTGAGGAGTTGTTTTGCCCAATGTGGCTCACCAGATGTTGCATGTCGCGTACTTCTGCATGGGCTTGTAAAGACAGTGGTAGTTGGAACGCCTCAGCGAGTGACGTGATCCCCAAGAATTCTTTTACTGAGATGTCTTCATTTAGTGCAAAAGAGAAAGCCCGAGGGTGTGATTCCATTAGTGTTTCATCTAGCCAGATATCCTTCCACATGAGCACCATATCCCCTTTATTAATCAATGCTTTTGTGATGCCTTGGTAGATAGGAGTTAGCTTCAGTATGTCGCGCCACCAAAAAGAGCCACATGGGTCTGTGGCATGTGGGATTTTGTCATTGTAGTAAGTGGACCAGATAAGTTCCACCCACGGCAGATCTAGCTTGTTATAGAACTTATGGAGATATTTCAAAAGCAGAGCGTCACTTTGCACACGTAGATTAATGATTCCCATGCCTCCACTTATTTTGGGTTTGCAAATCAGGTCCCATGCGGCAAGGGAATTATTTTTGTCCCCCTGTTCAGTTCTCTTGGTCCAGAGGCATCTCCTTCTAAGTTTTTCAAGTAGGTTAAGGATTTTTGGTGGTATTCTAATGGTGCAGAGTGAGAAGGTGATAAGAGATGTGATAACTGAGTTCAGCAAGGAGATTTTAGCCCCATATGACAGTAAGGATAGGGTGCCAGTTATTTTCCTTTCCACTCGACATACCAGGGTCATGAGGTCTTGTACTATCTGTTTGGTTATCCCAAGAGGAAGTCCAAGGTATGTAAAAGGAATCGATCCAATGGTGTAGCCAAAGATACCAGCCAGCCGTGTTGCAAGCTCATTATCACAATTAATAGGGATCATTGTTTATTTGTGGAAATTTATTTTAAGACCAATGGATGAAACATAGTCTAGTAAGATCCATTTGATGGTGTTTTCTTGCAAGGGGCATGCTGGCATAATTAAGACCGTGTCATCTACGTATTGTATCATCGGATAATCCTCTTGTCCAGTCTGGGGAATGGTAATTGAATCAAACCTTGTCTGAAAGCATCATTAATGGTAGCTTGGAGGAGGTCTGTAGCCAAGACAAAGATTAAAGGAGACAGGTTGTCCCCATGGTGCACCCCACATTTACACAAAAATTGTCTGCCAGGTGTACCATTAAGGAGGACCGAGGATTTCCCATAGGTGAATATGCATTTAATCTAATCAATCCACTTGTCATTAAAGCCCATGTGCTTCATTATTACCAGCATGGCATCATATTCAATGGTGTCGAATGCCTTTGAAAAATCCAATTTTAATAGCACTATTGGTTTCTTGGAATTTTGGCATTGGAAGATGTATTCAAATGCACAAGTGAGGCAATCTTGTATGGATCTTCCTTTGATGAACTCGTACTGGTTGCGGTGAATGACTTTGAGGATGACTCGTTGTACGCTGTTTGCTAGGACCTTAGTGATCACTTTAAGCAACTGTTGAGAAGAGTGATAGGGCGAAAGTCGTTAACCATTGATGGGGATGTAATTTTGGGTATCAATGTGATGTATCCTTCATTTATGCTCTCCATATTTAGCCCTCCTTGGTGAAATTGTTCACATAGCTTATAGAAGTCTTCCTTTATGATGTGCCAGCATGTTTTAAGGAATAAACCAGTGAATCCGTCTGGTCCAGGTGCTTTGTCAGGAGGCATCTCACGTATAACTTGATCAATCTCTTCTCTTGTGAATGGAGTGGTAAGCTGGTCAAGGTCTGCAATGTTCTTAATGATTCGAGGGAGATCAAATTTCATTTGAAAGTTTCCAGAGGTGCCAAGTCTTTCCTTGAAAGTATTGTGTATGATTGCCTCCTTTCCTACATGATCCTCTACTTCAGTGCCCTCGGGGAGCATGAGTGCCGCAATTGTGGTTTGACGATATTGTGTTATGACGTATCTATAATTTTTGATTGTTCCATGTTGTTATACTATCAATCTTGGATGTTTTATAATCATTTTATAGTCATCTTATATCATTTTTTTGGCACTAACCTATTGACATAGTGCCAAGTGCCAGTTGCTGTTTTTTGCATGTTTTTTACATCGCAGAAAATCAATACCAAACGTAGTCCAAATGCCATGAAATTTTACGGAGATTTTTTACAGACCTGAAGAAACGTAATGGGCCCTGGCTGCGCGTGGGGGGTGCTCCAAGGAGAGCACAACCCACCAGGGCGCGCCAGGAGGCCCAGGCGCGCCCTGGTGGGTTGTGCCCACCTCGGGAGGCCCCCAGACCGCCTCTTTGTTCTATAAATACCCAGTATTCCCAAAACCCTAGGGGAGTCGACGAAATATTGATCCAGACGCCGCAGAGTCTAGAACCACCAGATCCAATCTAGACACCATCTTGGATGGGGTTCACCACCTCCATTGGTGCCTCTCCGATGACGCGTGAGTATTTCTTTGTAGACCTTCGGGTCCATAGTTAGTAGCTATGGCTTCCTATCTCTCGCTGAATTCTCAATACAATGGTCTCTTGGAGATCCATATGATTTAACTCTTTTTGTGGTGTGTTTGTTGGGATCTGATGAACTTTGAGTTTATGATCAGTTATATCTTTTTATATCCATGAAAGTATTTGAGTTTCTTTGATCTCTTTTATGCATGATCTCTTATAGCCTCGTATTTCTTCTCTGATATTTGGGTTTTTTTTGGCCAACTTGATCTATTTATCTTGCAATGGGAAGACGTGCTTTGTAGTGGATTCGATCTTACGGTGCTTGATCCCAGTGACAGAAGGGGAACCGACACGAATGTACCGTTGCTACTAAGGATAAAACGATGGGGTCTATCTCTACATAGATAGATCTTGTCTACATCATGTCATCGTTCTTATTGCATTACTCTGTTTCTCCATGAACTTAATACACTAGATGCATGCGGGATAGCGGTCGATGTGTGGAGTAATAGTAGTAGATGCAGGCAGGAGTCGGTCTACCAATCTTGGACATGATGCCTATATAATGATCATTGCCTGGATATCGTCATGATTATTTGAAGTTCTATCAATTGCCCAACAGTAATTTGTTCACCCACCGTTTGTTATTTTTCTCGAGAGAAGCCACTAGTGAAACCTACGGCCCCCGGGTCTCTTTCTCATATATTTTCCTTTGCGATCTACTTTTCCTTTGCATTTATTTTCAGATCTATTAAACCAAAAATACAAAAATACTTTGTTGCACTTTATTTTATTTGTGATCCATTTATTCAATATATTACAACTTTCTCCCGTCTGCGCACCAATTTCTGGCGCCGTTACCCGAAAGGGATTGACAACCCCTTTAACACGTCGGGTTGTGAGTGGTTGTTATTTGTGTGCAGGGGCTATTTACATTGTGTTGCTTGGTTCTCCTACTAGTTCGATAACCTTGGTTTCACCACTGAGGGAAATAACTACCGTCGTTGTGCTGCATCATCCCTTCCTCTTTGGGGAAATACCGACGTAGTCCTAGGAGACATCAATAGCCTCCACACAAAATCCAACTGTAACACACATTTGACCCAACTCGGTCAGACCAAATAGAAGAACTCGGTGAGACCGAGACAGTTCAAAATGTGAATGTTAAGAATCTCGGTGGGACCGACATGATCAACTCGGTGGGACCGATGTGCTAGGGTTAGGGCAAAACCTCATCTTGGTGTAACCGATTGCATGAACTCAATGAGACCGATTTCAGCAACGAGCAAAAAGAGAGTTGGTCAGGCAAACTCGGTGGGATCGATCGCTCATTTTGGTAAGACCAGAACGCTATGAAGGGGAACAGTGAGTTTACATTGCGAACTCGGTGGGACCTGACGGTGTCAAAACCAGCGGATCTCGGGTAGGGGGTCCCGAACTGTGCGTCTAAGATCGATGGTAACAGGAGACAAGGGAGATGATGTTTACCTAGGTTCGGGCCCTCTCTATGGAGGTAATATGCTACGTCCTGCTTGATTGATATTGATGAATACGAGTATTACAAGAGTTGATCTACCTCGAGATCGTAATGGCTAAACCCTAGAGGTCTAGCTTGTATGGCTATGATAATGAATCTCTCCCTCCGGACTAAGTCCTCCGGTTTATATAGACACCGGGAGGATCTAGGGTTACATAAGGTTGGTTACAAAGAAAGGAATCTACATATCCGGTAGCCAAGCTTGCCTTCCACGCCAAGGAGAGTCCCATCCGGACACGGGTGCAGTCTTCGGTCTTCGTATCTTCATAGCCCATCAGACCGGCCCATGGCTAACAGGCCGGACGCCCGAGGACCCCTTAGTCCAGGACTCCTTCAGTAGCCCCCGAACCAGTCTTCAATGACGAGGTGATCGGCACATAGATTATCTTCGGCATTGCAAGGCGGGTTCCTCCACTGACGACTTCCGAGTAGTGTGTTCGGCTTTCCATTTAATGTTGTACCCCTCGGCTTCTATGCATCAACAACTTCAGTTTCCACGTGTCAAGCGAATGCGAGAGGTCAGGGTATTTTTGCATATACCACCCCGACCGTACCATAAATGCACCTATTTAAAGAGAAGAGATCTCAGATCCATTCCACACCCCGTGAAAAATCCTCAGAGCTTGCTAAGAAGAACCATCCCAACATGGCTAGTGCTCCCAGCTCTTCCTCTTGTCCCCACGGCTCCAAAAAGGGTGATTGGGAGAGATGTTCCGTACCCCATAGTCAACTGGCGA